>NC_091979.1:92448687-92804887 GCF_044704955.1 Pristiophorus japonicus | reverse complement strand
TCTCTCTCCCTCCCCCCAGTCTCTCTCTCCCTCCCCCCAGTCTCTCTCTCTCCCTCCCCCCAGTCTCTCTCTCTCCCTCCCCCCAGTCTCTCTCTCTCCTCCCCCCAGTCTCTCTCTCTCCCTCCCCCCAGTCTCTCTCTCTCCCTCCCCCAGTCTCTCTCTCTCCCTCCCCCCAGTCTCTCTCTCTCCCTCCCCCCAGTCTCTCTCTCTCCCTCCCCCCAGTCTCTCTCTCTCCCTCCCCCAAGTCTCTCTCTCTCCCTCCCCCCAGTCTCTCTCCCTCCCTCCCCAGTCTCTCTCCCTCCCTCCCCCAGTCTCTCTCTCTCCCTCCCCCAGTCTCTCTCTCTCCTCCCCCCAGTCTCTCTCTCTCCCTCCCCCCAGTTTCTCTCTCTCCCTCCCCCCAGTTTCTCTCTCTTCCTCCCCCCAGTCTCTCTCTCTCCCTCCCCCCAGTCTCTCTCTCTCCCTCCCCCAGTCTCTCTCTCTCCCTCCCCCCAGTCTCTCTCTCTCCCTCCCCCCAGTCTCTCTCTCTCCCTCCCCCAGTCTCTCTCTCTCCCTCCCCCCAGCCTCTCTCTCTCCCTCCCCCCCAGTCTCTCTCTCTCCCTCCCCCCAGTCTCTCTCTCTCCCTCCCCCCAGTCTCTCTCTCTCCCTCCCCCAAGTCTCTCTCTCTCCCTCCCCCCAGTCTCTCTCTCTCCCTCCCCCAAGTCTCTCTCTCTCCCTCCCCCCCCAGTCTCTCTCCCTCCCTCCCCCAGTCTCTCTCTCTCCCTCCCCCCAGTCTCTCTCTCTCCCTCCCCCCAGTTTCTCTCTCTCCCTCCCCCCAGTCTCTCTCTCTCCCTCCCCCCAGTCTCTCTCTCTCCCTCCCCCCAGTTTCTCTCTCTTCCTCCCCCCAGTCTCTCTCTCTCCCTCCCCCCAGTCTCTCTCTCTCCCTCCCCCCAGTCTCTCTCTCTCCCTCCCCCCAGTCTCTCTCTCTCCCTCCCCCCAGTCTCTCTCTCTCCCTCCCCCCAGTCTCTCTCTCTCCCTCCCCCCAGCCTCTCTCTCTCCCTCCCCCCAGTCTCTCTCTCTCCCTCCCCCCAGTCTCTCTCTCTCCCTCCCCCCAGTCTCTCTCTCTCCCTCCCCCCAGTCTCTCTCTCTCCCTCCCCCTAGTCTCTCTCTCTCCCTCCCCCCAGTCTCTCTCTCTCCCTCCCCCCAGTCTCTCTCTCTCCCTCCCCCCAGTCTCTCTCTCTCCCTCCCCCCAGTCTCTCTCTCTCCCTCCCCCCAGTCTCTCTCCCTCCCTCCCCCCAGTCTCTCTCTCCCTCTCCCCCCAGTCTCTCTCTCTCCCCACTCCCCGTCCCCTCCAGTCTTTCTCTTCTACCCCACCTCTCTGCCGCTCGCCGCTTCTCTCCTTGCCGGCCCTCTCGGCTGCCCACTTTGTCTCCAGCTGCTCGCCGCTTCTCCAGCCCTGCTCTCGGTCGCCTATCGCTTCTCTCCCAGTCGGCACTTTCGGCTGCCCGCAGCCGCTGTCGGCTGCCCGGAGGCCCTCTTGGGGCCAGATGGATTGGAGGCTCGGCGCTGCCCAGGCCTCAGAGCTGCAGTGGAGACAACATGGTGTTGCGGGGCTGCTTGGAGGCTCGGCACAGTGGGATGGAGGCAACGTGGTGTACTGCGGTGGGGTGGGGGCAGAGTCGGAAACTATTTGTCCTAACTCTCGCTTCTGCGCATGCATCGGCAGAAGGGAGATTTAGAACAAATAGTTACTCCATTATTTAAGTTGGTCCACTGGGCCACCAGGGAGGGTTTCGGCCGGGCTGGCACCCAAGAGGGGTTGACAGGCTGCCTGCTGGCGGCCTGGCCGAATCCGGGGGTAGATTTCGCGGGCCGATCTGGCTCTTGAGCGACACAAAAAACAACATGGCGGCTGCGGCAATGCGCCCTCCCCTTTAATGGCGGCCGCTACTCCCTTTCAAACACAGTGCACGGACAGAAAAAGCTGAAGGGGGCACCGGCTGGAAGACTTTCTCAGCTGAATTTTGCTTCCGGGGCAGGACATCGGATGACACAATTGGAAGGCTTCGGCAGCAGCAGGGCGGAAGTGCGGGGAAGCGGGGCGGATATGGTCATGGCCGGAAAAACGCTTGAGGGCAATTGCGCGAATGGCAGCCATTCCGCAATGAGCTCTGGCGGCCAGTGGCCTTAACGAAAGGGGCAATTTCGGCCCCCTGATGTCATGCTTCAAAGTGTCTAGAAAAAAGACTAAAAAGATATTTGTTTCCCCTGACCTGGAGCTGGAAATTTATAGGACCTGGCCATCTGTAAACTTTCCTCACCCAAACAGTATTAATCTCTGACATCAGGATGTATTTAGACTCGTTCCCCACATTGGGTCCCTGAGCAATGGCATGAAAGCGATAGGCCAGGTGAGCAGCTATCCTGATTTAAAACCCAGATGATCCGCGAGCACTGTAACTGAAATTCAGCTAGCATTATGAAAATGGTCAGAAGCAAAACCATCTCAAATATTCCCTGACCAATTCTGTCAAAAATAAACCTGGGCAGAATGATTTACTGTGTAAATTAATGATCTTTATTTAGCGTTGATGTCTCTTATTGATGAGTTTGCCTGTCCTAGTTTGTACTCATGCCTTGTTTATCCTGCAGTCTTGAATTCCAGAACCATATTATGATAAACAAGTCTGCACAATGGGATTTAGCCTCGATAAACTGGCAGCCTTGAATTCCAAATACAGCATGACACCTTCAGCATGGTGACAGACATCTAGATTACTGTGTGAACTGGCTTTGACAAACCAGCAGTTTTGAAATTCCAACCACACACCACAAAGCACTCGCTCACAAATTATTTTAGGTTTATAAATAGTGCCAGCAACATAGGGGAAAAGAGATTTACCACACAATTGTCCATTTCTAATGTATTTTATATGACGTACACACAATTTTAACAATAATGGTGGAGCAATATTTCTGATGTTGCTGTGATATTTACATAACACATTTTATTTCAGCCATCAAATAGCGAGGTATAGGATGTTTTTGTAACTTCAGTAATAAGTTGTAATCCAGCAATTTTACATGTTGACTAACATTTATTCACAACAAACCTCAGCATGTTGTAATTCTATAAATTACAATGAATTTCTTAAAGAAGAAAGAAAGAAATGCTAATGTTATCTGTGAGTTTTTTGTACTTTATACAAATTGTTCCATCATAACTGACACTGAGGAATTTAATTCAATCAATTTGTTTCTAAATTAAAATTTCAATCTTTCTGATTTTTAATTTTAACACCTAATGACTGGCACAAATAGAAGACACAGGGCTGGATTTTGATCAAAAACCGCCACCACTGGATTACCACCCAAAAAATCGCTATGATTATTCAATTAAGATTGGCAGAAAATGAATCAAAAAATTGAAAAAAATCCGCCCGGCGTAAAAAAATCGGTGTACCCACATGGATTTTCGGCGGAAAATATGATCTTGGTCAATTTAGTCATATTTAGTCAAATTTAGTCCGAGGCTATGAGTTGGGCCTCAGGAGGGGGAAAACACATACAATATTTTTGAAAAAAGCAAAATATAAAAAAAATCGGAAAACATTCACAGGCAAAAGAATTTTAAAAAAAACTTTCAGCTACCATTTTTTGCAGGGTTTCATACCCTATCGCCGATCGAAGGGCTGCTCTGGCGAGTTTTCTCCTCTTTTTTTTTTCCTCAACTACAGATCACCGCTACCACCAAACTGAGGCAGAAGCGCTTTTTCAGTGTTGCACGCCGGCGGTCCGCTCCCCAGCAGTATTTCGAAACCACCGGCGGAACACTTCGGTGAAATTACCGCCGAAAAATGCGGCGGAAAGGCTGATCAAAATCCAGCCCACGGTATATGTTCCATTTGTTGCACTAACCATAACTCATGTTATTGACTTAAACTTTTTGTGGGATGTAAATTGTATTTCATGGCTCATCGCAGTTTATCTTCTATTTATACTATCTAGGCTAGCCCAGGCTTTGCGACCCCCATCCCATATATGTCCCCCTGCCATTTTCCATGCCATTTGCGCTGTTCCAATATTGAAAGCTATTAGGGTCCAGCATCTAGTGTTCAGATGTTTTTGGAGGGGTCCTTGGGCCAAATACAGGAGTGGGGCCTACGCAGGTGTTTTGAGCAATACCATGCACAGGACCCACCAAAAAAAGATGAAATTTCCAAATTTTCAAAAAATTATTTTTTCCACATGCTTCCTCTTTCTCCCGATGATACCACATCCACTTCCCTCATCCACATATCTATCACAATTTCAAAGAAAAATGCAATCACTGAACAGAATTCCTTTCCTTCTCCCCTTTAACTCCTTCTCCCCCTTACCATCTTTCCTCCTTCTCCCCCCTTTCCTCCTCCCCCTTACCCCCCTTTTCCTCCTTCCCCTTAACCCCCTTTTCGTCCTCCCCCTTACCCCCCTTTTCCTCCTCCCCCTTACCCCCCTTTCCTCCTTCCCCTTACCCCCCTTTTCCTCCTTCCCCTTACCCCCCTTTTCCTCCTTCCCCTTACCCCCCTTTCCTCCTTCCCCTTACCCCCCTTTTCCTCCTTTCCCTTACCTCCCTTTTCGTCCTCTCCCTTACCCCCCTTTTTGTCCTCCCCCTCACCCCCCTTTTCCTCCTTCCCCTCACCCCCCTTACCCCCCTTTTCCTCCTCCCCCTTACTCCCCTTTTCCTCCTCCCCCTTACCCCCCTTTTCATCCTCCCCTTACCCCCTTTTCCTCCTCCCCCTCACCCCCCTTTTCCTCCTTCCCCTCCCCCTCAACCCCCTTTTCCTCCTCCCCCTCACTCCCCTTTTCCTCCTCCCCCTTACTCCCCTTTTCCTCCTTCTTCTTACCCCCATTTTCCTCCTCCCCTTACCCTCCTTTTCCTCCTCCCCCTTATCCCCCCCTTTCCTCCTCCCCTTCCCCCCTTTTCCTCCTTCTCCTTACCCCCTTTTCCTCCTCCCCCTTACCCCCTTTTCCTCTTTCCCCTTACCCCCTTTCCCGCTTCCCCTTACCCCCCATTTCATCCTCCCCCTTACCCCCCTTTTCCTCCTCTCCCTTACCCGCCTTTTCATCCTTCCCCTGACCCCCTTTTTCTTCCTTCTCCCCTTTCCTCCTCCCTTACCCCCTCCCCCTTACCCCCCTTTCCTCCTCCCCCTTACCCCCCCTTTCCCCTCTGCCTCACACACATCTATTCAGTGTAGAATTCCACTGGGCAATACAACCAACAAAAATCTTGAGACTACATCCATTACTTTTAAGTTTTAACTGCCCCAGCACCACAAGTAGTTGAGAGAATTTTCTTGCAGCATCTCCTTGCCACCCCCACCACCCAGGATGATTTTCTGGACTTGGCTGCCCCCCTCTCCCCCACTGCCCCCCCTCCCCCCCCCCCCCCCCTGCCCGCCTCCCCTCCCTCCACTCCTCCATCCCTTTTCCTTCTCTTGAATTCTCTTCCCTCTATCCCTTATCCTTATAAGCTATGAAAAGAACTCTCCCCAGCCTACTAATTAATCCTGGAGGGGATTAATTACCTTAATAAAAACACTCTTTTGTTCCCATAGTAGCAGAATCTGAATTCACTTCTATATCAGGCCCGGATTTTACTGCCAGCGGCGAACGTATTACGCTGGCTTTTCATCACTCTTACACTTGCCCGCAAACTTTCTATGGGCTTTCGCACTGGAACTTGCAGTGATAAGAAATCCAAAACAGTACAGGGGGATCTGGGATCTGTGAACAGGGCAAGGAACGCTCTATATCCTTAAACAATCAGATTGAAGAATCCTGGCTGAAACATGCAGCGTCAGAGCCAGGAAATATACATTAGAATAGTTAATTCAATGTAAAATCATTTACGGAAAGCAAAATAAAGAGAGGGAAAGAAAGGCAGGATTAAGAGAGAGATAAAAGAGACAGTGAAAAAGTAAAAAAAAATAATTTTAATTAAAAAAAACCCAACAATAATTAAAATCTGAAGGAACGAGACTCCACTTTTGTAAAAGTGAATTTTCAGTGCCAGAGAGGTTGATTGGCAGGAATTAAGACTTATTGCACTGTTAAAAATTCACTTACACTTGAATGGACACGTCCTAACTTTTTCTGGTGTGTTTTGTGTGTATCGAGTGGGAAAGTACCCCATCTTCATGCTCTTCCATGTATTTGAATGACAAGTCTCTCGCGTGAAGCTGTGGTAGCGCAGCTTCTGGAGGAGCAGAGCAACTCAGACAGCAACTTTATGATTTTCGTGTTTAACTGCACATGTGTGGTTGCCGGAAGTTGCTATCCGACTCACTCTTTAATAACTGTGAGCACTGATAGCCTCACTGTTATTTTTACTGCAAAATACGGGCATCTTTCTTCACCTAGAGACGTGCTTCTGGGTCCCCCTATGCCACACTTAGCTGCTTCAACATGCACTGGCGAATCAGGGTGGCAGGCTCGTAAATAACCCTTACAGGTGCGGCCCCACTAACCATGAGGTGTTTGCAGTTTGCCCCATTTTAATTTCAGTAATTGAAAATGCTATTGTCCAATATAACCATAAGAACATTTTTTAAAACATTTTACAATAGCATGAATACATTTTGCCCCTGTTTTTACATTCCTTCATTAAAGTTTTTACATGAAGACCTTCGTCTCTTTCAAAAGCCTGAATTTGAAACTTCTGGCTGTAGTGGTGACTTAGATAGCTCAAGGCAGATCTTGTATTGCAATATGCCCATATTCCCAGGATACATCAGTTCAAGCTAGCCATATGATAAAATGTTTCTCAGTCTCTGGTAAAATGTGTTTGTTTTCTTAAAATTATTTGAAGAAAGGCTTGAGGACAAATTTTAAAAGCTTTATTCAGAAAAAATGTGTGTTTTAAAATGGAGAGGCTGTGTGTAAGTTAGGGAAATAACAAAGAAAGGGTGACTATCTTGGTTAAATACTTGTATATTTAATTGATGTTTGTATTATAAATACTCTATAAACATCCGAAAGTATATTGAATAGAAAAAAACATGCACCTTTGCTCATCTTAATTTGAGTTCTTAAGAAAACTGAGTTGAATTTTGAATACAAACAGCCTTTTATTATGACCTGTGTTTTGTTGATAGTTAGAAAATGTAAACATTCTAATTATTGACATGTGTGAGAAAGTGTGACAGACAGGAATCAATCACAAAGCACCAAATAGAAACATAGAAAATAGGTGCAGGAGTAGGCCATTCGGCCCTTCGAGCCTGCACCACCATTCAATAAGATTATGGCTGATCATTCCCTCAGTATCCGTTTCCTGCTTTCTCTCCATACACCTTGATCCCTTTAGCCGTAAGGGCCATAGCCAACTCCCTCTTGAATATATCCAATGAATTGGCATCAACAACTCTCTGCGGTAGAGAATTCCACAGGTTAACAACTCTCTGAGTGAAGAAGTTTCTCCTCATCTCGGTCCTAAATGGCTTACCCCTTATCTTAGACTGTGACCCCTGGTTCTGGACTCCCCCAAACATCGGGAACATTCTTCCTGCATCTAACCTGTCCAGTCCTGTCAGAATTTTATATGTTTCTATGAGATCCTCTCTCAATCTTCTAAACTCTAGTGAATACAGGCCCAGTCGATCCAGTCTCTCCTCATATGTCAGTCCTGCCATCCCGGGAATCAGTCTGGTGAACCTTCGCTGCACTCCCTCAATAGCAAGAACGTCCTTCCTCAGATTTGGAGACCAAAACTGAACACAATATTCCAGGTGAGGCCTCACCAAGGCCCTGTACAGCTGCAGCAAGACCTCCCCTAGCTATGAAGGCTAACATGCCATTTGCCTTCTTCACCACCTGCTGTACCTGCATGCCAACCTTCAATGACTGATGTACCATGACACCCAGGTGTCGTTGCACCTCCCCTTTTCCTAATCTGCCGCCATTCAGATAATATTCTGCCTTCGTGTTTTTGCCTGCAAAGTGGATAACTTCACATTTATCCACATTATACTGCATCTGCCATGCATTTGCCCACTCACCTAACCCGTCCAAGTCACCCTGCAGCCTCTTAGTATCCTCCTCATAGCTCACACCACCACCCAGCTTAGTGTCATCTGCAAACTTGGAGAAATGTAATGTTTGCAGTGATCTGTTATACAATTTATAAACTGGTAGAATGGGATGCCTCAAATCCCCGTCCCAAGTGCTTTCAAGTTTTTCTGCTCTCCCCACTGTTGACAGGCACCAGGAATTCACCAGAGAACCAAACTCCATATTTCATCACCCTCAGCTATCCAAAACCCCTCCACATGTCTGCCACACTACAGTGACACCAGACCGAAGGATCTCCCCATGCTGCCAAGCTCCTTGACTATCCACCCAGGGTTGCCAGAGCCCAGGACAATCCCCAGTGCTACCAAAAGGACCACACCCATTGCAGTTAAACATAACACTTTCTACCCAGTATTGCCAAATGTTCCCTCCTTTAACTCCAACTGCTACATCTTGCTGTGTATTCACATTTCATAAAAACTTAAATAGGTTTTATGTAGAAAATCTTAAGTTTTCATATAATTCCTATCCACAAAATCCTATTTCATGTTCTGTTTTTGTCACACTTTTGTGTTAAATTTTTCACATTTTAAATTCCTATCTCTACATTTATAATGGAAACTGCCTACGTAAACTTGTCACGCTGTAATTGCACTCTCCCACCAGTGGTGGTCCTGTTGCTCCTCAGCCAGTACTGCAGAGAAAATTTTCTGCTCCAATTGCTTTGCAAATTGCTGTAAGTTTTACTATTTAACAATAAATGAATCAAAGTACAATATAAAATAAGGACAGAATGTATGACTTTAAAATAGCGACTAAATTAAGTCTTTATGCCCTGCTCCATTTATTCTTTGCCCTCTAACTCCAGCTTCACCTGAAGAAGAACCTTGGTCTTGACTCCCGAAATGCAACACCAGGGGAAATCTATTAATATTATTTGAATGTGTGCATATATTTTTTAGATGTTTATATATATTTAGAAGAACTCAATGCTAGGTTCACTTTTATGTTTTCAGTATATATGCCTGATGTAGAAGGAAAATAATCTCAAAAATTTGCTGGTGATAAAAAGTAGGAGGTTTGGCAAACAATGAGGGGTGTAAAAGACTGTGGGAGGATAAAGACAGGGTAGCATAATGGGGAGACATGGCATATGGAATTTAATATGGGTAAGTTGAGATGTTAAAAGGATTTGATCAGTTAGATACAGAGAAACTATTTCTTCTAGTGGGGAAATCGGGAACGAGGGGACATAACCTTAAAATTAGAGGTAAGCCATTCAGGAGCGAATTCAGGAAGCACTTTTCCCACACAACGGGTAGTAGAAATTTTGAATTTTTTATCTCCACCACTCCCCCCTCCCCCTTCATCCAAGGCTGTGGATACTAGGAGAATTGGAGCTTTCAAGACTGAGCTAGATAGGTAAGGGTATCAAGAGATATACAACAAAGGGGGGGGGGGGGGGGGAGGGTGTGTAGATGGAGTTGATCATCTAAATGATTGGGGGTGGGGGTGCTCTAAACAATTAGGCACTGTTCAGTGGGGGAGAGGGAAGCACACTGGGGGGTATACAAAGTGTGAGGGGGTGGCGGTTCTTCCCACATTTCCGTGCTCATTGATGGAGTAAGGAGCCACCTGTGTGTGGGGTGGGGGGAGGAAATCGCACAATATCTGAGTGGAGGGGAATGCATTAAGCATTGGGGTATGTTCTAGACATTTCTGCTCTAAGGATACAGAGTTCTGTGCTAGGGGAAGGGAAGAGAATGGCACACTCTATTCAGTGGGGTCAGAAATTCAGTGGGGCAGGGTTGACCTCTGAACAATGAGAGGATTAAATATAGGCTTGTGCTCTGATCTGACCATTTCTGCTCAGAGCATGGAACGGGTCAGGATAAATATGCATGTTGTTTTGGGATGAGGTGATGCTTGGCTTGATTTGATGCTCCTTTATTGCACGTTTTGCTTTTGTACCGTTGCTGGTTGCTTTAGGTCTTCCACATCAAAATGCCTATCATCTATTCTGACTTGGGTATTCCATTCTTCCACTATATTTTAAAGTTGGTCTCTTTCTGTTTTAGCTGCATTATGCTGGAGGCAGTGGGGCAGGGAGGTTTGATTCTACGTATCTTGCTCATTGGAGGCAGCAACTCCTACTCGGCGATGTGTGGGGTGGCGATTCCTACTCGGTGGCGAGATGAGGAATTGGAGTTCATCTTTTGTTCATCAGTTGGGATGGTTTTTAAAAGCAGCTCACCACTTGTTTTTAATTCTAATCATTTTTATCTAGGTGTCTGTTGCTACAAAACCAAAGATTGCAGGAGGTTGCTTTCCTGCATAGTTTTACATTTCTCGGCTATTGCTGATTTCCACAGGTCTGCTGTTCTTGTTTCTCGTTGAATGAGTTTGGATGGAACTTTCTGTTTGCTGTTTTTGACTTTAATTTAATACTCTAGTGTGTGGCTGCCATTAAGTAATTCTCGCATGTACTTTTTTAATAAACGGAAACTGATTTCTGAGCACATATTTAGTTTCAGTACTTTTTTTTGCTCTACTTAATGGCTCTTGGAAGGTCACAACCACTATATATTTTAAGAAAGGAGTTCAGTTTGTGGCTGTCATATAAAGTTGGTTCCTGCCCCATTGTTTTACATTTGTCATGTAAAATTACGTTCACAGCACCATTTAATTGGTGAAGTACAATTGGAATTCTGAAGCCACTCGGGGGCCATCAATTTAAAATTATTACTAAGAGAGTGAGGAGAGAAGTTAGGAAAAATTCCATCAGTATTTTTGAAACATTGAATGTTTTTCCTCAATGATTGGTTGAGGCAGAGATCTTTGCCTCCTTTCAGGAAACATTGGATAAAAATTTGAAGCACAGGAAGCTGCAGAGCTGTTGGGTGGGAGGGGGTGGGGAGAGAAGACAAAAGGGAGTGAAATTTATTTTGAATTCCTCTGAGAGTTGGCACAGATACAATTGGCTGAATGGCCTCTCTCTGTGCTGTAAACTTCTATGATTTGTGGAATTCAATCCCCAGAGCACCAATAAAAATCCCAGTGGACCTGGTATCCCTTTAATAGTGTAATAACCCCGATTGTTATAAAACAGTATATACCATGGCCCACCATGAACAATGCTATGGGGGAGGGGGAGGTATGCTAGTTTATCAAAACCTGTATGTATTAAAATTTGAAGCAAAATAAAGAAATAGCTACCTGTAATGAGTGAGGGAATGTAGATGCTCTTGTGCAGCGGGGATTGGGTCATTCGAGCAGTGTCAAAGCACTTGGCATTTACTGTCACGATTGGCTATATGCTGTAAAACTTTATGCTCACAATAGATATGTGCAAATGTAGCACTTGAATGCATACTGAAAGCTACTGCAGGTTCTGTACTTTCAAGTTAACTGTGTAGCGTATAAAATATTTGCAAATGTGTTATAGGAGGAAGAATTGAATGAACATGCATAAATTGGAAAGGTTTTCTGAAGTTAGCATAATTCCTATGCAATAGATGAACGCTCCCAAATTGTAAATTTAATCCCAGGTTGTTTTGTCTTGAAGAAAATCATGTTTTGTTTTGCTACATCAAAATGGCTATTTTGTGTAGGTTGGTACAAGGTAATGAAAAGTGTTGTATATCTCTAGTACTCAACTATAACGTAACAGTGCTGTTAATTGATAGTAGAATATCAATAGTATTTGGGTATAAGATTGTTGAATTATTCACTCCATAAATGTCTGAATTTTCGTTTAAAGAAGTAGCTAAAATATATACAGGTACTCAACTGCCTCATCAAAAACAGAATATCTTCAGTGTAATCAAATATCTTCTCATTGACACGGAAATAATTGTACTTATTTGGTAACCTTGTTTAAAACGGCTACATTTGGAAATAATAATGGTAATATTTTATAAAGAAACATATTTGCTTTATATATTTTCTTCAAATTGTATGTGCTCATTCTGGTGAAACTGAGGGGATTCAAAGTGGGCTAGAACTTGATGTTTGTCAGTGTAACATAGTGTTAATGTGTTCAGTAATATTTGTACGAGTTGTAAATGTGTTTCTTTTGATAAGGTATATTTCTAAAGTATCATTGAGAAGTCTGTTTTATACAGTAAAAATTCCTTTAATGCCATTTTGAAAGCTTTCGGACTTGTGTATCTTGATACTCATATCTGATCACACCATCACGTACGCAATATTGATGATAACTGACAAGCTGTAAGTTAATTAGCACAGAACTTACTAATTAGATGTACAATTTTTAATTTGAAAGTGACAATTCCTATTTGTGCAGTCTGTACAAGTTGCCGTAATACATCTAGTACTTGGAAAGGAAAGCATCAATTAGTGAAAGTCTGCCCATTTAGTAATATGATTTGGCTACTACAGTCAAAAACCCAGATCTAATGTTTGTGATAGCAGGTATAAAAATAAAGACTGTACGCAAAAACTTTCAGAGGTGGGTTTTCAGTTTGTGAAATACTGTTATGAAATTGGGGATAACCCAACAAAAAAACAAAAGCGGTGAAATTGGGTCTGTTAATTAGCAAGGAAGACAGGTTCTTGAATTAGTATGTGGTGCTAATTAACAGGAAATCTGATGTTGTGTTGTAATTACCACCAATATTTTTGACATAAGGAAAGATTGAAGGTGAATTATATCGATGATGATTGAGTTTAAAAAGTTTCATGGTTAATTACTTTTGTGTGTTTTTATTTTCAGAAATATGGACAGACTTTTGCGACTAGGAGGTGGTATGCCTGGACTTGGACAGGTTAGTGTGCCCTTCTTCCCACTAATTAAAATTAACTTCTTAACTATGAAGGATCATAGACAGCAAGAGATCAATTTCTGCTGAAATTGGTTTGAATTTCTCGGTCCATAATTTTGCCAGAACACTTGAGCATGCACGTAAATCAATATAACGGTGTTCAGAACTGAACCTATGTTCCTAAAACTGAACCTTTCTGAAGTGGTATCTCAAAATCAAGTATATTTTTGAAGTATATCTTTTGGATGAAGCTCATTTAATTTGCTCACTAGCACTGACTTCAGGCTGCTTTGAAGTTCATATTTATTCTGTACATGTGAATGATATTGCATCCCAGCAACCTGATTATTCATTGTATTGAATAATTAGCAAATGCCCAAATCCAGAATACGTTAAATACCTACAGCTGAATTGCTTGTGAATAAATAGACTATTGCACCATTCGTGGTGTGTTATTTTTGTTCTTTTACTTGCATGGAAGACCTTGATAAACTCACTTGTAGCCATTAAGTTACGGATCTTTCACTGTCACAAGAATTTTTGTGGCGTATGTGCTCACTGATCTTGTTGCCTATTATTTACTTACTGGATTTTTTAAAAGTCATTTTTATTTTGTAATGCATTGTGCTAATTGACTTGTTTGGATGTACAATCAAAACAGAAACAAACAAAATGGAGACTTGTTTGACCAGGTGTCAGAGGGAGAGGCCATTCAGTTCAAATATAAGCATCCAGTAGTGTTTTGTTGGTGGATGTATTTGCTTTTGTTGAGTTTGCATTGCATATTTCAATTTCTGTGGTCCTGATCAAATTTTGAAAAGCATTTCTCAGTCTGTCTTCAAATTGAGTTTCTGTCTGAAACCATCAGATGGGAGAAGTAGGCCAGAGGGAGACTTGGTGCCGGTCAGCAACAAACTGTGACATAAAGGTTCATGTTCAGAAAGGTGTGTGATCCAGTTTATATTGTAGTTTAGTTACTTTGCTCTCCTCTGAGGAGTGTTAATGCTTCTGTTCACTTATCCCTTTGCCATTTAATAAATCTGTTTGGTAGTTTATAGTTTAAACCACAGATGGTGAAGGATTTATTCTGCTGTCTTCCAAAGTCAAGGAACATCACACACGGACACAAGATGTAACCATCTAGGATTTTCTGTTCAATTCTTGGGCTTGCTATAAATTCCCTAGATACTGGGCAGGTAAAGGCACACTCCAAGTCATGGGGCGTGAGGGCTCACCTCTCGGAGTTGTTTGAGATGTTTAATCGAGTAAAACATTGAGTAAAAACCCTAAAATGTAACGGAAAGTTAATGGCATAAGAATTCGGTCGTGAAGTACTGCAATCTACTTCAGGTACTAAAACTACAACTTGGCCACCAATTTTTCGTAACCCGACCCATTTCTTTTTCTAAAGAGGAGTGAACTGTTAATGTTTGTTTAAATTTTGGGACAGAAAGTTTTGTAATTTATTAGGTGAGGCTCTCTGATCTCCTTCCTTTCTCACCCCGCTCCCAGAAATATTCTCAATTGCACACAGAATGCAGTTAATTATGCTCCTTATTTGTTTTTTTTTAATACTCCACTTAATGGATGATATAAAACATAAATATATTTGGTTTCTCAGCTGTGTAGTGGAAAACAAATTGAGCATTTAAGGGGTTAAGGCAGCCTGAAAGAATTCATTTCCACTTTAATGACCTAGCCTTGCTGGGCTAGGACGACAGGGAACATGCTCCTGACTTGTACAGCATTTGCCAATTAACACCTCCTATAACAGGTTGCCTCAGCTCATCATTGAACTAGGGACAGCAGAAGTAGTTTACATTCAGCTGATATTAAGCCAGCCTGTTTTTCCAATTTTGATTTGCTGCACTAAATGGAGGTTTTATTGTTGATTTGTACCTCGTAGTAATGGTAGCATTAAAATGCTTTTATGTTTAGAATCTCCTATCTTACTGCAAAAATTCCCATTCCTTTAAAAAAAATTTGCTTACTGAACATTTAATGGTACACTTAAAGATAAATATTGGGTGAGATCTGGTCGTTCGTAAAACTGCATCATAATGGTTTTAAATTGAAATCTAAGATGTTTCACATTGAAACCAATTGCAATTTACAATGCATCAGTTTTGAGATATTTAAATTTGTTGCATTAGATATAATACTGTTAAATACTCGGCTCGTTCTACATCTTGCCTATTGGATTATTCATGACATGCAATTCAGTGAAATTACATTGGGGGTCATGTTTGTTAGCAAGAAAAATATCAGCAGAATCGGAAGCATAAAATAGAAAGGTATGGAAAATATAGAACTTAAACTGAAATATTCATAAGTTATTTTGAATCAGTGCTTTCACTATTGATGTGTAGCAGACTGCAGAACTGAAAAAAGCAAAGATCATAGACATAAGAACCAAAGTCTATGGTGTTGTTACAATTGCACGTGTTTTTAATACTGCCGCTAGAATTACTGATCTACTGTAATATTACCAGATCTAATGTTCCATTATTTAATGCAGATTTTTAAATCATAGAACTTCAAATCTGTCACTTAGTGAGTCAATATTGCAAGAGATGAGCATCAGCGTTACTGTCATTTGATGTAAAATGATTGCTTGTACCTTTAAAAGTCATCTTTAAATTGTGGAGTATTCTGTACTGCCGTGCTGAAATTAGCAATTTAAGGAAGCAATTAAATTGATACTTTACAATATTAAAACAGAGGATAGGAGAAACATCTTTACACAGAGAATTGTGAAACTGCAATTCATTTCCAGTGTTAGTGGTTGATGAAGGAGCTGTCAACATTTTAGATTAGATGTTAGAACATAAGAACATAAGAATTAGGAACAGGAGTAGGCCATCTAGCCCCTCGTGCCTGCTCTGCCATTCAACAAGATCATGGCTGATCTGGCCGTGGACTCAGCTCCACTTACCCGCCCGCTCCCTGTAACCCTTAATTCCCTTATTGGTTAAAAATCTATCTATCTGTGACTTGAATACATTCAATGAGCTAGCCTCGACTGCTTCCTTGGGCAGAGAATTCCACAGATTCACAACCCTTTGGGAGAAGAAATTTCTTCTCAATTCTGTTTTAAATTGGCTCCCCCGTATTTTGAGGCTGTGCCCCCTAGTTCTAGTCTCCCCGACCAGAGGAAACAACCTCTCTGCCTCTATCTTGTCTATCCCTTTCATGATTTTAAATGTTTCTATAAGATTACCCCTCATCCTTCTGAACTCCCAACGAGTAAAGACCCAGTCTGCTCAATCTATCATCATAAGGTAACCCTCTCATCTCCGGAATCAGCCTAGTGAATTGTCTCTGTACCCCCTCCAAAGTTAGATGAATACAATGCTAAGTAGGTGTTTTAATACATTCTAGTAAATATCAACCATGTCTTCAATAGTAGATACTGTATATTTGCAGACAAGAATACTTCAGTGGAAGCTCTCATGCATCAATCATACAGAATGCTTTGGCATGTGCTATGCGAGCTGTTGGCAGAAAACCAACTCGAAATGGAATAAAACATGCTCATATGTTTTATATTTGTGTGTATGTAGTATATATAATAAAATATCGTTGGTAATTTTAGTTCCGACGACAGTTAAATTACTACTTATTAGTTATTGCTAGCTGCTATTCACTATTTATTAAAACTAAGGTTGTGATAAACCTAGGATCTCCCCTTTGTGGTAGGGGAATAACAGGGTTCCGAGCTTTTAAACACTGTATCAAAAATTCAGCCACCATAAAGTTATGGCCGGCAAGGTTCAGGCATATGTTAGCAATTGAGAACACAAAGATGGAGTTTGTAGCTAGCAGGAATCCACTGACTAAAAGTTTCAAATCAAGAAAAACAAGTTTTGAAGCTTTTGAACTAGGAATGCTTCAATATTGTTCTACTAGTTAAATGACTTTATGTAGCAACGGTTACATGCAGTCAATACTGTAATGGGAACTTGTGTTTGTTTAGTCCATTGGTGATTCTAAACATACATAATCAATAAATTAGATAATGGGACTGGCTGAGTAGAACAAAAGTTTTTCATTGAAGTATGAATCCATTTAGAGTTTTCTTTCATAGAATTTAACTGGCAAATTCTGGTAACATTTTGGGTGTCAGCCTTGGCTCAGTAGTAACACTCTTGCCTCTGAGTCAGATGGTTGTGGATTCAAGCTCCGCTCCAGAGACTTGAGCACATAATGTAGGCTAACACTTTAGTGTAATACTGAGGGAGTGCTCCACTGTTGGAGGTGCCATCTTTTGGATGAGATTTTAAACCAAGACCCAAACTGCACTGGATATAAAAGAACCCATGGCACTATTCAATCTAGAGGAATTGTCCCGGAGTCCTGGCCATTTATCTATCAACTACCATCACTAAAACAGATTTTCTCGTCATTAATCTCATTGCTGTTTGTGGGACTTATCTGTTTGCAAATTGGTTGCTGAGTTTCCCTACATTACAACAGTGACTGCACTTCAAAAGTGAAGCGCTTTGGGACATCCTGAGGCCGTGAAGTGCTATTTAAATGGAAGTTCATTCTTTCTTTAAAAAACTAATAAAAGACTGTTAAAGTTTTGTTTCTCCATATTTAATGATGATCTATAGCTGCTTTTGTTTCATGTTAGTTTGGTTATTGGCAGTTTTTCTTTTGCTGCTCTGGCTCATTATGTTATACAGATCCTACTTGATTTCATCTGGGCTATCCATATTTAAATTTTGCAAGTGCATTTTAATACAGCAGTTATATAACATTATAGCTGTGATATAGGAATGCATTACTGTCTGTTATGTTTCCACTGTCCTATTTCCACACAGAAATAAAAGGACTTCTACTAGTGCATACATTTTTTTTCATTTTTCACAACTTCTGTCATCACAATCTTGCACCAGCTTCTGACTGTAGCATTTATTTAAGCTAAAATAAATAGTGTCAAAGTGACACTTTGGTATATGTTTAATCAGCAGGTATTTTATTAACATAGAATAGAATTGGCTAAATAATTGATACCGGTTCACACCATGGAAAAGGTGGAGTAATCTAACTAATAGTGTTAATAAATTTGCTAAAAGGACTGAGCAGATAACACTTTGAGGTGTTAGCTTTATGCTGTTATAATGGCAAAAGCCTTTTTTAACACTTTGTCAACAAGAGCAGCCCAAGTGAAACTGGAGGTTTATATGGGTTCACATATTACTGTAACTGAAAGAGAGCTGATGCTTGTGCTTTTGTATATCTTAGGATACATGTACTTACCACATAGAAAAATAACTTTCTATCACAGCTTTGAAATCATTTTGTTGCTGAATGTAAAATATGGTTTGTAGAATTTTAAATCAGTGGTCTTAATTGTGACATTGCCATATTACGACTTATAAGTGTGAGGGAGTTGATTTGTCCCCTAATGATGAAGACAAGCCTAGGATCAGCTATCTATCTGCTGTGGTATTATTGAATCGCCAGATCTGGACAAGGCTGAGATTATTGCCCCGCGGGCAGGTCAGTTCACTGACTAACAGTTTGTGACAGTGATATGTGTGTAGAGTCAGAAATGACTCAGCCTTCCAAGCCATACAGTGATGTTTAAATGCCTTGCAGCTTGGCTAATTACTGGGAACAACCTAATTTACAGAATCATGTATTAAGCAGCTTGAACACGTTTTGGTAACCTGCAGTGCTTTGGTGGGGGGTGGGGGTGAACAAAACAAAAGGGACACAGAGTTGGGTTTTATCGAAGCATTCGTAATCCTGCTTTTGTGTAGTTAAGCAAGATGCTGCATATGCTTGAATTATTTTATGTATCTACAAAAGTGGTGGTGGTGTAAATCACTCAATCAAAAATCAATGTTTATATTCAACATGAATGCCTGTTTGAGGAATTCCATTTTATTGCACTTCTACATTTAAATATTTTCTTGGATGCTAGATTTGTGCTTATATAATTTTACATTTGAATTATGTAACTTTGTTGAATATGAACTTCTGTTTTCTGAGAGAGGTCAATTTGTAACAATTCTAAGAGAAAATTTAGGATCTAAACTTTCAACACTACTTAGTTCACTCTATTTAAGTCAATTAAGGATACTATCTCCTAGTAATATTTTTTCACCCCTCTTTCTGTTCTGAAGCTGATGATTCCTACTGGGGTGCAGATCCACAATTACTGTCAGCCCTCCAGTACCTTGCCCATGTGGCTTTTCTTTAAATGTGTGCTTAGTGAATGGGTATCAGCAAGCTGCTCAGTTGTGCCTGGGGAAGTGGAACATGGGCAAAATCAGACCTCAGCCCAGCCCAGCCCAGTCCAGTTCTTGTTACCTTCACAAATATACTTTCCAGCTAGGGCTACTGGAATGGAAACACTGGCATGACTAATGACGATAAAGCTTTAGGATGAATTGTAGTGTCCCACATTGCCCAGCTGAGAGCAGATGCCTCAATACAGATCAGAGATCAAACCTGGGATCTTTTTGGTCCGTATGGGTTAGTGCCATGATCTTTTTTTCTGCAGTCAATATTCTGTGAATTATTGGTGATTATACCACAATGAGATCAAACTTAAAAATTGCTTGTGGACTGGAGTGTCACAGTGGCATTGAACTACTTAAAGGGATAGTACTAATTGTGAAATATCTTGAAAGAAAATGCAATGATTCAATTAATGTAATATTGCATCACTACAGATTTATTTTTAACCAACAAAAAATTGTATTGCAACAGTTTCAATGATGTGGCATTTAAGTTTTTGGAGAAAGGTACAGTATTTGAAGGGGTCAACCTTCAAAAATGAGTGAAGATCCATTGAAAATTGCATATTCATCTGCACAAGTAATGAGACTGCCAGTAACATGTAAAACTTTTTTGTGAATTTTTATGCTTAACAAGTTGCTAGAGCTGGAAAATGGCACATTTATTATTTTGGGCACTCGATGTTCGCATCAAGAATTTCTAGGCTAGGCATTGCAGAATAAATCTCCCTGTTATGTGCCCAACAAATGGGGCCTCAGCCTTCAACTCGGAAGAGTGTGATATTTTTCCATTTGCCATACAAACCAACCAGATTGCCAATTAGTGCCTTTTTGGAATTGGATTCAGACTGTTAAACTTCTTTTCATGAAGGATCCTTATAGCATAGGCTCGATTTGAATCCAGGTTTGAGATGCAGTGTTTACCCCAATGCCACCTCCAATCCCCTACCTGCAGTATTTAGCAACAGCATCTGTGATATAACTGGTACAAGACAACAATGGGAACTTAATGTACATATATGCAGAATAAATGTGGAAGAACAAATCTACCCTTCAGAATCCACACGTCCAAATGGTAGCTAGGTTATGCTACTGTTGGAAAGTAATCTTAAATCACAAGTTTTAAAATTTATCAACTTACTCTTATTGCAACTGTTCAGTGTTCATTTCAGACTAAGCTTGCAATTCAGGGAGGCACTGAAACACACAGACCTAAAATAGTAGAATTTGAGAGCAATAATCTGAACAGTGATCTAATATTTGGATTAGACTTGTATTATCGGGCTTGGGCATACATGGGATTGAAAAGAAATGAAGATATAAAGGGGAATGCAAAGGGTGGTAGAAGTTTGGAACTCTCCTGCAAATGGCCGTTGATGCTAGGTCAATTGTTAATTTTTAATCTGAGATTGATGGATTTCTGTAAACCAAAGGCGGGTATATGGAGTTAGATCACAAATCAGCCATGATCTAATTGAATGGCGGAATAAGCTTGAGGGGCTAAATGGCCTACTCCTGTTCCTATGTTCCTAGGAAAGACCCAAGGCTGCGCAGTGTGTTGTAGGAGGTGTATGCAAGCTTTTTGGCTTCATGGTATGCAAGCTTTTTGGCTTGATGGGTTGTTCAGATGCATGTTTTGATTTTGGACTTATCCATCAGAGTCAACCGTGTTAAGTAAAGCCTTTTCCAAACCTCCAGGCCCACACAATCCTAACAGTACAAAGAAGTGAGTAAGAAATAAGAGTACAAATAGAACTGAATTGCCTGAATTTGGCAGACTAGATTGCTGAGGTTAATGGACGGCATATGATCCAGGAGCGTAGTTTGGACACTTTAAGGAGCACTATTGGCTGGTGCATATTGGTTTTATTCAATCTAAGAATTTCCACTGGTGATTTTTTAAAATTTGTATGAGGTAAAATAAATTGTAAAATTCCTGCTTATTACATCACCCCAACAAAAATTAGTAATCATATCAGTGGTTTCCCATACATTCACTGATGATGATTTAATGTGTGATACAATAAGTTGGTCTGATTTCACAAAGAAAGAAAATAAAGACTTGCATTTATATAGTGCCTTTCACATCTTTCGGGATATCTCAAAGCGCTTTACAGCCAATGAAGTACTTTTTGAAGTGTTGTCATTGCTGTAATGTAGGAATTGTAATGTTGCAATTAAGGTTTTATTGTGAAGATTGTCTTTGTAGTGACAGACTGACCTGTTATTAAATAGTAAAAACAACTAAAATTGTTACTATTTATATATTCCTTTAATGGTACCTACAGTGTCAGATTAATCAAATATCTGTATCAGATAAATCCCATTATATGGATGTCTATGAAATATGAACAGACAAGAGCTTTTTGAAAAGCCAATGTACAATGTATAGTGCATGACATGTTGTTGAAGCAGAAATTCTTCAGAGCTTGATGGTTCTTAAAATTCTGAGCTGTTCATGGCTTGCAGTCATGTCTGATCTTGAAGGATTCCATGCCAGATTACATTTTAAATTATACATTTGATCCTTATCTGGAAAGGTATTCCATGTACTTTTGAAACTTGTTTTCTCTGCATAACATTTGTATTTAGATTAAAGTTTAAATTAGTTTTGCACTGATTTCTCTGCTAAAACAACTAAAATTTAATTTAAACCCAATGGATAATAAATACAAATGAGCAGATTTCCAGCTTAAATTGCTAGATATCTCAAAACAGTTGATAGATTCGAAGTGGTGGATAAACCCTCTGGAACTAATTAATATTTCTAATGTTTAACCTAACTGTTATTAATGGGGTGCTTACCTAAACTGCCAGTAAGTTAAATTACTTGAATTACTTGGCAAACTAGTAAACAAAGCTCATTTCCAAAATCAAGGAGGGGGAAAGAGGGTGACTTTTATGTTATATTTCTACAAAACATCTTGATGGAGCTAGAGATAATGGTAACAGGATAGATGTCACACAATTTTGATCTAGTAATCATTTGTAACACAGAACAGATTGGGGATGTTGAACTGGGCTACTGGTGAGCAAGTCAGAATTATTCTATAGCCTAATTTTGGCAATCCTAGTTCAGCAAATGGCACTGGGCTCTGCTTTTGAACTTCTGCATATATGGGACAGAATTCCAGCCAATGATGCTGTCTGCTGGCATTCGAGATTTTTGTTGTACAGTTGAGTAGGTGATTGGTAATGGATTTATTTGATTGATGTGTTGCAAAAGTGTCTTAATATGCTGTGGTTTCTGTGAACTTGGATATGATGAGGGAAAAAAGGTAGAGATGAGCACTTTCATTACTTCCAGCAGATAAACATGCTGTTTTTGCACTCCATTTGAATTTAACAGTGGTCGTTACTGAGAGATAATTGGATTAGACGAACTAGGCTAACTGTCCATGAGACGATGCTTTGAGAACTGGAACACATATGCTGGCGGGGCTGGAGGCATTTCATGCATTTGAAGGCGATGTTTAACTTTCTTGTGCCTGATCTTCATTTCGCTGATTGGATTGCTATACTTCAATGGAACGTTTGGTACTTGATATTTGTTTTTCAATTCAGCGTTGTTAATGGATGTGTGTCATTTGAATGCCCGCCTTGAGCGGGAAGGAGTCCTATACTGAAAGCAGATTAGATTATCTTTAATCAGTTGTGAGTGGCCAAACATTTGGCAGATGGAGTATAATGTGGGAAAATGTGAGGTTATCCACTTTGTCAGAAAAAATAAAAAAACTAATTATTATTTAAATGGAGAGAGATTACAAAATGCTACAGTACAGAGGGATCTGGGGGTCCTTGTGCATGAAACACAAAATATCAGTCTGCAGGTACAGCAAGTAATCAGGAAGGCAAATGGAATGTTGGCCTTTATTGCAAGGGGGATGGAGTATAAAAGCAAAGAGGTCCTGCTACAACTGTACAGGGTATTGCTGAGACCACATCTAGAGTACTGCGTACAGTTTTGGTCTCCTTAAAGGAAGGATATACTTGCATTGGAGGCAGTTCAGAGAAGGTTGACGAGGTTGACTTATGAAGAAAGGTTGAGCAGGTTGGGCTTATACTCATTTGAGTTCAGAAGAATGAGAAGTTATCTTGAAACATATAAGATACTGAGGGAGCTCGACAAGGTAGATGCAGAGAAGATGTTTCCACTCGTGGAGGAAATCTAGAACTCGGGGGTATAGTTTAAGAATAAGGGATGGCCCATTTAGAACTGAGATGAGGAAAAATTTCTTCTCTGAGGGTTGTAAATCTGTGAATTCTCTGCCCCAGAGAGCTGTGGGGGCTGGGTCATTGAATATATTTAAGGTGGAGATAGACAGATCTTTGAGCGATAAGGGAGTGAAGGGTTATGGGGAGTGGGCAGGGAAGTGGAGCTGAGCCCAAGATCAGATCAGCCATGATCTTATTAAATGGCGGAGCAGGCTCGAGGGGCCAAATGGCCGACTCCTGCTCCTATTTCTTATGTTATTATGTACAGTTTTGGTCTCCTTACCTGAGGAAGGATATACTTGCTTCAGAGAAATGCAACAAAGGTTCACCAGACCGATTCCTAGGATGAGGGGATTGTCCTGTGAGGAGAGATTGAGTAGACGAGGCCTATATTGCTTAGAAGAATGAGAGGTGAACTCATTTAAACTTAAATTTTTTACAGGGCTTGACAGGGTAGATGCAGGAAGGATATTTCCCTGACTCGGGAGTCAAGAACTAGGGGTCACAGTCTGAGTAAGAGGTCAGCCATTTCGGACTGAGGTGAGGAGAAATTTCTTCACTGAACTGGTTGTGAATCTTTGGAATTCTCTACCCCAGAGAGCTGCGGATGCTCAGTCGTTGAGTATATTCAAGACAGAGATCGATAGATTTTTGGGGATACTAAGGAAATCAAGGGATATGGGAATAGTGCAGGAAGGTGGAGTTGAGGTAAAAGATCAGCCATGATCTTATTGAATGGCAGAGCAGGCTCGAAGGGCTGAATGGCCTACTCCTGCTCCTGTTCCTTATGTAATTCAGTTAAGTTTCTATTATAACCCTAGGTTTGAATTATAGCTTTTAATTTACTACTACATTTATGTTGGCTTGCATAACTGTGGTGTATTTGCATTGCTTTGGTTTTTGGGAAGGGTATGGTGGTAAAGGAGAGTAAAATATCTTTCCTGCTGTTGCATGATTAGAGTACAGACCTAGTGCTAGCAAAATAGATGCAACATTCCCCAAGGTTTTAGGTGATGCTGCTGATTATTATGGAACTTTTAGCTAGAATAATTTGTGCTAGTTTATATAATTGCTGGTTTGTAAACTATGTAACATATATCATTGCACTGCACATTTTGCAATTCAAATCAAAACACTTCCAACTTTCTTTTAAATGTAATTTTTTGTTGGTGTTAACCCAGGCTCTCCCCCATCCCCCGGCCCCGTCCTGAACCTGTTTCTTTTGGTATTCTCACTGTTTTTTCCTTTATGCCTCCACCAAGCTCATCTTGTCCATGAGACCCACAACGTACTTACGTGATCCCATTCCCACTAAATTGCTGATCACCCAACTTGCCTCCCTGGCCCCATGCAAACTAACATTATAAATAGTTCCCTTTCCTCTGGTACTGTCTGCCTCCCTTTCAAAAACATTATTACAACTTCTTGACTCCTTTCTCCTTGCTAACTACTGCCCCATCTCCAGCCTACCTTTCCTCTCCAAAGTCGTTGAATCCATGTCCATGTTTCCCACAGCTCCATATTTGAATCTCCAGTCTGGTTTCTGTCCCCGTCATAGCCCTAGCTACCTAGCTAGTGTCACAAATGATATCCTCTTTAACTGAGATTGTGGTGTATTATCCCTTCTTGTCCTCCCAGATTTTCCTGCAGCCTTTGATATGGTCCGCCATACCATCCTCCTTCAATGCCTCTCCTCCATTGTACAGCTTGGCCGCACAGCCTTTGCTTGGTTCCACTTTTACCTATTTACTCACAACTAGAACATCTCCAGTGATGGCTTTTCTTCCCATCCCCGCATTGTGGACTCTGGAATCCTCCAAACATCTATCTTTCATTCCCTCCTCTTCCTCATTCACATGCTGAGTCTTGGTGACATCATCCGCGCACATGTACACTGATAACTTCGAGTGCTATCTCTCCATACCTCTGTGTCGTCAGACTGCTTGTCTACATCCAGTATTGGATCAGTTGCAATTTCCTCCAGTTAAGCATTGGGAAGACCAATGTAATTGTCTTCAATCCTCTCACAAACTCTGTGCCCTTGCCACCAATTGCATCCCCCTCTCAGCCTCCGTCTTAGGCTGAACTAAACTATTCGCAATCTCGATGCCTTATTCGACCCTAAGCTGAACTTCTGATCCCATATTCTCTCCACCATGTAGACTGCCTACTTCCACCTCTAACATCACCCGACTCTGCTCATTACCTCAGCCTATATTACACTGAAACCCTCGCCCATGCCTTTGTCACCTCTGAACACGATGATTACATTGCTTCCCTGGCTAGATCCCATCGTCCATAAACGTCAGCTCCCATCCTATCCCATACTAAGTTCTGCTCATCATCTCTGTCCTTGCTGACCTAGATTATTGTCAGATGTACATCTAATAATATATTATCATGTTCTCTGGATGTTGCAAAGTGCTTTACAGACACTATTACTTTTGAAATGTAGTCATTGTTGTTATGCAGCCAATTTGCGTATGACATGGCACCACAAAAACAGCAAATTAATGAATTACCAGATAATTAACCTTAGGTGTTGACTGAAGAAGCATGTTGGCCACTGGGAAAACTCCCTACTTTTTTATTGAATAGTGACACATGATCTTTTATGTGCACCTGAACAGGTGAGCAGGATCTTGGTTTAATGTCTGATCTAAAAGATGTCACTACTGTCAATGCAACACTGTTTCAACATTACATCAAGATCTAGGTTATGGTCTCAGTGCCTGCATTGAGGCCCACAACGTACTGACTTAGAAATTAGAGTGCTAACACCCGAGGTAAGCTAACACTAGTGTAGTTGTTTTTAAACTGTAAGCATCAACATATATCTGATGTTAGCCGATTACTGAACAGCCTACAGACCAGACTATCTTCTTCCACGTGAAGGAGGAAGAGAAAAGTTGTCATGGAGATTTGAAACCGAGGATGTGGAATCTAATTATAATGACAGATTGCTGTACATAGTTTAAGGTGATTTATTTCTGATATGAAGACAGTAGGTCCACACCTACCTTCTGGCAGACTTGGACGCAAGAGCTGAATGCCAGAGAACAAGAGAGAGTTGTTGCCCTTGACATCAAGGAAAAATTCGACCAAGTATGTCACCAATGAGCCCGAGCAAAATTGTGGTCAGTGTGGATCAAAGGGAAAACCCTCCAGTGGCAGGAGTCGTACCTGACACAAAGAAAGATGATTTAGCTTGTTGAGGGGGCCATTCATTGCAGCCTTGAGATATCACTGCAGGAGTTGCTGAAAGAAGCATCCTTGGCCCAGTCATCTTCACATGCTTCATTAATGATCTTCCATCCATCATAAGGTCAGGAGTGATGACAATTCCAGTATTCATCTTCATTCATAACTCTCCCTCTCATGAAGCAACCCATGTCACCCTACAGCAGGACCTGGATAACATTCAGTCTTGGACTGACTATGTTGCACAATCCATCCTTGTCTTCTGGACCGTTTTGCAGCGTTTGACACGGTTGACCACACTATCTCTCCCCAACGTGTCTTCTCCATTGTCCAGCTCAGTAGGACTGCCCTTGTTTAGTTGCACTCTTACCTATCCAATCATATCCAGAGAATCTCCAGCAATGGCTTCTCTTCCCAACCTTGCACCATTATCTCCGGAGTCCCCCAAGAATCTATCCTTAGCCTCCATGTCTTACTCATCTACATGCTTCCCTTTGTGACATAATTTGAAGAGATGGGGTCATCTTCTACATGAACACTGATGACTCTCGGCTTTACCTGTCCAGACTTGGACTACCTGTGTCAACCTCTCCACTGCTTCTGTGTTGTCAACTGCTTGTTTGACATCCAGTCGCAACTTCCTCCAATTGAGAGAACCAAATGCATCATCTTCAGCACCTGCCACAAACCCTGTACTCTTGTCACAAATTCTATTCCCCCTTCCGGGCCACTGTCTTAGAGTGAACCAGACTGTTCACAAACTGTGTTTTATTCAACTTTTAGTTGAGCTTCAAGCTCCATATCCTCTCTGTCACAATGACTGCCTACTTCCATCTTTAGTAACTGCCCACCTTCATCTCTGCCTCAGCCCATCTGCTGCTGAAACTCTCATCCATGCATGAGTCACCTCCAGACTCAACTATTTCAAAGCTTTCCTGGTTGGCCTCCTATCCTCCACCCTCTAAAGTTAAGCTCATTCAAAATTGTACTGCGCATATCCTATCCTGCTCCAAGACTTGCTCACCCAACATCCTATCCTTGATGACTTATATTGCCCATCTTAAAATTCTCATCCGTATGTTTAAATCCCTTTATGGCCTTGCACCTCCATATCTCTAACATCCAACCCTACAACTCAGACTCCCCTAGAGCTCTGTGTTCCTCTGACTAGTCTCTTCTTCCACATTGTCCCATCATTGCCAGTTGTGCTCTCACTGTTCTAGGCCTTATGCTTGGAATTCTCTCCCTAAACCTCTGCCTTTCTTCCTTTAAGAACCTCCTTAAAACATACTTCTTCGACCAATCTCTTTTGGCTTGACATCTATTTTTGTCTATGCTTCAGTGAAGCACATTTGGATAAGGTTCTATATAAATGCAAGTTATTAAGTGGCAGGTAACACTTTTGCTACATGAGTATCAAGTAATGATCAAGCGCAAACCCAGCCATGTTCCCCTGACCTTCAGCAGAACCACCATCTTCTACATCAACATCTTGGGAGTCACAATTGATCAGAAGCTTAACTGGACTGGCCATATGAACACATAGCAGCAAGGGCAGAGCAGAAACTGAATACTCTCTGATCCCTAAAAGTCTCTCCACCAACTACATGGCTCACGTCAGCAATGTGATGGAATACTCACCACTCAAGGGGATGGTTGCAGCTGCAACAGCACTCAAGAATCTCAACATCATCCAGGACAGAGCAGTACACTTAGTCACTTGACTCTATATCCATTCCATCCACCACTGGCACATTGTGGCTGCAGTCTTTATGATCTATCGGATACACTTCATCAATTCAACAAGATTAATTCAATAGGATCTCACTCTCCTGCGACGACTACCACCAAGAAGGACAAGAAGCAGCAAGATAGGGGTAACACTTTCACCTCGGGTGAGCTCCCCTTCAAGTCTCACTGACTTGGACATATCGCTATTCCTTCATTGTTGCTGGACCACTCTTCTGGAGCTCCCTGCCTAACATCATGCACTGAGCTCCATCATTGCAAGGACTGCAGGAATTCAAGTTCCAATACCACATTCTCGGACAACTAGGAATAGTTAATAAATGTGGCCTTGCCAGCAGCACATTGAAAACAAAGGACGTTAAGACTGAGAATGCATCTTTGACATCAAAATTCTGGCCAAATTATTCTTTGTAATTAATCTTGCTTATCCATTTTATTCTCAATACATTTTTAAAAATTGATTAAAAAAATAAACAATGGAATACATTTAAATAAAACACAAAGGAGTACTTCTGATATTCTGCAGAGCCCAATGTTGTGATCTGTGCCAACTCAGAGCTGGAGTGGCAGCTGTGCCTTCTGCCCCGCCTGTAGCCTGAACTGTTTCAATGGCAGTTGGTGATACAGGGACAGATGTGTTCGACTCATTGCATCTATCAGTTTAGCAGCACCAGACAGCACTGATATAAATTAGTGTATTTTTCAAAAAAATAAATTGGAATAGCTCCTTTTAGAACTCCCTTTCTTACATCATTATTGTAAAAATCAACTTTTTAAATGAGAGTTGGGAGAAGGGCGAGTTGCTATTCAGATTCATATTGTTCTGAAGTCATATTTTGTGTTCAGCAAGGTGAAGGATGTTTGTATTGGTGATTTTAAACTTTTTTCTACTTGGGATACCTAGTTAGCAGCAAGCATTCACTAATTAACTGTAGCATGGTCAGATCAAGAGCAAACCTCCCTTTGCTCTCCTGAATCTCTCCAATCTTAATTTAAGATGAACACTTCATAATGCATTAGTATTCCATTTCTATGTATGGTGTACCTAAAAGTGAAGTTGTCCATATTTCGACACAAATTGGCAGTTAAATACTGAGACTCATTTCATGTAGCTAGCAAAGAGGAGAGTTTCATTTATTCAACCTGTGCTGGATTGAGACCCAGATCCCAAAGGTGAAAAACAATGGGCCTTAACTTGGTGGCCTTACTGCCCACTGCCGCTGGCTGCCGACGAGTTTTCTGGGCGGTCTCCCCTCGGTGCCATTTTCATGGACGTCTCCCACTGGAGGGAAGGGAGGACCGCTGACGGCTGCTGGCGAGCAAGTCGCGTAAGTGACCTCCCGCCCGCCGAGCTGCCATATTGGTGTGGGCGGGAGTCGGTTGCAGCAGGGTGAAGGGCTGCTACGTGAAGGCAGGTCTAACTGTCAAAAAAAGGTTAGTAAACTTCTGTTATTTATTTCTTTTTCAGCGAATCAGGGGCATGGGCTCCCCTGAAGGTGTTCAACTGTTTTTTTTTGTGTTTTAATTTTTATTCTTATGTGTTTCTCCGCCCCCCCTCCCCCCCCACCTCCCTGGGCCCGACTCAATCCTCAGCCACTTTGGCGAGGATCGCATTTGCCGCCGAGATTGGGAGCTCCTGCCCGCTGCCGCTAGATTTAGGGCGTAAGTCGGGATTTTGCCGTCGGGCGGTACTGGCAGATTTTTAGAGGAATCTTCCTGCCAAAGTACCGCCCGGTCTCTCGGCGGTACTTGGGCGGGCCTTGGTTTTCACCAAGTTCAGGCTCATTGTGTTAACCCATTTCATCATCCAATCCCTACTGCTTTGAAATTGTAGTGAATTAATGTGTTCCTTAATAAAGATGCTCATCATTGTTAGAACTCCCATCTGCTGAGTTCTTGATCTTTTTTTCAAGGTGTTGACAAGGAAAGACAGGAGTTAGAAAAATCATATTTATTATTGTGTCACTCTTGTGCATCGTCTAGTGTTAACTGGAGGTGGACAAAGTAGTAGGTTGCCTATTTGCCATGTCAACTGGGAAATGGGAAATGTCACTTGGGAAGGGAAATTCAAGGGGGAGAGGGAAATTGGATTTAAGAAAAATATTGTTTTGAGTGTCTGGATACTGTGGACTGCAGAAACTGCTGATGAAAATAATTGTTCAGCAGTCCTCTTCCTGGTTTGATGAGTAAAGCACATCAGAGATAGGCAGTCATATTTATGGTGGGACCATGACAGTTTTCCCAGTCTGGGCTTTCAGCTGGTATTAAAATTGGCTTTTAACTTTTTGCTCCTACGTCCAAAATAAACAATGGGAATCAAGAAAAAGAGAAACATTATAAGTAAAATGTAAAAAAATTCTTGTTAGGAATTATAAAGTAAATTAGATTAAGTAGAAAAAAAGTGAAATGTTAGTTCAAAAAGATAGCCATATAAAGGGTAAGAGGGGGGGAATGGAGTTGTGTTGGTTCCCTTCCAAGCCAAGGAACAGCAAACAGTGGAAAGCAGGGTACAGAATTTGAAAATTAAAAGTATTGGAGTCCAAGAGAAAGAGGGGCTTACCTGTTTTATAGCACAGGAGATGTTGGAAACTGTAGTCACTGCTGTTCGGAGACTGAATCGGATTTCCGATTAGAAGGTGTTTTCAAATCGTGCCACAATTTCCTGTTTGTAAATCCCTTTCCTCTACTGCGGTAGACTGAGGAGAAATGGATGGAGAATGATAGAATTGTACAGCACAGAAGGAGGCCGCTTGACCTATCGGGTCTGTGCCGACTCTTTCGAAGTGCAATCCAGTTAGTCCCACTCTCCCCTTTTTCCATATCCCTGCAATTTCAAATATTTATACAATTCCCCTTTGAAGGCAACTATTGAATCTGTATCCACCACCCCATCAGGCAGTGCATTCCAAATCCTAACCACTCGATGCGTAAAAAGGTTTTTCCTCATGCTGGTTCTTTTGCCAATCACTTTAAATCTGTGCCCTCTCGTTATTACCCCTTCAGCCATTGGAAACAGTTTGGGGGCAAAATTCAGGTTTTTTCCGCCTCCCATTAACGGAGCACAAATGTCTTTTTTCCCGGGCGTGGCGCCGCTAACAGCCCCTGTGAAATTCCGCGGGAGTTTGGTGACGGTAACTGGTAACGCTTTGTTCTGCTGTGCCGGTCATCACCGTGCGCAGCGACCTGTTTTTGCCCCGAAGTGAAAATTCAGTAGCATCCCGTGAAGCTGCGCTGGGCAATGCCAGCAATAGCTTCAGGGGGCGCGTACCGCTCGCGGAGCAAAATTTAATGGGGAGGTGGAGATTTTTTTTAAATGGCTGACTTACTGTTTCTCCCCCAGAGTCGGCAGCTTGGCCCTCACCTTTAATGAAGTCTATTACCATCTTCCTCACTGCTTACTACACTTCCAAGTTTTGTGTCATCTGCAGATTTCAAAATTGTGTCCTATACCCCCAAGTTCAAGTCATTTATGTATATCAAAAAACAGCAGTGGTCCGAGTACTGTACCTTGGGGAATGCCACTGTATACCTCTCTCCAGTCCGAAAAACAGCCATTCACCACAACTTTCTGTTTTCTATCCCTTAGCCAATTTTGTATCCATGCTATTACTGCCCCTTTTATCTCATGGGCTTCAGTTTTGCTAACAAGCCCAGTGTGTGGTACTTTATCAACTGCCTTTTCAAAGTCCATATACACATCAACTGCTCTGCCCTCATCCACCCTCTCTGTTACCTCATCAATAAACTCAATCAAGTTCGTCAAACATGATTTGCCTTTAACAAATCCATGCTGGGTCTCCTTTGTTAGTCTATGCTTGTCCAAGTGTTGTTAATTTTCTTATTATTGTTTCTGAAAGCTTCCCCACCACTGATGTTAAACTGACTGGCCTGTAATTGCCAGGTTTATCCTTCTCCCCTTTTTTGAACAAGAGTGTAACATTTGCAATCCTCCAGTGCTTTGGCACCACCCCTGTATCTAAGGAGGATGGGAAGATTGTGGTCAGCACCTCCACAATTTCTACCCGTACTACCCTCAGCAATCTAGAATGCATCCTTTCCGGACCAGGTGACTTTAATTACTGCCAGCCTCCTGCTTATCTATTTATCTTAGGCGTTGTCTATCAGAGGGACACACACAAACATTGTTGCATTCTGGGAGTCCTCTGCTTGGTTGAGCCTCTTCACTTGGAAGGTCCCAAGTATACAGTGGGACCTTGGGAAAAGAGCAGAACGAAAGCCTGCGGCTTCAGAAAGGCAAGCGTGAGATGGGAGATGTCAGACGTTGATGTTTCATGTTTTTTCCCCAGAATTATTTTCAATGTATGTATTATGTTATAAATGTTATGTATATAGCAAGATTAAATTAATTAATATTTAGGAATGCATGGATAATCAGACAGCCAATGTGAATTTCTTAAAGGCAAGTTATGTTTAAAAATGTATAATAAAGAAGTCGCCAATTGGACGGATAAAGCGAATGCACTACATATAGTGTGTATGGATTTTTAGAATGCATTTGGTAAATCGCCTTATAGGATGATACCAGGAATGAGCAACTATAGTTATGAGGAAGGACTTGAGACACTAGAGAAGAAAAGGCTACGGGGAGATTTAGAATAGATTTTTGAAACTTTGAAGGGTTAAGATCAATTTAAAATTGTCACAGTGAACAGAGAAGTTATAAATTTCTTTACGCAGAGAATTCTTAAAGCATGGAATGCTTTGGTACAGGAAGTAGTTGAAGCAGAGAGACCGTTGCATCTCTTCAGGGAAAAGTAGATAAAGATTTGAAGCTGACGAAGATACAGGGCTATGGGGGGAGAACAGATAAGTGCTATTAGTTTTAAATTGCTCGAGCAAAAAGCCGGCACAGACATGATGGACCGAATAGTCACGTTCTGCGCTTTAAACCTTTTTGGTTCTAAATTCAGCTACATGGAAAACTAAGATAGTAGCTGGAAAAAAATGGGCTGACTATGTTTGCTACTGATACCAAGTTAGTACCGTTTGGGAAAAAAATTGAGAACTTGAATTGTTTGGTTTTTTGGAGGTCCTCATTCCTTTTAGTGGTAATTTTCCTGATCTGTATTTGATCATATTGGTTTGGTTAACATAACAGATAATGATTAGTTGAGCAAATCAGAAAAGTCTGACACTTGATTTTTTTTTTGTGCTATAAACAGATTTAATCTGTCACCCTGCACATTTAACGTGTGATGCAGTGTATACAGGTAGATGTTTGACGTTTACTTTGTGTTACAGTACTTGAACTGAAAAAGAACAGAACCAGTTGGCCCAGAGAGATGGATCTTTTTCTGCTTTTGCTGGTCTAATTCATGATAATTTGAAATCAAATTTAAATGGCATCCTTAGGTTTAGTGAACACCATTGAATTTTATGATGAAAGTGGTGAGGAGTGCAGCTTTCATGCAACAATGCTGGCAGCACTTTGCACAGCATGAAAATCACCCTTGCAATGTAAAAAAAGCCTAATTTATGTTTGTTTAAAGTAGAACTGAAAATTCATAACATTGTATTTGAGATGTATATTTGTGACAAATGAATTTTTAATAATAAATACATCAAAATAGGTGAAGTGAGCTTCATTGTTTGAATGGCCCATAAGACATCTTGTATATTTTGTTCACAGCTATATCTAGGGAATGTGGGTGAATTTTCTCAAGCTGCAGCTCAGGCTGTTACCTGTAAAGTGCTCCCACATCCCTCATCTAGTTGTCTTTTAGCTTGTAACCGCAGAAGCTGAAGGAAGTTGTTGTTTGCTACAGTACAGATTAATCATGCTAGTCCAGTGGTGTTTACATTCACACCATTGTTTGAACCACACAGGTAATTGCCTGATCAGACTTTGACAGTTGTGACAGGGTAACATTATGCTGCTTTCTTTGTGAGCATTCAACCAGGAGTTTATTAAGGAGATCAGATACCCATTTTTACCTTATTTATGTGCCATTGGTGGTATTATGTGTTCACAAAAATGCAGTTGCTACCTATAATATTTATGTACCCTATTGAGAGAATGATGGCAGTTTCTTAACATAATGTAAAAAAAATAGTTTTTCTTCTGGTTTCAGCTTTTAAGTAATTTGTGTTAGTGGTACAAAATAAGTTGCTTTTCGAAATATGCTTTCTTTATATAAAATACTATCCAGGTGTTCAAGTGAGGTTATTAATTAAACTTTAGTACAAAATGAAATGCTTAAGTATACTTGTAGTAAAGGTCTAATTTAAATTTTAAGTTGAAGTCTTGATACTAAATATAAAATCTGGTTTAAAATTTGAGTATGCCAGAGTACCTACCCCAAGATATATCAGCTGTGGCAATATAAAAATTAACCATCTAAGCAGGTAATTAAATTAGTTTGTCTTAATAAAACTACTGCTTGCTTGGAAAATGTTTGTCATCAGTCTCTTTTGTGCTTTTTAGGGCCCACCAACTGATGCCCCAGCTGTGGATACAGCAGAACAGGTTTACATATCTTCACTTGCTCTGTTGAAGGTAAGTGTAGGTTTGTTGGCTCTTTGATCATGTTAATTATGTATTATAGTTGAGAATGTAATGACACAAGGCAAGTAAAATATAATCTATTTGACATCCCATCTCCTTTAATACTATATCTAGGCCACCATATTAATGTTTTTGTCTTTTTAAGAAAATGTTTTGGCTCCATTTTGTATTTTAAGTGCTTAGCTTTCCATTTAAAATGCATAACTGCATGTTGTTTGCCTTTATAATAGAGCATAATGAACTTAAATGATATAAAGCAAATCAAAATATGCAAAAACTAAACTGAAGGAAAAACAAACTTGTTAAGTTGTGATGACTTATTATAACATGGTAGTATTTCACACATTATAAAGAACGTTATTTTCTCTTTCTGGGGTGAAAAACAGAGAGATGTATGTTTTTTTTGATATGTGTTTTGGTCATGTGCAGATGTTGAAACATGGACGGGCTGGCGTTCCAATGGAAGTGATGGGCCTGATGCTGGGTGAATTTGTTGATGACTATACTGTTCGTGTTATTGATGTATTTGCTATGCCTCAGTCAGGCACGGTGAGCTGTGTTTTTATTTTTTTGTGCCTGAAAACAAATTTACTTTAATAGAATTTTTCTATTCTTGATTTTGTACCAAGTTTAGATTGTAACAATTGTTTTTCAAAGTTAAACAATTTGTTTATTTTTTTCTTTTCACAGGGTGTAAGTGTTGAAGCAGTTGACCCTGTTTTTCAAGCCAAAATGCTGGACATGTTGAAGCAGACAGGCAGGTAGGACATAAAATATCCTTAATATGGTAAAGTAAGGTCACCAGAAATTCATATCAGAACATCCTTTACTTCATTGACAATTTCATTTATGCAATTGAATTATTTTTATTTGCAATTATTGTATAAATATTACAAATTATTTAAATTCCTGAAGTTGATTGCTATTTTATTTTGTATCTCTTTGCAGTTTCATTTCATACCTATCAACAGTTGTCATATGCTTGTTCAAATACCTTCACTGTGAAAAAAGCTTAACAATTAATGTTAACAAAAGGCTCAGCAGCGCTGCAGAATAGTGTCAATTGCTTCTTGACTGAGTTCCTGGTCCCACTGCTGCTTTAATTGATATTTGAAGGGTGGATATTTACTCTCAAGTGCTGAAAGGGTAAAAACTGGCTCAGGGAAGGTGTGGTAACAGGGTGAAAAATTGAAAGCATGATCTACCACCGCTAATGCACATTCTTTTAATGATAGCGCTCGTATGACACACTTTCTTCACTTCCACACCATCATAAATGTATGTTGAACGAGTTCCCAATTTTCCTACTTTATAGTATATCATACTTGTGTTGAGCTTCATTTATATTTTTTTTGATTTCCTAGCTCAAAGTAGTATTTTGCCTTTTATTTTCAAAATAAAAACACTTAGCCATTTGCTCTGCTTTAGGCCTGAAATGGTTGTTGGCTGGTACCATAGTCACCCTGGCTTTGGATGCTGGCTTTCAGGAGTTGACATCAACACTCAGCAGAGCTTTGAAGCCCTGTCGGAGCGAGCTGTTGCCGTAGTAGTGGATCCTATTCAGAGCGTAAAGGGGAAGGTATGGTCTGATTCTTCGTAAATCTGTTATTTATGTGACATTAAATCTCTTGATCATCAAATACACACAATTAATACTAATTCTTTAAAGTACTGAAAACCTTCTCGCATTCAATATATACACCAGTTTTTCTTAAGAAGAATGTTGGTTAAATGTTTGAAGTAGAATTAGGCATGAGCTGAGCCATATGTTAACTAATGATTTTCCTTAAACTTTTGCAACACAAATATATGTTAAATGTTTTCCCATTTTTCATATGTTACAGTATTTTTGTGCCTGAGTGATTATATTGCGAAGTTCAATTTGTAATCTTGGCTTTCATTGTCCAGAGGAGTATTTAACCGCTTTAAAAAAACACCACTTATCCATTTTATGAAAGCTATTTATAGTCCCAATTTAAAAAAAATATAGGTACAAGCCAACTTTGACCCTTTAAAATAGAATTATGAACACATGGTTAAAAATACCTCCGAAGCTCAATGTGAAGAACCTTACTTAAAAAAAATTGTTGTAGCGAAGATTGGATTTCAAAATGGTTAGCATTTCTTGTAAATTAGGAAGGCAGCCATAAATGCAGCCCATTATATCATAAATTGTTCACTATGTAGAAAAAAAAGCCATGTTTACTAGTGAGGTGAACATTAAATATTTAATGTTGATTTTTGTTGATCAAATGGCTACTGATTAGCAGGTGCAAAGCACAATTGAAAAGAATTGTTTTTGGAGCCTAATGTAAACTTAGTATAAACTGAGCAAACAGCACATATTTTTAAATAGATGGTACCCATTTAATCAAAATAAGTACATCGCGTGTACATTATATTTTATTATGCCCATTTCACTGGTCACATTCTAAAACATAAAGATTGTCTTCAGCTTTGACAATTGCAGTTTGTGAAGATTTGAGTGCCTATACAATTGACACTTCAGTGGTTTGATTGCTGAACTAATGTACTGCATTGGTTAATATTAAATAATAAAGAATTTCAATAGTGAGATATTAACTTGCTGAATGTAATAGGAATATGCAGCTGATAGAATCTGATGAATGAATTAACAATTTATTAATTCTAATTTGTATAAGAAAGTTAAATGATTTTGTGACCATTTCCAATAATCTACAAGTTACTTTAATGCACTCAGAGAAGTTAGATAATTGGAAGTGTTTAACATTGCCAGGGAGATGGTTAAATTACAGTTTGGGTTGCTATTCACCTTTGTTGTAGTCTGTTTTTGCTGTTGTGGTTCAGTTCCTTTTTTCTTATTCTCTTCTGGCCCCATATGCCATTTTCCTATTTCCTGCCTCATGACAGCAGGGAGCAGGTCTATTATCACCTTCACAGAGCTGTCTGCAAATGTGAGAGGCAATTCGATTTTGCTCTACCGCAGGGAAGGGTATATTATAAAGAGTGCAGAACATAAAGAAATTGACTAGGTGGTTTACTGACTTAAACTACTGCTGAGGTGTCTTGTTGCAGCATGTATTGCCATTCTGATGTGGAAGTTAATGAAATCGTTACCTGAAAAGACAAATCATTACTTTAATATTTGAGATAGATGTGTATATTGCATTTTGTGACTGGTTTCATAATGGTACAATAGTCATTAATCACATATTAGATGCATATATGTGAAATTTTAAAATACTGTGTGTGCAAGGTAAGTTAGGTGGTTAATACATGATTTTACTTTGAAAGGGAGCTGTGTCCTTGATATCACACTGTTAGACGATGTTAGTACCACCTGAGTCATTATCTACTAAACTAAATTACATCATGTCTTTTATCTGTGTTAATGTTATTATGTGCATTATTCATTAATGGGAGGCTTTTTTTGCTGCTTTAAAATTGGTAAAACATTTTTTGTGATGAACAAGACTTGTGCGTAACCCCAATCCCCCCCCCCCCCCCCCCCCAACATGGAAATGGGGATTGCTCACGTATACTAATATTCAGAAATATACTTTCCGAATTTGAGTTTATATTGTGCTTATTATGATGCAAAACGTTGTCAGCTGTGCAGATTGCAATTAGCCTTTCGGATTGGTTAATTGGATATTGAGCACATGTGCTTGTGGTTTTTCCAATGTGATTTTTAAAATATGCCATTCAATTATGTTAGGGCAGGGTTGATTCAGTATTTTTTTAGTTTATAGAGATTTGTCTTTCAGGGAGAAGTACATGATACACTTTAAAACAAATGTTTGATTTTTTGGGGGGAATAGTGAGGAGGGCAGGGTCCATTAGTTTGGCTTGTAACACATAAGCAGTACTGCTGGTGGAACTGATTGGCCTGGTAACATTAATATTTTGGCCATGGTACACTGCATAAGAATTGATGGAACTTTTTATACATTGAATTTATAAAGCCTGTGCAAATATAAGATGTTACACAAATTAATACTGGGTTTATGTCCAAACAAACTTTCCCCACTTCAATTTATGCATAATATACCCTGTTACAGCACCCATACAGGCCATGCAGCACCAACTCTGAATAAATTGTCAGCCTTTACCCATATGTATTATTTATTTACTTTAATACATTGAACTAAACTGTCTCATTTTATAAAATTGGTCTTTCTCACTGATTTGCCTGTTTTGATTTCATGTGTGCAACATAACTTCTTTGAACATTTAATTTATTTGTCTTTTAAAAAAAAATCTTAGTTGAATAAAACAACACCAGAATTATAACCAGTTTAGACCCTTTTATGAAGTAACATACATGAGATATGCACAGTTACCATTTGAACAGCACAGGAAGTATTCTGTGTATAAATGTTCTATTTTGATTTTAAACATGATTTTTTTATTTGATGTTTAATAAAATAATATTTTGTAAAGAATATGTGATTTTATTCTAATTATACTCCAAATTAGTGGTTTCCTTGATACTAAATTCAGTTATTTTTTTTCCTCCTGGTTTGGCAATTATATTTGATTTATGCTAATCCACACAGAAGGTACCAGGTTCAATCCCTGGTCTGCTGATCTCAGCCAGTGCAACAGTTGGGGTGCTACAATTGCCCATAGTGCTCCTTGGCTATGGAGGGGAAAAACCAGTCAGGGTTCTGGCTTCCTATTGCATTTCAATTGCCACCTGCTGGAAAGTCTGTGTATGGACGTCAGGTGAGAACATGATCAGGCTCAGCTGTGATGCCCTCCACAAATGAATAGCCTGCTGGTCTCTCTAAGCTTACGCATGAAGAATGGTCACTTAGGTGACGTACTAGATGGCAGCTGGTGACTGGAACCGTACCCAATTCTACATCACTAACCTCTTTTTGAAGTGGTAATAAGATCTCACTAGTTTATTTTAAAAGTTACAGTACAGAAAGAGGCCATTTGACTGTATACCACTGCTAGAGCTGGACCTTCAACCAGAGCTATTTATAACCTATCCCCTTATCTTTTTATATTCCTTTTCAAATATTTCTCAATTCCCTTTTGCCTCAATATCCACTTGTGATAAAGTGATCCATGTTCTAATAACTCTCTATGTGAAAACATTTCTTCCACTATCCGCTTTGTTATTTTTACTGATAATGCTAGTTTAAGCTCCCTTGTTGCAGATTCTTCAACCAATGGAAGTAATATTTCACTATTTACTCTCTCTGCGAATCTGTATTAGGCAACCCCTTAACAGTCATTGTTCTGGTGATAGAAACTGTACTTTTTTTCACTTCTGTTTCCTAAAATGTTCTCCTTCAGATTTCTTTGCATCTGCCCAGTGCTAATCTATATTCTTGAAATTTCCTGCATTCTTCCTCACAGTTGGCTATTCTCCCTAATTTGGTACCAGCAGCAATTTCAATATCATTCCTCTTGTGCTTATTTATATAAAACGAAAGCAGAAAAAAAATCTTAGTACAGATTCTTGGAGCACACCACTACCAACATCCCGCCAATCTGAAAAACACATATTTACTCCTACTGTTACCCCAGCCATCTCTATCCATGTGGCTACATTTCCCTTTGTTGTGTGGCTTAATCTTTGCAACAAGTCTTTTGCGGTACTTTAACAAATGCCTTCAGAAAATCCACCATTAAAACATCCACTGTTATCTGTACACTGATTTCTTCAAAAACATGGTTAAATTAGTCAACTGCCCTGCCCTTTACAAGTCATGCTGATTATCACTGATTAGTGTATTTCTTTTTAAATATTCACTAATTTCATTCCTTTTTATGGAGTTTAGAAGTTTACTCAATCCTAAGACTTAGTTGTTTTATTTCCTGGTTGTTTCTTTTATCCCTTTCCAGAACGGGGTGTAGCATTTGCCATCCTCAAGTCCTTTGGCACAATTACCGTTATACATAGAAAACAGGCGCAAGAGTAGGCCATTTGGCCCTTCGAGCCTGCACCACCATTCACTAAGATCATGGCTGATCATTCACCTCAGTACCCCTTTCCTGCTTTCTCTCCATACCCCTTGATCCCTTTAGCCACAAGGGCCATATCTAACTCCCTCTTGAATATATCTAATGAACTGGCATCAACAACTCTCTGCAGTAGAGAATTCCACAGGTTCACAACTCTCTGATTGAAGAAGTTTCTCCTCATCTTGGTCCTAAATGGCTTATCCCTCATCCTTAGATTGTGACCCTTGGTTCTGGAGTTCCCCAACATCGGGAACATTTGTCCTGCATCTAACCTGTCCAGTCCCGTCAGAATTTTATATGTTTCTATGAGATCCCCTCTCATCATTCTAAACTCCAGTGAATACACGCCCAGTCGATCCAGTCTCTCCTCATATGTCAGTCCAGCCATCCCGGGAATCAGTCTGGTGAACCTTCGCTGCACTCCCTCAATAGCAAGAACGTCCTTCCTCAGATTAGGAGACCAAAACTGAACACAATATTCCAGGTGAGGCCTCACCAAGGCCATGTACAACTGCAGTAAAACCTCTCTGCTCCTATACTCAAATCCCCTAGCTATGAAAGCCAACATGCCACTTGACTTCTTCACCGCCTGCTGTACCTGCATGCCAGCTTTCAAAAACTGATGTACCATGACACCCAGGTCTCGTTGCATCTCCCCTTTTCCTAATCTGCCGCCATTCAGATAATATTCTGCCTTCACGTTTTTGCCACCAAAGTGGATAACCTCACATTTATCCACATTATACTGCATCTGCCATGCATTTGCCCACTCACTTAACCTGTCCAAGTCACCCTGCAGCCTCTTAGCATCCTCCTCACAGCTCACACCGCCACCCAGCTTAGTGTCATCTGCAAACTTGGAGATATTACACTCAATTCCTTTATCTAAATCATTGATGTATATTGTAAATAGCTGGAGTCCCAGCACTGAGCTCTGCGGCACTCCACTAGTCACTGCCTGCCATTCTGAAAAGGACCCGTTTATCCCGACTCTCTGTTTCCTGTCTGTCAACCAGTTCTCTATCCATTACATTACCCCCAATACATTACCCCCAATACCATGTGCTTTAATTTTGCACACCAATCTCTTGCGTGGGATCTTGTCAAAAGCTTTTTGAATATCCAAATACACTACATCCACTGGTTCTCCCTTGTCCACTCTACTAGTTACATCCTCAAAAAATTCTAGAAGATTTATCAAGCATGATTTCCCTTTCATAAATCCATGATGACTTGGACTGATTCTTTATTTTTACTCCAGACAGGGATGTACAATTGTCACTACTTTCCAAATGCACTTCTATTTCATCTTTAATAATTGATTCCAACATTTTCCCCACTACTGATGTCAGACTAACCGGTCTATAACTCCCTGTTTTCTCTCTCCCTTTTTAAAAAAGTGGTGTTACATTAGCTACTTTCCAGTCCCTAGGAACTGATCCAGAGTCGATAGACTGTTGGAAAATGATCACCAATGCACCCACTATTTCTAGGGCCACTTCCTTAAGTACTCTGGGATGCAGTCTATCAGGCCCTGTGGATTTATCGGCCTTCAATCCCATCAATTTCCCTAACACAATTTCCTGACTAATAAGGATTTCCTTCAATTCTTCTTTCTCGCTAGATCCTCTGTCCCCTAGAATTTCTTGAAGGTTATTCGTGTCTTCCTTCGTGAAGACAGAACCGAAGTATTTGTTCAATTGGTCTACCATGTTTCTGTTCCCCATTATGAATTCACCTGATTCTGACTGCAAGGGATTTGTCTTCACTAATCTCTTTCTCTTCACATATCTATAGAAGCTTTTGCAGTCAGTTTTTATGTTCCCAGCAAGCTTCCTCTCATACTCTATCTTCCCCCTCCGAATTAAACCCTTTGTCCTGCTCTGCTGAATTTTAAATTTCTCCCAGTCCTTAGGTTTCTGCGTTTTCTGGCCAATTTATATGCCTCTTCCTTGGATTTAACACTATCCCTAATTTCCCTTGTTAGCTACGGTTGAGCCACCTTCCCCATTTTATTTTTACTCCAGACAGGGATGTATAATTGTTGAAGTTCATCCATGTGATCCTTAAATGTTTGCCATTGCCTATCCACCGTCAACCCTTTTAAGTATCATTTGCCAGTCTATTCTAGCCAATTCATATCTCATACCATCAAAGTTACCTTTCTTTAAATTCAGGACCCTAGTCTCTGAATTAACTGTATCACTCTCCATCTTAATAAAGAATTCTACCATATTCTGGTCATTCTTCCACAAGGGGCCTCGCACAACAAGATTGCTAATTAGTCCTTTCTCATTGCACATCACCCAGTCTAGGATGGCCAGCCCTCCAGTTGGTTCCTCGACATATTGGTCTAGAAAACCATCCCTAATACACTCGAGGAAATCCTCCTCCACCGTATTGCTACCAGTTTGGTTAGCCCAATCTATATGTAGATTAAAGTCGCCCATAATAACTACTGTACCTTTATTGCACGCATCCCTCATTTCTTGTTTGATGCTGTCCCCAACCTCACTGCTACTGTTTGGTGGTCTGTACACAACTCCCACTATCGTTTTCTGCCCTTTGGTATTCCGCAGCTCTACTCATACAGATTCCACATCATCCAAGCTAATGTCCTTCCTTACTTATTGCGTTAATTTCCTCTTTAACCAGCAACGCTACCCCACCTCCTTTTCTTTTCTGTCAATCCTTCCTGAATGTTGTATACCCCTGGATGTTGAGTTTCTAGCCTTGGTCACCTTGGAGTCATGTCTCCGTAATCCCAATTATATCATATTCGTTAATAGCTGCCTGCGCAGCTAATTCGTCCACCTTATTACGAATACTCCTCACACTGAGGCACAGAGCCTTCAGGGTTGTCTTTTTAACACACTTTGTCCCTTTCGAATTTTGCTGTAATGTGGCCCTTTTTGATTTTTGCCTTGGGTTTCTCTGCCTTCCACTTTTACTTTTCTTCTTTCTATCTTTTGCTTCTGCCTCCATTTTACTTCCCTCTGTCTCCCTGCATAATATCCCCATGCCATATTAATTTAACCCCTCCCCAACAGCACTAGCAAACACTCCCCCTAGGACATCAGTTCCGGTCCTGCCCAGGTGCAGATCATCCGGTTTGTACTGGTCCCACCTCCCCCAGAACCAGTTCCAATGTCCCAGGAATTTGAATCACTCCCTCCTGCACCACTCCCGCTATTTCTACTCTGACTAGCACGTGGCACTGGTAGCAATCCTGAGATTACTACCTTTTGAGGTACTGTTTTTTAATTTAACTCCTAGCTCCCTAAATTCAGCTTGTCGGACCTCATCCTGTTTTTTACCTATATCATTGGTACCTATATGCACCACGACAACTGGCTGTTCACCCTCCCCCTCCAAAATGTCCTGCAGCTGCTCCGGGACATCCTTGACCCTTGCACCAGGGCGGCAGCATACCATCCTAGAGTCTCGGTTGCGACCGCACAAACGTCTATCTATTCCCCTTACAATAGAATCCCCTACCACTATAGCTCTCCCACTCTTTTTCTTGCCCTCCTGTGCAGCAGAGCCACCCATGGTGCCATGAACTTAGCTGCTGCTGCCCTCCCCTGATGTGTCATCCCCCCCAACAGTAGCCAAAACGGTGCATCTGTTTTGCAGGGGGATGACCACAGGGGATCCCTGCACTACCTTCCTTCCACTGCTCTTCCTGAAGATTTTTGGAAAATTATGGTTAGTGTCTGTTACCTCTTACTGAATTTCCTTGAGCATTCTGGGCCTGGTGACTTTTCTGTTTTTAGTCCCATTAATCTTTTTAATAGTTGTGCAATAAAATGTAGAAATTACATACAGGACCTTTCTATAGAACCTGGGCGAGCAAAAACAAAACCTCAGTGGGCCCCACCGTATGGCATCTTATGGTGCAACCAACAGAATTAGCAATGAACCATAGCAACAAGGCATTTCTCACTGAATCACATATTTACTCAATTCCCTTTTAAAGCCTGTTACTTTCCATGAAAGTAAGTGGATATAAATTATGTTTTCTCCCTCTTCTAAAAACACACAAAACCGCTGACATTTTTTGCCATTATAACAGCGTATGCTGTACAAAAAATAGTTTTGGGTATTTTACATGTTCAGAACTGGTGACAGACCATTATAACATAGATGACTTTGTATGTTCTGTTATATGCAACTGTACAGTAGTTCAATATTTCCACTGTGACAATTGTGCAAATATAGAACAAATCTATCAGTTCTGCATTTTCCTTCTTAAATTTTGTAATTATAGATTAACTTTCAAAACTCTTTGAAAGCAAAGCTTTAGTCCTCAGTTAAACAGAAAAACAATAGAGCGAATGTGATTTAATTTTAAATTTCTTCAGCTGGGGTTATTTTGAAAAAGGATTCCCTTTGTCTTTCAAGGGAATAGCTAATACATGAAGCTAACCAGATGCATCACTCTTTCACTGAGAGATGGTTATTCTTTGTTGGTACCACAGATTGTACACAAACTAATGTAAATAATTAATTCTCTGGATGTGGGTGTGGCTGGAAATCTGGCATTTATTGCCCATCTCCAGTTGTCCTTGAGAAGGTGGCGGGAAGACACCTTCTTCAACCGCTGCAGTCCGTATGGTAAAGGTACTCCCACAATGCTGTTGGGTAGGGATTTCCAAGATTTTGATCCAGCGATGATGAAGGAACGGCGATATGAACATAGAAACATAGAAAATAGGAGCAGCAGTAAGCCATTCAGCCCTTCAAGTCTGCACCGCCATTCAATATAGTTATGGTTGATCCTCCATCGCAACACCATATTCCCGCTTTTTCCCCATATCCCTTGATGCCTTTTGTTTTGAGAAATCTATCTATCTCCCTCTTAAATATATTCAGTGACTTGGCCTCCACAGCCATAGGTTCACAATCTTCTGAATGAAAACATTTCTCCTCATCTCAGTCCTAAATTTCCTACCCATATCCTGAGATTGTGAACCCTTATTCTAGATTTCGCAGCCAGGGGAAACATCCTCCCCGTATCCAGTCTATCCAACCCAGTCAGAATTTTATACGTTTCAATGAGATCCTCTCTCATTCTTCTAAACTCTAGTGAAAACAGGCCCAGTCGACCCAATCTCACCTCCTGCCATCCCAGGAATTAGTCTGGTGAACCTTCGCTGCACTCCCTCTATGGCAAGTATATCCTTTCTTGGGTAAGGAGTCCAAAACTGCACACAATACTTCCAGTGCAGTCTCACCAAGGCCTTGTATAACTGTAGTAAGACATCCTTGCTCCTGTACTTAAATCCTCTTGTAATGAAGGCTAACATACCATTTGCCTTCCTAATTGCTTGCTGCACATAGAAACAAAGAAAATAGGGCAGGAGTCGACCATTCGGCCCTTCGAGCCTGCACCACCATTCAATAAGATCATGGCTGATCATTCACCTCAGTACCCTTTCCTGCTTTCTCTCCATACCCCTTGATCCCTTTAGCCATAAGGGCCATATCTAACTCCCTCTTGAATATATCCAATGAACTGGCATCAACAACTCTCTGCGGCAGGTTAACAACTCTCTGAGTGAAGAAGTTTCTCCTCATCTTGGTCCTAAATGGCTTACCCTTTATCCTTAGATTGTGACCCCTGGTTCTGGACTTCCCCAACATCAGGAACATTCTTCCTGCATCTAACCTGTCCAGTCCCGTCAGAATTTTATATGTTTCTATGAGATCCCCTAAACTCTAGTGAATAAAGGCCCAGTCGATCCAGTCTCTCCTCATATATGTCAGTCCTGCCATCCTGGGAATCAGTCTGGTGAACCTTCGCTGCACTCCCTCAATAGCAAGAACGTCCTTCCTCAGATTAGGAGACCAATACTGAACACAATATTCCAGGTGAGGCCTCACCAAGACCTTGTACGACTGCAATAAGACCTCCCTGCTCCTATACTCAAATCCCCTAGCTATGAAGGCCAACATGCCATTTGCTTGCTGTACCTGCATGCCAACTTTCAATGACTGATGTACCATGACACCCAGGCCTCGCTGCACCTCCCCTTCTCCTAATCTGTCACTATTCAGATAATAATCTGCACCTGCATGTTTACTTTCAATGACTTGGTGTACAAGGACACCCAGATCCCTCTGTACATCTACACTTCACAAGCCATCACCATTTAAATAATACTTTGTCCTTATGTTTTTCCTACCAAAGTGGATAACTTCACATTTATCCACGTTATACTGCATCTGCCATGTGTTTGCCCACTCACTCAACCTATCTAAATCGCCTTGCAGCGTCTTTGCATCCTCCTCACAACTCACAATCCCACCTAGTTTTGTGTCGTCAGCAAACTTGGAAATATTACATTTGGTTCCCTCATCCAAACCATTTATATATATATTGTGAATAGCTGGGGCCCAAGCACTGATCCCTGTGGTACCCCAATAGTCACTGCCCACCACCCCAAAAATATCCACATCAGTATGGTGTGTGACTTGGAGGGTAACCTGGCGTTGATGATGTTTCCATGCTTGCTGCCCATGTCCTTCTAGGTGGTAGAGGTCACAGATTTGGAAAGTGCTGTTGAAGAAGCCTTGATGAGGTGCAGTCATGCATTTTATAGGTAGTATACATTGTAGCTACGGTGCGCCAATAGTGGAAGGAGTGGATGTTGAAGGTGGTGGTTGGGCTGCTGATCAAGCAGACTGCTTTGTCCTGGAAAGTGTTAAACTTCTTCTATATTGTTGCAGCAGCATCCATCCAGGCAAGTGGAGAGTATTCCATCACACTCCTGCCTTGTGCCTTGTAGATGGTGGAGAGGCTTTGGGGAGTTAGGAGATGAGTCACTCGCCGCTGTATACTTAGCCTCTGACCTTTTCTAGTAGCCATGACATTTATGTTTCTGGTCCATGGTGATCCCCACCCCAGGACTTTGATCGTGGGATATTTGGCAATGGTAATGTCATTGGCTAGAATTTTGTTTACCTGGTCAGATGCGGGCAGTCGGTGTGGAGGGTTGGGACACAGTTCCTCATTTCATGCCGCTCCTCAGAACGACTTTCCCTTATTAGGGCCTGTTAAGGCAGCCCTGCGCATTACCTGGCCCTATTAAATGATGCGGATCTGATGACATCACCGATGGCTCATTTCCAGCTGGGATATTTAAAGGAGCCTTGGCCACATTGCATTTGAAGGTCCATCTAGGAGTGTGCAGGCACTGTATGAGAGTATTTGGTCCTGCTAAGCCTTGAAAACATGACTGCACAAAGGCAGAGGCTGCACCTAGGTTCTCAGATCACACTATGCTTTGGAGAGAGTGAGCACGCAGGGAGGTCCTCTTCCCTTCTGATGGGTGCAAGAGACTTCCCCAGGAGACCAAACGAGCTTGGCTGTAGATAGCAGGGATGTTGTGAGGAGGACCTGGGTGCAGTTCCAGAAGCACTTCAATGATCTCATTAGATCAGGAAAGGTGAGTGCAAACCCACACTCAACTTCATCCTACTGTGCCTCTCATCACATCCCCATCACTCTGCATCCCCTACTCTAATCCTGCACATCCTTACTCCCACCAACATATGCACGCCCAACCATCCCGTTCTCTACCGATATTATCACATCCCCATCTGATGAACTACCCCTCACATTCACTCTCATCCTAATGCAATCATACCAAGTAACACCACACAACCCATCTATCCAACTTTGGAAGTGGCTTAGTGAGTTGGAGTGAATGATGAGACATAACGTTACCTCCAACAATGGTGATCAGTGTGAAAGGAATGGCTTGGTCATTGTAGGGATGATTTATGGTGTTGCTGTAGGGTGGTGGGAACCTGGCGCAGCATTTCGCAGCCATATGGGTGCACTGCGTAAAGTTAAGTAAATTTGGCCATGATGATCCCATCTCTGGCCTCCCAGGCAGCAATCTGCTTGGGTGCTGGTGGGATCTGGACCGCAGGATCTGAAGAGGCTGTGCACTCAGAGCCGTGCTCCTCATGAAGTGCTAATCCTCACTGCTGCGCTATGTTGTGCAGCACGCTGCAGACGATGATGATTCTGGAGACCCTGGCCCCTGACATGTGTGTACTGAAGGGCTGCTCCAGATCTGTGAAGGCATCTGAAGCGCATTTTCAGCATGCCTATTGTCTGCTCTATGACACATTTGGTGGACATGTGGCTTTCATTATATCTCTCCTCAACCTCAGTACTTGGCCTCCTCAAGGGCGTCATGAGCCACATCTTCAGTGGATAGCCCTTGTCTCTAAGCAGCCAGCCGGAAAGTCTGTTTGGAGATGCAAAGAGCTGAGGGAGGATGGATTAGTGCAAGACAAAAGAGTCATGACAGCTTTCAGGGAATTTATCACACACATGCATGACGATCTTCCTATGGTTGCAGACCAGGTGCACATTGAGGGAATGGAAGCCCGTGCGGTTGACAAAGACTTTTGGGTGATGATGAGGTGCCCTGATAGCCATGTGTGCAGTCGATGACACCCTGCACCCGTGGGAAGCCAACCAGAGGGGCAAAGGCGAGTGCCCGATGAGTAACACTGGCATCATCAGTGGCAAAGTTGATATAATTGGCTGACTTGTCAAACAGGGCATCGGTGACCTGTGTGAGGCATCTGTGGGCGGTCGACTGTGCGACGCTGCAAATTTCTGCTGCAGATCCTTGGAAGGAGCCTGAGGTGAAGAAGTTGAGGGTGCTGGTAACCTTGACAGCCACTGGTAAGGTGTGTCCACCCGGTCTTCTGGGCTGCAGGTCTTGCTCGAGCAATGTGCAAATGTCCGCGATGACCTGGCGCGATAGCCTGAGTCTCCTTTGGCACTGCTGCTTCGTCAGAGCTCATCCTCTGCCTGTATACCCTGTGTTGGGGGTATGGGCTCTGTCGCGGTGCAGCCCTGCACTGATGCCCTTTGTCCTGTGGAGCATCAGGTCGTTGAGAAGGTTGGTGGTGCTGTTGCTGCTGCTGGTGGTGCTGCTGCTGGTGGTGCAAAAGGGAGGGATTCAAATTCCTGGGACATTGGAACCGGTTCTGGGGGAGGTGGGACCACTACAAACCGGACGGTCTGCATCTGGGCAGGACCGGAACCAATGTCCCAAGGGGAGTGTTTTGCTCGTGCTGTTGGGGAGGAGTTAAACTAACATGGCAGGGGGATGGGAACCTATGCAGGGAGACAGAGGGAAATAAAATGGAGGCAGAAGCAAAAGATAGAAAGGAGAATAGTAAAAATGGAGGGCAGAGAAACCCAAGGCAAAAAACATAAAGGGCCACATTACAGCAAAATTCTAAAGGGGCAAAGTGTGTTAAAAAGACAAGCCTGAAGACTCTGTGCCTCAATGCGAGGAGTATTCGGAATAAGGTAGACGAATTAACTGTGCAGACAGCAGTTAACGGATATGATGTAATTGGCATCATGGCGACATGGCTCCAGGGTGACCAAGGCTGGGAACTCAACATCCAGCGGTATTCAACATTTAGGAAGGATAGGCAGAGAGGAAAAGGAGGCGGGGTGGCGTTGCTGGTTAAAGAGGAAATTAATGCAATCGTAAGGAGGGACATTAGCCTAGATGATGTGGAATCGGTATGGGTGGAGCTGCGGAATACCAAAGGGCAGAAAACGCTAGTGGGAGTTGTGTACAGACCACCAAACAGTAGTAGTGAGGTTGGGGACAGCATCAAACAAGAAATGAGGGATGCGTGCAATAAAGGTACAGCAGTTATCATGGGCGACTTTAATCTACATATTGATTGGGCTAACCAAACTGGTAGCAATACGGTGGAGGAGGATTTCCTCGAGTGTATTAGGGATGGTTTTCTCGACCAATATGTCGAGGAACCAACTAGAGAGCTGGCCATTCTAGACTGGGTGATGTGTAATGAGAAGGGACTAATTAGCAATCTTGTTGTGCGAGGCCCCTTGGGGAAGAATGACCATAATATGGTAGAATTCTTTATTAAGATGGAGAGTGACACAGTTAATTCGGAAACTAGGGTCCTGAACTTAAGGAAAGGTAACTTTGATGGTATAAGGCGTGAATTGGCTAGAATAGACTGGCAAAGGATACTTAAAGGGTTGACGGTGGATAAGCAATGACAAACATTTAAAGATCACATGGATGAACTTCAACAATTGTACATCCCTGTCTGGAGTAAAAATAAAACGGGGAAGGTGGCTCAACTGTGGCTAACAAGAGAAATTAAGGATAGTGTTAAAATCAAGGAAGAGGCATATAAATTGGCTAGAAAAAGCAACAAACCTGAGGACTGGGAGAAATTTAGAATTCAGCAGAGGAGGACTAAGGGTTTAATTAAGAGGGGGAAAATAGAGTATGAGTGGAAGCTTCCAGGGAACATAAAAACTGACTGCAAAAGCTTCTGTAAATATGTGAAGAGAAAAAGATCAGCGAAGACAAACGTAGGTCCCTTGCAGTCGGATTCAGGTGAATTTATAATGGGGAACAAATAAATGGCAGACCAATTGAACAAATGCTTCGGTTCTGTCTTCACGAAGGAAGACACAAATAACCTTCCGAATGTACTGGGGACAGTGGGTCTAGTGAGAAGGAGGAACTGACGGATATCCTTATTAGGTGGGAAATTGTGTTCGGGAAATTGATGGGATTGAAGGCTGATAAATCCCCGGGCCCTGATAGTCTGCATCCCAGAGTACTTAAGGAAGTGGCCCTAGAAATAGTGAATGCATTGGTGATCATTTTCCAACAGTCTATCGTCTCTGGATCAGTTCCTATGGACTGGAGGGTAGCTAATGTAACACCACTTTTTAAAAAAGGAGGGAGAGAGAAAACGGGTAATTATAGTCCAGTTAGCCTGACATCAGTAGTGGGGAAAATGTTGGACTCAATCATTAAGGATGAAATAGCAGTGCATTTGGAAAGCAGTGACAGGATCAGTCCAAGTCAGCATGGATTTATGAAAGGAAAATCATGCTTGACGAATCTTCTGGAATTTTTTGAGGATGTAACTAGCAGAGTGGACAAGGGAGAACCAGTGGATGTGGTGTATTCGGACTTTCAAAAGACTTTTGACAAGGTCCCGCACAAGTGATTGGTGTGCAAAGTCAAAGCGCATGGTATTGGGGGTAATGTAAAGATGTGGATAGAGAACTGGTTGGCAGACAGGAAGCAGAGAGTCGGGATAAACGGGTCCTTTTCAGAATGGCAGGCAGTGACTAGTGAAGTGCCGCAGGGCTCAGTGCTCGGACCCCAGCTCTTTACAATATACATTAACGATTTGGATGAAGGAATTGAGTGTAATATCTCCAAGTTTGCAGGTGACACTAAACTGGATGGCGGTGTGAGCTGTGAGGGGGACGCTAAGAGGCTGCAGGGTGACTTGGACAGGTTAGGTGAGTGGGCAAATGCATGGCAGATGCAGTATAATGCGGATAAATGTGAGGTTATCCATCTTGGGGGCAAAAACACAAAGGCAGAATATTATCTGAATGCGGCAGATTAAGGAAAAGGGGAGGTGCAACAAGACCTGGGTGTCATGGTTCATCAGTCATTGAAAGTTGGCATACAGGTACAGCAGGCGGTGTAGGTGGCAAATAGTTTGTTGGCCTTCATAGCTAGGGAATTTGAATAGAGGAGCAGATAGGTCTTACTGCAGTTGTACAGGGCCTTGGTGAGGCCTCACTTGGAATATTGTGTTCTGTTTTGGTCTCCTAATCTGTGGAAGGACGTTCTTGCTATTGAGGGAGTGCAGCGAAGGTTCACCAGACTAATTCCAGGGATGGCTGGACATGTCATATGAGGAGAGACTGGATCAACTGGGCCTTTATTCACTGGAGTTTAGAAAGATGAGAGGGGATCTCATAGAAACGTATAAGATTCTGACGGGACTGGACAGGTTAGATTCGGGAAGAATGTTCCCGATCTTGGGGAGGTCCAGAACCAGGGGACATAGTCTTAGAATACGGGGTAGGCCATTTAGGACTGAGATGAGGAGAAACTTCTTCACTCAGAGAGTTGTTAACCTGTGGAATTCTCTGCCGCAGAGAGTTGTTGATGCCAGTTCACTGGATATATTCAAGAGGGAGTTAGATATGGCCCTTACGGCTAAGGGGATCAAGGGGTATGAAGAGAAATCAGGAAAGGGGTACTGCGGGAATGATCAGCCATGATCTTATTGAATGGCGGTGCAGGCTCGAAGGGCTGATTGGCCTACTCCTGCACCTATTTTCTATGTTTCTATATTTCTATGTATTGTTGCTGGTGATGGGGCTCATTGGGGTCCGATTCTGAGGACCAAGCTGGGATAGTATAAATGGTATCCATGCTGATCGCAGACAGCGGAAAGAGCAAGCGGCAAACCAGTCCCACCCACCCCTTCCCTCAACGACTGTCTGTCCCACCTGTGACAGAGTCTGTGGCTCTCATATTGGACTGTTCAGCCACCAAAGAACTCACTTCAGGAGTGGAAGCAAGTCTTCCTCGATTCCGAGGGACTGCCTATGATGATGATGAATACATGGCAGGTCAAGTAGAGATGAGAGATGCAATCTTTCAGTGGTGTGATAGGTTGTAGCAATGAGGTGACAGTGGTTCCCAAATTTGCTGAAAATACTTCTAACCTCTAGAAACCTAAATCTGTGCTGATAATGCACTCAGTAACAGCATCTGCCTTAGGAAAATAACCAGGTGTCAGGTGGGAGTTTTTATTGTGCTTTCCATGCTGTGCAGTAATGAGTTCCATTAATGGCCACTCAACTTCTGCCTCAGGTTCATTGATGTGGTTCCCGAGTTGCGTGATTCCCGTGGTCATGAATGAAATTTCCAAAGTTATGGTTAAAAGGATGCTTAAGGGTCTGACAACAACCTAATAATTATCGAAATTAGGTCGGTCGCTACTGCGCTGGGAAACGCGCCTGATTAAAAGGCGCGAGGCGGTGGGATGGCGGCAGGTTCCCGACCCGCTCCGAATTATTTCAACATTCACTCCCGACCCGCCTCCAATCCCGCATGCACGGCAGCCAGAAAATTCCGGCCATTGAATCTGTGCCATTTATTACATTTGTTTTTGCTTGAATATAATGGTGTGATTGTGTGTTGGTTACTGCCTTTTGGTGGAAGTATACTGAAGGACACAGTGAGCATCTCAACTAATCGCCATTGTATTTTACTGTAATTAAGAGGTAATTGTTGGTCCTGTGGCATGTTGTCCACTTGGCACATATCAAAGGCTTTGGTTCATAGGAAATTTGGTTTGCTTGTCGAAACTGCCTGTTTGCTATGAGCCGTAGATAAGCATTAGGTAAAAGCCCTAACCATTGCGAAAATTTATTACCCAAATCCTATGGAATTGTTGTTTGTACAGGAAAGTAACAGTTAACTCCGATGCAGCTGACAAAGTTGAATTTGTGAAGAAAGACAAATATGTTTACATCCTCTTTTCATACTAAATTCTGCATGTGCTAATTATAATGCAAAATTGCAGATGTTTAAATACTGCATTGTGATGTTTTTGAAGATATCCTACTTTAGACATTTCAGTTGTCTGACTAAACAGTGCAGCATACTGTAAGTATTCTCAATAGTATTTGAGAGCTAATGTTGAAAAGATAACCAAGGCGTTGTAATTATTAGGTATTTTATTTTAATCATGCTCAATATTCCAATTTTGGGAGAATTTATGTTTCATCTATTCTTCTATTTAACAAGCTTTCACTTGCACAAATGTGAATATCTGCAGATCATTTTAACCTTCCCAATGAAAGCTCTTGGATCCAATGCTGAATCTAGATGATTATTCCCACCCCACTATCCACTCTTCTAAAGTTTATAGTAATGGGGACACGAAGCAAAGAAGTCTCTAAGGAAAATACAAGAAAATGCACATACTCTTACTCTCAGGAATCTCTTTTCCTAAGCTAAAATTGATGTTTTATAAATAATTTCACTGTTTCAAACTTCAAGCTCACAATCACAGTGATTCAGTGATATTCATTTGGCATAAGTCAGTTTCATTTCTGTGTGCTTTTCATCAGAAATGGCTTGAAAAGTAAGATTTATCTGAATTTTTTATGCTGTGGGCTTACTGGGGACAGAGGATGATGTTTTTCACTTCTGGATGCTTGACAGTGCATTGCAGCATAAATAACCAAATGGCCACAAAACCTAGCTACACTTTCAAGGTCACACGTTTCACTTAATTTTTAAAATAAGCAGCAACAAACTGAGTAGTCGATAACTGGTCGGTTGGGGGTGATAAAAGAAATTTTAGGTGGGACATTAATCTTTTTACCAGCTTGACAGATTCACATAATGCCTTTTTATTTAATGCTCTAATGTTTCATTTTTTGGTTTTTGTTTACATGAATTTTCCTGATGTGGAATTGGAAGAGCTTTTTGTTTTTTAAAAATTTTGTTTTAGCGATTACTTTTACAACTTCTGAAAGTGTCACTATCTATGTAAACAACAAATAGCTTTTTCAGTTTTGTCCAGTACACTGAATACAGAATTTTGGAAAGCTTATTTTTGCAAAAGGTACAATTTATATCTGAAGTATAAGAAGGCACACAATAAAAAAAAAACATTTTTAATTATGATCGACATGCAACATCTGCTTCCAGTAATGACAATTTGTAAAGAATAAAGCTAACCAAGTCCCCATTGCTACAGGCTAATTATATTTGCAGGGTCAAAGTGAGTGCATACTTTCTCCAAAATATAGGGTTACATAAATATGATTCAGCCTCTTCTTTGAATATTACATGGCAATTTATTGATCTTAGTTACAAAATTGCTCTCATAACAGAAAATGGTGTCTGCTTATGTTTATCTTGCTACCAGTAAATTCACAGCAATCACTTCCAAACATCTCTCCAATAAAGATGTGTTAATTACAAATCAGACAAGGTCTTCCATTATATTAAAGCTACTAACAAGAAGACAGCAGGAATCACACATGTAAATAGCATCATCAGCCCCCACTTAGTCCTATGTTTTGATCTGTGGGTGCTGCTTAGACTAAAGGTGCCATTAAAGTCTAGTTCTATGAAATAGACAGCAGCATAAGAACCAGATTTATTCAACAAGAAAACAGACCTTTAACATGAATTTAACAAACCCGAGCAATAAAAATCTATTGGTCTACCCAACTACACAAAGTGATAATCAGCAGAAAAAGCAAAATTAGTTCCTTCCTAGAGCTAACGGAACTGATAATGGTTCTGTTAAAAGTAGGTTTGTGTAGTTATGACTTTGAAAAGCTTACAGGTAACTATTTAAAAATAAAATGTCAGGTTTGTCAACATTTGGTTTTTGAACAAAATATTTCAAATCAGCATTAAATACGTGTTTAAATCTTCATCACATACATACAGCCACAGGTTATTTGTGTTTGTAAAGTTAGTGAACGATGAGTTCAGTTTGATTTTAATTTGTGCAGCTGCAGAACTGTTGGCTCCAATTTTTGTTGCCACACTAAGGAGATGGACTTGTGTCCATAGTGGGTATTGTCAGAGGAAAGAAAGATTAAGGGACACGTTAGATGTTCCATAGTTTTAGAGACTTAAAAAAGAATGAGTTAGAGCGGCATACTGCAAAGAGTCTTGATTTAAATGTAGTGAAGATGATGCAGGAAGATGAGGAAGAGCATGTAGATGCCAAATTTGCAGATTGGGAGGAAGAAGACTTTCAATTTAACACAAAATGTATGCAATATGCAATTGCCACTTTTAAATCTTACTGCAGTGTGCAGCATTTAACAATTCACACGTGCACACTTTCTAAAGTTAAAATGTTCTTTTTTAGCTCAGTAGCATCGTAAATATATAAGATGGGTAACTTTAATTTGATAGCGTAGTTTTGCGGTTGACATCCCCACTTTCACCGTCATCATTCTAAGTGCACATCTGTTAAACCAACTTGTTCTTGATAAACAGTTAACACTCCATTTTTTTATATCTCAAAAATCTAGCCCATATTAAATTCTTTCACTACGGGCCCAAGTTTCCACATGATTTGCGCCTGATTTTTAGGAGCAACTGGTGGAGAACGGACTATCTTAGAAATCGCAATTCTCCACATTTTTTTCTGCAGTTCTAGTCAGGTAGAACAGTTCTACTTTGGAACAGAATTTTTTCTTCAAAAGGGGGCGTGTCCGGCCACTGACGCCTATTTTCAAAGTTTCCACAGTGAAAACGTACTCCAAACTAAGTTGGAATGGAGCAAGTGAAGATTTTTGTAGAACTGAAAAAACCTGTTCTACACATTAAAAAATCAGGCGCAGGTTACAAATTAGGCGTCCAGAACGAGGTGGGGGGGAAAGGGAAGTCATTAAATTCTACAATAAATCCTTATTTATACTTCTACAAATATTATACAAATAAATCCAACCTGAATAAACATTTATAAGCAAAGAAAAGATTAAATAAACCATCTTCCTACCTGTGTGAAAGTGCTTCAGGCACGGAGAATTCTGCAGTCAGCCTGAGGCGCCCGTTCTTCCCGCGGGTGGGGAAGACGCTCGTTCTTCCCGCGGGGGGGGGGGGGGAAGGAGGCGCCCGTTCTTCCCGCGGGTGGGGAAGACGCTCGTTCTTCCCGCGGGGGGGGGGGGGGGGGGGGAAGGAGGCGCCCGTTCTTCCCGCGGGGGGGGAGGAGGCGCCCGTTCTTCCCGCGGGGGGGGGGGGGGGGTAGGAGGCGCCCGTTCTTCCCGCGGGGGGGGGGGGGTAGGAGGCGCCCGTTCTTTCCCGCAGGGGGGGAGGCGCCCGTTCTTCCCGCAGGGTGGGGGGAGGCGCCCATTCTTTCCCGCGGGTGGGGAAGGAGGCGCCCGTTCTTCCCGCGGGGGAGGGGGGAAAGGAGACAGTGAGAAGGCTGCAAGTGCTGATGTGCTGATGGCAATGTGCTTTTATTAAAAAATGTTCAAAAATTAAACAGCTACAAAGAACTACAAAAATGGCCGAGTGCCAATGTTTCCTTCACACTGCGCGTGCGCGAACGCTCCAACGCGCACGTGCAGTGTTGCCGGCAAGAAAAAACTAATTTAAATAGTACCCGCCCCCTCCCACTTACAAAATCGGCGCGAGTGTAGGCTCCGCCCCCCTGGGCGCCGCGCCAGGCAGACAAGGAGCTGCAGAACGCTCCAGAATCGCGAGGTTTTTTTTCGGTGCCGTTTTAGGCGCGAGAGGGGTGCCCGTTTTTTATCGTGTGGAAACTTGGGCCCTACATCTCTACTTCTAGATTGCACCGATCGCAGATGCGAAAAATGTTCTCAAATCACTATTTTGCAGCATGTTTTAAATCAAATGTTTTAGCAATAGGTACGCGCAAGATTTGTAGGAAATCAATGATATAGTTAACAAAAATAATGTCATTGTATGTTTGTAAGAGGACTTAAATATAAACTGTAATGGGCCACAACTAGTATTTTATACCATACGGTGTGTTACATATCTCCATTATCAATTGTGTCAGTCTTGTTATTTATCTCCCTTAACCTCAGCTATAACTTGTAAGTTGTATTATATTTTAAGACCTATTGGCAAGGTGACCAATTTGCTGTTTACATCACAGTTCTCTTCAAAAAAAATACTGAAAGAGAGTCCATAGGAGGGTTATGCATGGTTAAAAGGAGTTCCACCAGGGCCATTTCTGAAACTCACTGCAGTGTAATTAACACCTCGCTTACCTTGTGCTCATTAACGTGCTGGACATTAATGAGTCTATTATATTAATATGCCCTACTTAAGGAGGATGATTGCTTGGGGAAGAATGGAATCATTCTGCTACCGAGGAAGCAATTACAGTACAACTTCTTTATGAACTGGTAGGCTGTTTGTTTCTGTTTTCTTTATTCAGGTGTAATTTCAGGTAGGCAGTTATTTATGTGTTGTTTGCCTCGAAGGAATTGCTATCGTGATTGGGTCAATTTGCATTAAATACTTCTATCCTTGAATATATTTCAAGTGAATTAATCTGTTTAAATTTATAATATTTAAGATCTGTTATTGGGAAATATTTTTAGTTCACAGTTTAACAGTTTAATTGAATAATATTGTACTGGGAGATAGTGGTCGCATATCTGTGACCAGTTTTGAAGATTTTTACTCATTTCACACATTGCCGTGGACAGAGTGGATTTGTTGAGTTGCCCTGTGGTTCAGTTTTGCTGGTGCTTTACATGCAATCAACTTAACAATTGAACCTTAAAATTAGGCTTGATTTATTTTTTTCATAATTAAGTTTGCATTCTTAACATAATTACTCTCCACTCTGAACAGGTAGTGTAGTTGGTTGCAAAATGTGAATAGTATTAGTATAGTATTACAACTGTCATTTCACTGAGTACCAAAAATATTTTAGTGGTAAACCTCAGCATTGATTGCTTTGATGTAAAACAAAAATGGAGAATACTACAATTATTAAAACTTTTAACATTAATATTTTCCTTCATCTAAAGTGACATAATTTTACATTGAAAAATGAACCCAAAACATAGGTGTGTTTTTTAAAAATAAATAAAAATGACTTGAGTAGATTTGTCTCAAAAATCTGCTCAATTTTACATTGTAAAATGGATCTTAAAACGTAGGCACATGTATATGAAAAAAATCACGTAAGGCTGACTGAGATTTCCTAAATCTGGCGGTTATGATGGAACTGAATTAACATTCTTCGATGCAGTCATTAATTCTCAAGTGTTTTAGCGATAGTGCGATTAATTCAGGCTTTTCACTGTTGGACTCAGTCCTCATAGCCAGTTTTCCACAACACTTATTGTTAAACAAAAATATATAATCTGTGAAAATGAGTGCCACGCTATTTGACCATGGGAGGCATCACATCTGTTCTCACTCAAAATCCATGCTTGCACGTGAAAGCAGGGATAGCGATTAGGAGCGGGATTCCTTTCCAACTTCGGTGACATTTGGCAAAGATAGTGACATTTGCTAAACATTGATGGAAAATTGTTGGCTATTGGTTGCAGAATACTACTAATTTTGAAATTTGCCAATGATAACTGGTTTTATCGAAGTAATGAGTTGAAAGTTAGGCTTATTCTATAGTTATTGAAGATTTCTGCAATATCCAAATGATTCTATGTCCTCCTAAAGTTGGTTTGTTGTCCTATGCTCACCATCTTGTCCCCTTAGTGCAGTAATTTTGTACAGATTTGTGTATTGTTTGAATGTTTGAGCTGAGGTTGAGGAAGACGAGTTTTGCCGCAGTTCCAGCAAAATCAGTAGGTTGAAGTGCGGGTGAGGGGATGGGGAGGAAGGTTTGTTGTGAAGTCTAGGTGGTGAAGACTAGGAACAGGTTTATTTTTGAAGAAAGATATTAAAAATTGGATTGTTAGTAGATTTAGGAAAACTTTGTTTACTCTGATGCTGAAATGAACAATATTATAGAAATAAAGCTACTTAATACTAAAACATTTTAAAACGTTATAAAAATGAGAATATTGTCCAATATCTTAAATACTGAGCTTCTGTAATAGTTAATTGACTAAAACTCCACCGTACGTACTTCCTAATCTGGTGAACTAGTTCTGCTTCTAATATACTTGTGCCATAAATCCAGCATATCTAATATATTACTGTACTCGTATACTATTTGTTCCTGATCCATTGTGGTCATTTTCAGGGTTTGTAAACTGAATTTGAACTGAATATTTCAGATGCTTATCTCATTATAAAAAATAGAGTGTGTGAAAATGTGATTTAAAACAGATAACTCAGGAGAAAGGTAAACTGAATTCACCTGGGATGATGGGTACACATATCTGAGGTAAAATAAACTAATAAGGGCTTAATAACCGCAGTGATTGTCCATGCAGTTCTCTGTGGATGAGTAGTATTCTCTCTTCAATAGCAGAAGCTGATTTGCTCCGACACTGGAAGTCTTGAGCTGGAAAAAGATTGCTTCCAGTGTCACCAGAGAGAAGTCTTGTGGTGGGCTTTAGGGTATTTAGATGGAGACAGGGTAGAAACCCACAATTTTGTATAGTTGATGCATAAAAAGGACATTTTCTAATTTATTTCTATTTCAGATAGATTGCAAATATTGTAGTTCAAATGGAATATTTGGAATAAACATTCAAAATGACCTTTTATTGTGTATGGATAGCTTTGGGTAGTTTATTACTGTCTAATACTATAAAATATCCATATTAATATTTTATTGATACTGTAAAGCTAGCTAGCTACAAAGTAACTTGTCGTGAATCACAGATGACCTTGCCTTCAGTTTATCATGCTTTGTTTTTGTCCTGATTGTGACACTAATGAGGGACGTCTTAATCTATCAGACAAGGGACAGACTCTTTACTTGGGCAGGGTAAGCAAAGGCATATGACTAGAGTAGAATGCAAGAGGGAGTTCCTTGCTGGCAATAATTTTGTTGTCATTTCGAGTATTGTGATCATTTCATTGATGTGACAGGGCTGGGCTTTACATATAATCCCTTAGCCTGTGCTCACTTTCAGTCTTATTCACTCCCTGTCATTCATATTGATTAGATGGGATCTGGCTGGTAAATATATGCAAGAACAACAGACTATTCGGTTATTATATCAAGATGAGGTGAATGAATTACATTATGTTCTTCCCAAAACATGTGGGCTAAAAATAATTATTTGGATAACTAGGCTGTAAGATGAGCAAACACACTTTCATAACTATATATTCCCCCACTGATGCTGCATACAAATTATGTGTTTAATTGATGTCACCTTGCATTACAAGTTATAAAGTGGTGTGCCGATGGCACAATCAGCAGGAAATTCCTTCTGTTTGGTTTTTCATTAAGTCTTTGTCTGGATAGGAGCCAAAGCCAGATGTGACACCAAGGTTTTCTCTTAAACTAAAATGGAATGACTTTTCTTTCCTTTCTTCAAATAGGTTGTTATTGATGCCTTTAGACTGATCAATGCTAATATGATGGTGTTAGGACATGAGCCGAGGCAAACAACTTCAAATCTTGGTCATCTCAACAAGCCATCTATCCAGGTAAATATATCCAGCAGTAAATTAACATTTCAATTTATGTGGTTATAAGGAACAATTTTTGAGAATGCAGATTTTATATTTTATCATAGAAGCATTTACTGAAGAAGAAAATTGGATCTTTTATATTTTGAAAGGTCTGGTTTATGTTATATCAACCATACTCTATAGTCTTGCGTATTTTGCGCTAATAACACTCGGGCCTGGCCATTTCAGATTACGTTAGATCCTATATAACACTATTTTTATCTGACTTTTTGATTTGCAAGCCCTAATTAATCACTGCAATGAAAAAAAGAGCATTAGTGCTATTATAATAGTAAGCATGAAGATCTGTAGGGGATCTCGGCTTATTGTTTGAAATTGTACTTTTATTGACGTCTATAAAACTAAAAGATAATGAGCAGAAAATGTGCCAGGGGTTTTGACTGGGCATAGACAAGTCCATACATGCATGTTTCAGGAGAATAGTTCCCTGACCCCTCTCGTTAATTTCATAACATTGTTCCAAATCATTACTACAGGAATGGTATTCTGCAGATAGAGAGTTAAATCAATATGCAAGGCGAGTAGGCCATTTAGGACTGAGATGAGGAGAAACTTCTTCACTCAGAGAGTTGTTAACCTGTGGAATTCCCTGCCGCAGAGAGTTGTTGATGCCACTTCATTGGATATATTCAAGAGGGAGTTGGCTGTGGCCCTTACGGCTAAAGGGATCAAGGGCTATGGAGAGAAAGCAAGAAAGGGGTACTGAGGTGAATGATCAGCCATGATCTTATTGAATGGTGGTGCAGGCTCGAAGGGCTGAATGGCCTACTCCTGCACCTATTTTCTAGGTTTCTATGAGTATTTTATGCCCTTTGATGAAATATATTTAACTGCACCTGTTACCTAAGAAGGAATATCCATCTAAAGATAAAGGCCCCTTTGTGTTCCAAAAAGGTCAATTTTAAGAAAAATTGTTTAAAAATGATTCCCTGTTTAAGGATTTCTTCATAAAGTCCATGAGACACCAATTTTAGGGAAGAAGATTTGATCTAGACATGTTCTGATAACATCAGACAGGAAGTACAATGTGGTGAGTAGTTACCATCAGATTTTGTGGAGCACTTGTTAATTGAAACTGAAAGTTAAAGTTTAATTAAGTCTTGACCTGTTGTGTTCTTTGTTAACCAATGGTAAAACTCAGCAGCAACAAGGTTGGAAAAAATAAAATGAAAAATTGCAATCAGTACGTTTTAGCAAGAACACTGCAAAGGTTGATGTTGGTTAGCAGACATATAAATTAATTAACTTACACCGATGTCCCTATTTAATAACGGAGAGGAACAGCACTATTGTTAGAGGGTAAACCGTACCTCTTATTCACATTCAAAAAATGATCATTTTTCTTTGCTTCTGTTAATTAAAAAATGTACACATTTGTTACCACAGCACTGACATGACCTTTATTAAAGTCACAAATGACATCGCCCTCCTCATTCTTCTTGACCTGTCTGCAGCCTTTGACACAGTTGATAACACCATCCTCCTCGACCACCTCTCCTCCACTATCCAGCTGGGTGGGACTGCCCTCACCTGGTTCCATTGCTATCGATCTAGTCATAGCCAGAGAATCACTTGCAATGGATTATTTTTCCCGCACCGTTACCTCTGGTGTTCCCCCAAGGATCTATCCTAGGCTCCCTCCTATTTCTCATCTACATCACCATCATAGGCACTCCCTCGAAATAAAGGAAGACTTGCTTCCACTCCAAAAGTGAGTTCTCATGTGACTGAACAGTCCAATACGGGAATTACAGTCTGTCACAGGTGGGACAGACAGTCGTTGAAGGATAGGACGGGTGGGGAGTCTGGTTAGCCGCATGCTCCTTCCACGACCTACGCTTGTTTTCTGCATGCACTCGGCGATGAGACTCGAGGTGCTCAACGCCCTCCCGATGCACTTCCTCCACTTAGGACGGTCTTTGGCCAGGGACTCCCAGGTGTCGGTGGGGATGTTGCACTTTATCAAGGAGGCTTTGAGGGCGTCCTTGAAACGTTTCCTCTGCCCACCTGGGGCTTGCTTGCCGTGTAGGAGTTTCGAGTAGAGCGCTTGCTTTGGAAGTCTTGTGTCAGGCATGCGAACACTGTGGCCTGCCCAATGGAGCTGGTTGAGTGTGGTCAGTGCTTCGATGCTGGGGATGTTGGCCTGATCAAGAACACTAACGTTGATGCGTCTGTCCTCCCAGGGGATTTTCAGGATCTTGCGGAGACATCGTTGGTGGCATTTCTCCGGCGATTTGAGGTGTCTGCTGTATATGGTCCACGTCTCTGAGCACTATAGGAGGGTGGGTATCACTACAGCCCTGTAGACCATGCCAGATTTGAGGGCCTGATCTTCGAACACTCTCTTCCTCAGGCGGCTCAAGGCTGCGTGGCGCACTGGAGGCGGTGTTGAACCTCGTCGTCTATGTCTGCTCTTGCTGATAATAGCCTCCCGAGTTATAGAAAGTGGTCACGTTGTCGAGGGCCGCGCCGTGGATCTTGGTGGCTGGGGGCAGTGCTGTGTGATGGGGTCAGGTTGGTGGAGGATCTTTGTCTCACGGATGTTTAGCGTAAGGCCCATGCTTTCATACGCCTCGGTGAAGATGTTGACTATGACTTGGGAGTTCAGCCTCTGAATGTGCGCAGACACAAGCGTCGTCCGCGACCTGTAGCTCGACGACAGAGGATGGGATGGTCTTGGGATCTGGCTTGAGGCGACGTAGGTTGAAGAGGTTCCCATTGGTTCTATAGTTTAGCTCCACTCCAGCGGGGAGCTTGTTGAGTGCGAGGTGGAGCATTGCAGCGAGGAAGATTGAGAAGAGGGTTGGCACGATGACGCAGCCCTGCTTGACCTCGGTCCGGACGTGGATTGGGTCTGTGGTCTACCGTTGGTCAGGATCACGGCTAGCATGTCGTCGTGGAGCAGGCGGAGGATGGTGACAAACCTTTGGGGGCAGCCGAAACGGAGGAGGACGATCCATAGTCCCTCACGGTTAACAATGTCAAAGACCTTTGTAAGGTCAAAGAAGGCAATGTACAAGGGTTGGTGCTGTTCCCTGCATTTCTCTTGCAGTTGTCACGCCGCAAAGGTCATGTTCGTTGTACCCCGTAGTGGACGGAATCCACACTGTGATTCCGGGAGGAGCGCCTCGGCCACAGTGAGAAGATGGTTGAGGAGGATTCGAGCGATGTCTTTCCCAGTGGCTGATAATGGGAAGATTCCTCTGGAGTTGCCATAGTCGGACTTATCCCCTTTTTTAAAGACGGTCACGATAACTGCATCTCTGAGATCTCCCGGCATGCTCTCCTCCTCCCAGATGAGAGAGATGAGGTCATGCATTCGTGCCAATAGTGCCTCTCCGCCATATTTTAGTGCCTCAACGGGAATTCCACCCGCTCCCGATGCCTTTTTGTTCTTGAGCTGACGGATGGCCATTTCTACCTCGTGCAGGGCTGGCTCGTGCTGAAGTGGTAGTGGGTAGTATGTTGCGGGATGGAGTCGAAGACACTCATGTCAAAGGCAGAGTCTCGATTAAGGAGATCTTCAAAGTGTTCCTTCCAGCTGGTCCTGTCAGCCTCGGTGTCCTTCATGAGTGTCTCCCGTTCTTGGCCAGCAGTGGGGTGGGGCATTGGGTGCTTGGGCCGTGGATGGACTTGATTGCGGTGAAGAATCCTCGCACATCATGGCTGTCGGCCAGCTGCTGAATCTCCTATGCTTTCTCCATCCTCCATCTACATGCTGCCCCTCAGCGACATTATCCAAAAACACATCAGGTTCCACATGTACAATGACAATACACCCAGTTCTACCTCACTACCACCTCTTGCGATTCCTCCACTGCCTCTTATTTGTCATGCTGTTTGGTCGACATCCAGTATTGGATGAGCAGAAATGTACTCAAATGAAATATTGGGGCTATTATATATGTAAACCTGTAAATACCTTGTGAAGCCACCAGAGGGCTCATCCCCTGGAGTCCCAAGGGATCTCAAATCCCTTGGGAGCACCTGTACTTAAGGAGGCCTCACAGGCTGGAGAGGCACTCTGAAGACCTGTAATAAAAGACTACGGTCACACTTTACTTTGAGTTCACAGTATCTAGTCAGACTCTTTATTCATAGAAACATAGAAAATAGGTGCAGGGGTAGGCCATTTGGCCCTTCGACCTGCACCACCATTCACTAAGATCATGACTGATCATTCACTTCAGTACCCCTTTCCTGCTTTCTCTCCATACTCTCCATATCCCTTGATCCCTTAGCCATAAGGGCCATATCTAACTCCCTCTTGAATATATCTAATGAACTGGCATCAACAACTCTCTGTGGTAGAGAATTCCACAGGTTAACAACTCTCTGAGTGAAGAGGTTTCTCCTCATCTCGGTCCTAAATGGCTTACCCCTTATCCTTAGACTGTGGCCCCTGGTTCTGGACTTCCCCAACATCGGGAATATTCTTCCTGCATCTATCCTGTCCTGTCCCGTCAGAATTTTATATGCTTCTATGAGAGCCCCTCTCATTCTTAACTCCAGTGAATACAGGCCCAGTCGATATCGTCTCTCCTCATATGTCAGTCCAGCCACCCCTGGAATCAGTCTGGTAAACCTTCGCTGCACTCCCTCAATAGCAAGAACATTCTTCCTCAGATTAGAAGACCAAAACTGAACACAATATTCCAGGTGAGGCCTCACCAAGACCGTGTACAACTGCAGTAAGACCTCCCTGCTCCTATACTCAAAACCCCTAGCTATGAAGGTCAACATACCATTTGCCGCCTTCACTGCCTGCTGTACCTGCATGCCAGCTTTCAATGACTGACGTACCATGACACCCAGGTCTCGTTGCACCTCCCCTTTTCCTAATCTGCCGCCATTCAGATAATATTCTGCCTTCGTGTTTTTGCCCCCAAAGTGGATAACCTCACATTTATCCACATTATACTGCATCTGCCATGCATTTGCCTACTCAACTAACCTGTCCAAGTCAACCTGCAGCCTCTTAGCGTCCTCCTCACAGCTCACACCGGCACCCAGTTTAGTGTCATCTGCAAACTTGGAGATATTACACTCAATTCCTTCATCTAAATTGTTCATGTATATTGTAAAGAGCTGGGGTCCCAGCACTGAGCCCTGCGGCACTCCACTAGTCACTGCCTGCCATTCTGAAAAGGACCCCTTTATCCCGACTCTCTGCTTCCTGTCTGCCAACCAGTTCCTATCCACGTCAGTACATTATCCCCAATACCACGTGCTTTGATTTTTCACACCAATCTCTTGTGTGGGACCTTGTCAAAAGCCTTTTGAAAGTCCAAAAAACCACATACACCACATGGTAATGGAAACATTCGAGAGTGAGCAATCACCCGTCACAGCCCAACAGATTAGAAGCTGGACGAGCCAGGACCCCTTACTGTCCCTAGTAAAAAATTATGTGCTGCACGGGAGCTGGTCCAGTGTCCCATTGGAAATGCAGGAAGAGATAAAGCCGTACCAGCGGTGCAACGATGAAATGTCTGTACAGGCAGACAGACTGCCTTCTGTGGAGTAATCAGGTAGTGGTCCCCAAGAAGGGTAGGGACACTTTCATCAGTGATCTCCACAGTACTCACCTCAGCATTGTAATGATGAAAGCGATAGCCAGATCCCACGTGTGGTGGCCCGGTATCGATGCGGACTTAGAGTCCTGCGTGCACAAATGTAACACATGCTCGCAGTTAAGCAATGCACCCAGGAAGGCGCCAGTAAGTTTATGGTCTTGGCTCTCCAAACCGTGGTCCAGAATCCAATTCGATTATGCAGGCCCGTTTTTGGGTAACATATTCCTAGTGGTTGTAGATGCGTACTCCAAATGGATTGAATGTGAGATAATGTCGGTAAGCACGTCCGCTGCCACCACTGAAAGCCTGCGCGCCATGTTTACCATCCACGCCCTGCCTGATGTCCTTGTGAGCGACAACGGGCTATGTTGTACCAGTGCCGAGTTGAAAGAGTTCATGACCCGTTATGGGATCAAACATGTTGCATCTGCCCTGTTTAAACCAGCATCCAATGGTCAGGCAGAGAGAGCAGTGCAAACCATCAAGCAGAGCTTGAAGAGGGTAACTGAAGGCTCACTGCAGACTCGACTATCCTGAGTCCTGCTTAGCTACCGCACGAGACCCCACTCGCTCACTGGGATTCCACCAGCTGAACTGCTCATGAAAAGGGCACATAAGACAAGGTTCTCGTTAGTCCACCCTGATCTACATGAACAGGTCGAGAGTAGGTGGGTTCAACAAAGTACATATCATGATAGCGCAAATGTGTCCCGCGAAATTGAAATCAATGAATCCTGTATTTGTGTTGAACTATGGACAAGGTCCCAAGTGGCTTCCAGGTACTGTTGTGGCCAAAGAGGGTAGTAGGTGTTTCGGGTCAATCTTTAAAATGGACTCATTCACTGGAAACACTTGGACTAAATCAAACTCAGATTCACGGACTATCCTGAGCAACCCACATTGGACCCTACCTTCTTTGACCCCCCAACATACACACTAGCGGCAATCGACACCGCAATTGACCACGAAGCAGAACCCATCACCCGCAGCAGCCCAGCAGGATTCACCACACCAGGCAGCCCAGCAACGCCAGCTGCACAGCAGCCCAGTGAGTGCCCAACAAACAATTCACAAAAACCAGCATTTGCACCGAGACGATCGACCAGGGAAAGAAAGGCCCCAGATCGACTCGCCCTGTAAATAGTTACACTATTGACTTTGGTGGGGGGGTGTGGTTTTTGATGTAAATCTGTAAATACCTTGTGTAGCCACCAGAGGGATCACCCCCTGGAGTACCAAGGGATCCCACAATCCTGTGGGAGTACCTGTACTTAAGGAGGCCTCACAGGCTGGAGAGGCACTCTGGAGACCTGCAATAAAAGACTAAGGTCACATTTTACTTTGAGCTCACAGTATCTAGTCAGACTCTTTATTCATACATAACAGGGACGATGAAAGCCATGTCTTCGGTCCCTGCCACAAACCCTGCACCCTAGCCACTGACTCCATCCCTCTCCCTGGCCACTATCTTAAAGCCGAACCAGATTGTTCACAACCTTGGCGTCCTATTTGACCCTGAGCTGAGATTCAGACCCTGTATCCTCTCAATCAACTACTTTCACCTCCGTAACACCACCCGTCTCTGCCACTGCTTCAGCTCATTTGCTGCTGAAGCCCTCTTCCATGCCTTTGTTACTTCGAGACTCGACAGTTCCAATGCTATCCTGGCTGGCCCCCCACTTTGCACCCTCTGTAAACTTGAGCTCATCCAAAACTCTGCTGCCCATATCCTAACTTGCACCAAGTCCTGTTCATCCATCACCCCTATGATCACCGACCTACATTGGTTCCCAGTCTGACAACGCCTCAATTTTAAAATACTAATCCTTGTTTGCAAATCCCTCCATGGCCTTTTCCCACCCTATTTTTGTAACCTCCTCCAGCCCTACAACTCACCAAGATCTCTGCGCTCCTCAAATTTTTGCACATACCTGATTTTCTTTGTTCCATCATTGCCACTGTACCGTTTAGCTGCCAAGGCCCGAAGCTCTGGAATTTCCTCCCTAAACCCCTTTGCCTCTATATCTCTCCTTTTAAGATGCTCCTTAAAACCTACCTCTTTGACCAAGCTATTGGTCACCTGTCCTAATATCTCCTTCTGTGACTCGGTGTCAAATTTTGTTTGATAAAACTCCTGTGTAGCACCTTGGGACGTTTTACTGTGTTAAAGACGCTATATAAATGCAAGTTGCTAGCAACAGTTTAGCCAAGGGTTTTATGAATGATGAGAATAACTGTCTCTCGATTTCAGCTTCACTTTTCAAGCTTCTAAGTCCAGTGAAACTTCAGAGTAGTGCGGTGTAAGTTCAGTTAAACTCTCTTGGAGCCATTATAGACCTCAAATCTTTGGCTTGTACAATGGCTTTGGTGCCATCCAAAACGATCAAATACCGAGGGACCTTAGTGATTGAAGCTTCTTTTGTTCTTTGGCATGAGAATTGGGTGAATCTTTGTCCTGAGCCCCAAGATGCTTTTGGATGGTGTTCTCTTTAGTTCAAGCTTGTGATATCTTGCTTTTATTAGTCTCTCCAGTCAAACAAGAAATCGTTATTGCACTGTGTTAACGTCAAGAACACCAAACCTTTCTTACTGTTTAGGAAGCATTTTATCTTTCTTCCTCCTTCCTCCCCACTTCACCATCTATTGATCTATACACTGACTACTCATTAATACCAACCACACTGATTCGTAGATTGTTGTGGGTTTTCTTGTATATTGCCTGGGCATGATCAGGGCCACTGGAGCAGCAGAGAGAAGGCATTTTTAGTTGCCCTTGTCATACTTGTTACTAAGCAAGTGATTTAACCTTCACATTTCTACATGATGGTCTATAGATCTTTTTGTTTAGTTATACAGGTGTGACGTCCGAAATCCGGACACCTCGGGACCGAGGCCTTTCCGGATTCCGGGCCGTCGGGGTGGCGGGGGGGAAGCCGGAGAGGAGGAGTCGGTCGGGCTGCCAGAGGTCAGGGGGGTGGGGTCGGTCGGGCCGGTCCCAAGGTTTGTGACTTGATGAAACTGTACTTTAATCTACTTTAAACCCAGGACCTGCTTGCCTGAAGTGTATTGTGGCAAAGGCAACCTATATTATATCAATATTAAAAAACTGTCAATAAGCTCATGATTAAAATTTTTAATCTCAATTCATTTAAATTTTAATCAGATATTTAATTGATATGTTTTGCACATGCACAGAAGTTTATGGTGACGAATTGTGAGGTGTACTGAAGGCACCAGGCGGCTCCTAGTTTGATTGGCCTAGAAGGCCAATGAATGACTGTGTCAAGGCAATGATTAATTGTAATTAACATTGTAATTAAGTTAAAATTCCTACCTCGGTATTCTCTGTAACTTTCATGATTAACACATGTTAAAAAAAATCAATCTCCAAAAGAATTCACGCATTAATTTTTTTTAAAAACCTAATTAACTTTTCTATCCCTAACATTGATAAAATTAAGGGATACAAGCCTTCATACCGCTGGACTATAATTTGCTAATTCTGTAATGAACGGATTTGTTTTTGAGTGCATCATCTGAGTAGAAAAGTCATTTTATAAAGGAGGAACATTTATGTTTGATACAAAAACAGCTGTACTGCTGAAGATATTTATGCTTCTTAAAGGAAATTAGGTTTTTTGGTCCACTTGGTGAACTTGATGTCGTATATGTTCTGCAATAAATTTACATAAGAACTGAAGAATTAGGCACAGGAGTAGGCCATACGGCCCCTCAAGCTTGCTCTGCCATTCAATAAGATCATGGCTGATCATCGTCCTCAATTCTACTTTCCTGCCCGATCTCCACATCCCTTGATTCTCCTAGAGTCACAAATCTACTCAAAGACTCAGCATCTACAGTCCTCTGGAGCAGAGAATTCCAAAGATTCACAACCATCTGAGTGAAGAAATTCCCCCTCATCTCGGACTTAAATGACCTCCCCCTTATCCTGAGATTATGCCCACTAGTTCTCAACACTCCATCCAAGGGAAACAACCTCTCAGCATCTACCCCGTCAATCCCCTTCAGAATCTTGTATGTTTCAATGAGATCACCTTTCATTCTTCTAAACTCCAGAGAGTATAGGCCTATTCTACGCAATCCCTCATCATAGGACATCCCAGGAATCAGTCCAGTGAACCTTTGTTGTACCGCCTCCAAGGCAAGTTTATCCTTCCTAAGATAAGGAGACCAAAACTGTGCACAGTATTCCAGGTGTCGTATCACGAAGGCCCTGTATAATTGCAGCAAAACTTCCTTACTCTTATACTCCAACCCCCCTTGCAATAAAGGCCAATATACCTTCCTTATTGCTTGCTAGCTTTCTGTGTTTCATGCACGAGGACAGCCAAATCTCTCTCAACAGCAACTTTAAAAAGTTTCTCACCATTTAAAAAATATTCTGATTTTCTATTCTTCCTACCAAAGTGGATAACCTCACATTTCCCTACATTATACTCCATCTGCCACTTTACTGCCAACTCACTTAGTCTATCTATATCCCTTTGCAGACTCTTTGTGTTCACCTCACTGCTTATTGTTCCACCTAGCTTTGTATCGTCAGCAAACTTGGATACATTACACTCCGTCCCTTCATCTTGGTCATTAATATAGATTATAAATAGCTGAGGCCCCAGCACTGATCCTTGCGGCACCCCACTAGTTACAGCCTGCCAACCTGAAAATGAACCTGCTCTCTGCTTTCTATCCATGTAAATATATTACCTCCAATCCCGTGAGCTTGTGTAATAACCTTTTATGTGGCACCTTATCGAATGCCTTTTGGAAATCCAAATATACTACATCCACTGGTTCCCCCTTTATCTACCCCAGCACCGCACGAGGTAGAAAAAGCCGTAAGACAGCTTAAGAACAACATAGAAACATAAAAAATAGGTGCAGGAGTAGCCCATTCGGCCCTTCTAGCCTGCACCGCCATTCAATGAGTTCATGGCTGAACATGCAACTTCAGTACCCCATTCCTGCTTTCTCGCCATACCCCTTGATCCCCCTAGTAGTAAGGACTTCATCTAACTCCCTTTTGAATATATTTAGTGAATTGGCCTCAACAACTTTCTGTGGTAGAGAATTCCACAGGTTCACCACTCTCTGGGTGAAGAAGTTTCTCCTCATCTCGGTCCTAAATGGCTTACCCCTTATCCTTAGACTGTGACCCCTGGTTCTGGACTTCCCCACCATTGGGAACATTCTTCCTGCATCTAACCTGTCTAAACCCATCAGAATTTTAAACGTTTCTATGAGGTCCCCTCTCATTCTTCTGAACTCCAGTGAATACAAGCCCAGTTGATCCAGTCTTTCTTGATAGGTCAGTCCCACCATCCCTGGAATCAGTCTGGTGAACCTTCGCTGCACTCCCTCGATAGCAAGAATGTCCTTCCTCAGGTTAGGAGACCAAAACTGTACACAATACTCCAGGTGTGGCCTCACCAAGGCCCTGTACAACTGTAGCAACACCTCCCTGCCCCTGTACTCAAATCCCCTAGCTATGAAGGCCAACATGCCATTTGCTTTCTTAACCGCCTGCTGTACCTGCATGCCAACCTTCAATGACTGATGTACCATGACACCCAGGTCTCGTTGCACCTCCTCTTTTCCTAATCTGTCACCATTCAGATAATCGTCTGTCTCTCTGCTTTTACCACCAAAGTGGATAACCTCACATTTATCCACATTATACTTCATCTGCCATGCATTTGCCCACTCACCTAACCTATCCAAGTCGCTCTGCAGCCTCATAGCATCCTCCTCGCAGTTCTCAATCCATGTCAGCACACTACCCCCAATCCCATGTGCTTTAACTTTGCACATTAATCTCTTGTGTGGGACCTTGTGTGGGACCAACAAGGCTACGGGAGCGGATGGAATCCCTGCGGAGGCACTGAAGTATGTCGGAGAGGCACTGTTGGCATGAATACATGACCTCATCTCTCTCATCTGGAGGGAGGAGAGCTTGCCGAGAGATGCAGTGATCGTGACCATCTTTTAAAAAGAGGACAAGTCTGACTGTGGCAACTACAGAGGAATCTCCCTACTATCAGCCACTGGGAAGGTTGTCGCTAGAGTACTCCTCAACCGTCTTCTTCCTGTGGCTGAGGAGCTCCTCCCGGAGTCACAGTGCGGATTTTGTCCCCTACGGGGCACAACGGACATGGTTTTACAGCACGACAACTGCAGGAAAAATGCAGGGAACAGCATCAGTCCTTATACATGGCTTTCTTCGACCTTACAGAGGCTTTTGACAATGTCAACCGTGAGGGTCTATGGAGCGTCCTCCTCCGTTTCAGATGCCCCCAAAGGTTCATCACCATCCTCTGCCTGCTCCACGATGACATGCAGGCTGTGATCCTTACCAACGGATCCATTACAGACCCAATTCACGTCCGGATCGGTGTCAAACAGGGCTGTGTCATCGCCCCAACTCTCTTCTCAATCTTCCTCGCTGCCATACTCCACCTCACAGTCAACAAGCTCCCCGCTGGAGTGGAATTAAACTACAGAACCAGTGGGAATCTGTTCAACCTTCGCCATCTCCAGGCCAGGTTCAAGACCACCCCAACGTCTGTCGTTGAGCTACAATACATGGACAATGCCTGCGTCTGCGCACATACAGAGACTGAACTACAAGTCATAGTCAGCGTATTTACTGAGGCATACAAAAGCATGGCCCTTACGCTAAACATCCATAAACCAAAGGTCCTCCACCAGCCTGTACTCGCCGCACTGCGCCCCCCCCCACCCCCTGCCGCCCGCCCCCTCCCCCAGTCATCAAAATCCACGGCACGGCCCTGGACAACGTGGACCATTTCCAATACCTCGGGAGCCTCTTATCAACAAGAGCAGACATTAACGACGAGATTCAACACCACCTCCAGTGTGCCAGCGTAGCCTTCGGCCGCCTGAGAAAAAGAGTGTTTGAAGACCGGGCCCTCAAATCCACCACTAAGCTCATGGTCTACAGGGTTGTAGTACTACCCACCCTCCTGTATTGCAGACACGGACCATGTACCGTAGACACCTCAAGTCACTGGAGAAATACCACCAACGATGTCTCTGCAAAATCCTACAAATCCCCTGGGAGGACGTTAGCGTCCTCGATCAGGCCAACATCCCAGCATTGAAGCACTGACCACGCTTGATCAACTCCGCTGGGCAGGCCACATCGTTCACATGCCTGACACGAGGCTCCCAAAGCAAGCGCTCTACTCTGAACTCCTTCACGGTAAGCGAGCCAAAGGTGGGCAGAGGAAACATTACAAGGACACTCTCAAAGCCTCCCTGATAAAGTGCAACATCCCCACCGACACCTGGGAGTCCCTGGCCAAAGACCGCCCTAAGTGGAGGAAATGCATCCGGGAGGGCGCTGAGCAACTTGAGTCTCATCGCCGAGAGCAAACAGAAATCACGTGCAGGCAGCGGAAAGAGCGTGCGGCAAACCAGTCCCACCCACCCTTACCCTCAACGACGATCTGTCCCACCTGTGCCAGGGACTGTGGTTCTCGTATTGGACTGTTCAGCCACCTAAGAACTCATTTTTAGAGTGGAAGCAAGTCTTCCTCGATTCCGAGGGTCTGCCTATGATAATTGATCTACCCTGCTAGTAACATCCTCAAAAAACTCTAATAAATTTGTCAAGCACGATTTCCCTTTCATAAAACAATGTTGACTTTGCCTAATCATGTTATGATTTTCCAGGTGCCACTTCCTTAACAATGGATTCCAGCATTTTCCTGATGACTGATGTCAGGCTAACTAACCTGCAGCTCCCTGTTCTCTCTCTCCATCCTTTCTTGAATAGCTGTGTTACATTTGCTAACTTTCAGTCCGCTGGGACCATTCTAGAATCTAGGGAATTGTGGAAGATCGAAACCAATGCATCCACTATCTTTGCAACCACCTCTTAGAACCCTCAGATGTAGGCCATCAGGTCCAGGGGATTTGTCGGCTTTTAGTCCCGTTTGTTTCTGTAGTACTTTTTCTCCAATTATATTAATTACGTTAAGTTCCTCACCCTCATTAGACCCTTGGTTCCCCACCATTTCTGGTATGCTTTTTGTGTCTTCAACTGTGATGACACATACAAAATATTTGTTTAACATTTCTGCCATTTCCTTATTCCCTATTTCTGCTGTCTCAGTTACTAAGAGACCAACATTTACTTTTGCTACTCTCTTCCTTTTTACATATTTGTAGAAGCTATTACAATCTCTTTATATTTCTTGTTAGTTTTCTCTCATTCTATTTTCCCCCTGTTATCAATTTTTTGGTCATTCTTTGCTGGTTTCTGAAACTCCCAATCCTCAGACTTACTACTATTCTTCGCAACATTATAAGCTGCTGCTTTCAATCTAATGCTATCCTTGACATCTTTAGTTATCCACGGATGGATCACTTTTCCCGTGGAGTTTCTGTTTCTCAATAGAATGTATTTCTGTTGAGAATTATGAAATATTTCTTTAAATGCTAACCACTGCTTAGGTTTGGCCTTTTTTTTTCCAAATAGGGAAAGAAGTAGGGAGGAGGTTCTTAGATTAGTACAGGAGGGAATTATTGTAATTCTGAACAAAACTATCAAAGAAAGCAGTTATTTTGCACAGATAGATTGGCTAAGTTACTCATGGTATGTGGAGTATACCTTTTAAAGAATATCCTAAAGTTAATTCATTTACTTAAAAGAAAGTTACACAAATCATTATTTACACATGGCTTGCGAGTGCTGTCAATGTCAATATTTTGACCTAGTTCCTGGTTCTGTGATTGAAGCAACTCTGGTTGCAAGATAGATGTAAACAGCTGTCCCATGCTACTTGTAAACAAAGGCATGCATGTGAATTATAGATCCCAGTTACAAAAATAAAATTTAATACATTAGTTTAGATTTTTGAATTAATAATTTTAATTCAATAAAAAACAAAATGTATGAGAATATTGCTCCTCTTTTTCTCAACCCCCTCATCAGCAGGTTTCTTCCTTCATTGTTTTTTTGTAGGCTGCACAGATTTTACAGAGGAACTCTGTGCTCTCAAAACATTTTAAAATGGCTTATGAGGTAACTGGGCAATTTTCTCAGTGTTTCTGCGACTAGCTGCTGAGAAGAGTTATTTTTTTACCTTTTTATTGGAGCATATTGTGGTATAGTGGATTTGATTTCCCCCATTTCACTGAGCTGCTCATCTTGGCCAAATTTTTGTGAGGATGCACAAAGCTGAAGCCGAATGCTTCCTGTGACAAAGTAAAATTAGTGACCAAGTTGTCCAAAAGCTCCACTCAATCAACATCTGGCATTGATTCAGAGGAGTTCTGAGTATGGTGGTGGTGGTGGGGGGGTCGGGGGGTGGGGGGATGCGGACAGTGGGAGTGGTGAGGCAGAGTTTATCCTCAAATAAAATCAGCATATTGATGTATTTTTCAGTGAAACCCTTGTAGACAAGATTATTCTAAAAAGTACATTGGAGACAGTTGAATTTTTCTTTCAAATGAGTTTATGAATGAATTCCACTTTGAGGATTATTTTCAAATCTGGTCATAATTGACTGTGATGTGAGAAACACATTGTGTGTGCTTATAAAATGTGTTTGTATAGCAAATTGTTGCCAAGTACACCTTCTGTCAATTTTATTTTCAGCAACTAAGTTGAAACAACCAGATTATGCAGGTTAGCTCAGTTATGTAGATGTGCACATTTTTATTGTTCAGTTATGATTTTTGTACTTTTTTTAGGCTTTGATTCATGGATTAAATAGACATTACTACTCTATCACCATCAATTACCGGAAGAATGAACTTGAACAAAAGGCAAGTTTAATTATTAACCATAGTTTTAAGTTTTTAAAAAGATATTTCGGATTTACAGTTGTTTTACTATTTGTGTGTCATGGTAAATTTAATGTGTCGTACCTTGATCGTCAAAAAATGAACACTGGATTGATTATCCTTCATCACATTTCACATTTTCTCAAACTATCTAAGTTTGCTATTACAGAGCAGCTGCTTCATTATATAATACAACTATACTAGTTGTCATAAGGAGGTGGGCAAACTTAATATTTAATCATTGGTCTGACCAACTCTGAGGAACAACAGTTGATGGTTCATGTAGCATCGGTGAAACAGCCCAGTTGTACACTGTGGAGGAAAAATCTAAGCAACACTACAATTTTAAGATGTTTTCACGTATAAATCCTGTAGAATCATACAATGATATAGCACAGAAATAGGCTGTTCGGCCTATCGTGCCTGTGCCGATTGTTTGATAGAGCTATCCAATTAGTCCCACTCCTCTGCTCTTTTCCCATAGCCTTGTAATTTTTTTCCCTTCAAGTATTTATCCAATTCCCTTTTGAATCCATCCCTGAAAGGCAAGTTTATTTGTTCTTGTTAGCTGCCACTGTTTCAAGACTACAATTGCACTACTATATTGTAATTATTGTTTCTCACTTGATTTTCATTCTTTTCTCAGTAACTGTTTCCTTTAATCTATAATTTTGGGAGGTTCATGTATTTTTGTTCCACATATTGTGGTATGAATTATCTGCATTTTTTGAAGTATGTTTCTGGTTACTCCCTATCCTCCCCACAAGATTTAGTGTTAAGACCTGAAGTTCTTATAGTTTTTTCTTTAGAGGAAGGTGAAGAATAATTCGAAATCTAAAAGTAGTCTCTTAGGGCCCAAGTTTCGGGCCGCGCCTCGAACGGCGCAGTCCCGACCTGGACGCCCGTTTTTTGCGGCACAAAGTGCGCCTAAAAAAAAACTTACAGATTCTCCGGCTCCCTGCAGGTCCTCTGGAGCCTGGCGTGGCGCAGCACAAGCTGAAAACAGTGCTGGGACCTCTGCACATGCGCGCTACAGTGGGCGCGCATGTGCAGTAGCTCCAGGCGCCCAAAACTGTGTGGGAGGGGCCCGAAGCACGCAGCCCCTAGCCCTGGCCGAATGGCCTCACTGGGGCTGCGTGCATAAGGCTGCCTCCCACGCCCAGCTCCTGCTTCCTCCCGACCCAACTCGACTCCCCACCCCCCCCCCCCCCCCCCGCACCTGGACCAGACCCGCCCCCGACTCCCACTCCCCCCACCCTCCGCCCCAGGACCCGACCCGACCCGCGCTCCCCCCACCCGACCTGACCTCCCTCTCCCTCCCACCACCCCCCCGACTCGACCCGCGCTCCCGAATCCCACCCGACCCAACCTGACCTCCCTCCCCCCGCCCCCGACCCGACCCGATCCGCGTTCCCTTAGACTTTCCATTTGTCTGCTATGGAACATGCTTTCTCCAACATAGGAATGCACCCTATTAAGTTAAGTCTAGAGAACAGGTGCAAGTTAGCAAGAACCATATATAAGGAGCATTTACCAGGGGTATGGTTAGGGCTAGCTTCACCCAAAGTTGTGAATTAAAATGGTGCAATGCAGTTACCAGCTTTTGGATGTGGATTTAAAAAAAAAGCAATGGAGAAATTGAGGATGACAAAATAGGATAATGCAACACAGTCACAGAGAATATCTTTGTGACTTTGGCCAGGGCATTCTGAATGTTATAAGCATGGTAGAAGTCAGACTGAATGGATTTTAACAGGGAGTTTTGGAAGAGATTGGCGCTGAGCTGGGAGATGACAACAAACATAGAAACATAGAAAATAGGTGCAGGAGTAGGCCCTTCGAGCCTGCACCACCATTCAATAAGATCATGGCTGATCATTCACCTCAGTACCCCTTTCCTGCTTTCTCTCCATACCCCTTGATCCCTTTAGCCGTAAGGGCCATATCTAACTCCCCCTTGAATATATTCAATGAACTGGCATCAACAACTCTCTGCGGTAGAGAATTCCACAGGTTAACAACTCTCTGAGTGAAGAAGTTTCTCCTCATCTCAGTCCGAAATGGCTTAGCCCTTATCCTTAGACTGTGTCCCCGGTTCTGGACTTCCCCAACATCGGGAACATTCTTCCTGCATCTAACCTGTCCAGTTCCGTCAGAATTTGATGTGTTTCTATGAGATCCCCTCTCATCCTTCTAAACTTCAGTGAATTCAGGCCTAGTCGATCCAGTCTCTTCTCATATGTCAGTCCTGCCATCCCGGGAATCAGTCTGGTGAACCTTCGCTGCACTCCCTCAATAGCAAAAACGTCCTTCCTCAGATTAGGAGACTAAAACGGAACACAATATTCCAGGTGAGGCCTCACTAAGGCCCTGTACTACCTCCCTGCTCCTTTACTCAAATCCCCTAGCTATGAAGGCCAACATACCATTTGCCGCCTTCACCGCCTGCTGTATCTGCATGCCAACTTTCAATGACTGATGTACCATGACACCCAGGTCTCGTTGCACCTCCTCTTTTCCTAATCTGCCGCTATTCAGATAATATTCTGCCTTTGTGTTTTTGCCACCAAAGTGGATAACCTCACATTTATCCACATTATACTGCATCTGCCACGCATCTGCCCACTCACCTAACCTGTCCAAGTCACCCTGCAGCCTCTTAGTGTCCTCTTCACAGCTCACACCGCCACCCAGTTTAGTGTCATCTGCAAACTTGGGGATATTACACTCAATTCCTTCATCTAAATCATTAATGTATATTGTAAATAGCTGGAGTCCCAGCACTGAGCCCTGTGGCACTCTACTAATCACTGCCTGCCATTCTGAAAAGGACCCGTTTATCCTGACTCTCTGCTTCCTGTCTGCCAACCAGTTCTCTATCCACATCAGTATATTACCCCCAATACCATGTGCTTTAATTTTGCACGCCAATCTCTTGAGTGGGACCTTGTCAAAAGCTTTTTGAAAGTCCAAATACACACACCACTGGTTCTCCCTTGTCCACTCTACTAGTTACATCCTCAAAAACTTCTAGAAGATTTGTCAAGCATGATTTCCCTTTCCTAAATCCATGCTGACTTGGACCAATCCTGTCACTGCTTTCCAAATGCACTGCTATTTCATCTTTAGTAATCGATTCCAACATTTTTCCCACTACTGATGTCAGGATGTCAGGCTAACCTGTCTATAATTACCTGTTTTCTCTCTCCCTCGTTTTTTTTAAAGTGGTGTTACATTAGCTACCCTCCAGTCCATCGGAACTGATCCAGAGTCAAGTTTGAGAACCTTGCAGAGGAAATGGAGGTTAAAAATGGGCAGCAGTTGGAGGGAAAAGAAAGATGGAGAGTAGTTTGAAAGGGAGGAGGAGTGGTGCCTTAGTAAAAAGCATCATGAACAATGCCAGCAAGTATGGGGCCCAGGAAAAGTAGTTCTGCACTGTTCCAGCCTTAATAGCTCAATCATTGTTACATTAATACAATATGCTAAAACCTCTAAACAATCATGTTCTCAATAAAGGGAGATGAAATAAATAGATGAAGCAAGAGGAACTAACTGAAATCATTTATCACTCTTTTGCTTGTACATTTAGGATCATCCTACCTGTTAAGGCATTGGATTATGAGGTTAGCTGGAGCTGAGTGGGTAGAATTCCAGCCTCGGTGACAGGTCTATGCCTCCTGGTTCGGCCAATGAGCAGAAAATGCCTTGCTCAAGTGTTGGATTACTGGGTCTACCAATTTCCCATCACTAGATAGGAGCCAATTCAACCCCAAAGAGTGCTCACTTACTTCCCTGCCCCGAAGAATGCATTCTACCCACGAGGATAGTCATTAGACCATTTGCTAAGTAGATACCAGTAATTCTTTCTGAGCAGCGTTATGAACACTACAACTTGCCTTAAATGTGTGATTGTATTGTCCCCCATTTTCCTGAACACACACGGCATCAGATGGTGATTTCACCAATTGGAGGTGCAGAGCATACTCATCGCCATCTGTTTAATCCAGCTGCAAGGTTAATGAGTGATTAAAACTTGGAAGAATTCTCTCTTGACTCACCTGCTAAGTTATATAATAGTGGATTTGAACCTTCCACCTATCCCCCCGCCCACCCCCAACCCTACCTCCTTCTGTGCCCGCCCCTGGAAAAAACTTTCCCCCGGCTCTTTTACAACTGCATTTATGAACTCTCAACTGTCCAGCCTTCGACCTTTCTTTCACATAAGAACATAAAAAACATAAGAAATAGGAGCAGCAGTAGGCCATTTGGTTCCTCGAGCCTGCTCCGCCATTTAATAAGATCATGGCTGATCTGATCATGGACTCAGCGCCACTTCTCTTTCCGCTCCCCATAACACTTTATTACCTTATCGCTCGAAAATGTGTCTATCTCTGCCTTAAATATATTCAATGACCCAGCCTCCACAGCTCTCTAGGGCAGAGAATTCCACAGATTTACAACCCTCTGAGAGAAGAAATTCCTCCTCATCTCAATTCTAAATGGGCAGCCCCTTATTCTGAGACTATGCCCCCTAGTTTTAGTTTCCCCTGTGAGTGGAAATATCCTCTCTGCATCCACTTTGTCGAGCCCCCTCATTATCTGATATGTTTCGATAAGATCACCTCTCATTCTTCTGAACTCCAATGTGTATAGGCTCAACCTACTCAATCTGTCTTCATAAGTCAACCCCCTCATCTCCGGAATCAACCTAGTGAACCTTCTCTGAACTGCCTCCAATGCAAGTATATCCTTCCTTAAATATGGAGACCAAAACTGTACGTAGTACTCTAGATGTGATCTCACCAATACCCTGTACAGTTGTAGCAGGACTTCTCTGTTTTTATACTTCATCCCCCTTGCAATAAAGACCAACATTCCATTTGCTTTCCTGATTACTTCCTGTACCTACATACTAACTTTTTTTGTTTCATGCACAAGGACCCCCAGGTCCCTCTGTACTGCAGTACTTGCAATTTTTCTTCATTTAAATTATAATTTGCTTTTCTATTTTTTCTGCCAAAATGGATAAGCTCACATTTTCCCACATTATACTTCACATGCCAAATTTTTGCCCACTCGCTTAGCCTACCTATATCCCTTTGCAGATTTCTTATGCCCTCCTCACAATTTGCTCTCCCACCCATCTTTGTGTCATCAGCAAACTTGGCTATATTACACTCGGCCCCTTCAAGTCATTAATATAGCGTAAATAGTTGAGGCCCCAGCACCGATCCCTGCGGCACCTAGTTTGCAAACCAGAAAATGACCCATTTATCCCAACTCTCTGTTTTCTGTGAGTTAGCCAATCCTCTATCCATGCTAATATATTACCCCCAACCCCGTGCACTTTTATTTTATGCAGTAACCTTTTATGTGGCACCTTATCGAATGCCTTCTGGAAATCCAAATACACCACATCCACTGGTTCCCCAATCCATCCTGTTCGTTACATCCTCAAAGAACTCCAGCAAATTTGGCAAACATGATTTCCCTTTCATGAAACCATGTTGACTGTGCTTGATTGAATCATGCTTTTTCAAATGTCCTGCTACTGTTTTCTTAATAATGGACTCCAACATTTTCCCAACAACAGACGTCTATAGTTTCCTGATTTCTGTCTGCCTCCTTTTTTAAATAGGGGCGTTACATTTGCAGTTTTCCAATCCGCTGTGACCTCCTCAGAATCCAGGGGATTTTGGTAGATTATAACCAATGCATCCACTATCTCTGCAGCCACTTCTTTTAAGACCCTAGGATGCAGACCATCAGGTCCAATGGACTTGTCTGCCTTTAGTCCCATTATTGTACCGAGTATTCATTCTTTAGTGATAGTGATTGTGTGGAGTTCCTCCCTCCCTAAAGCTTCTTGATTATCCACTATTGGGATGTTTTTAGTATCTTCTACCGTGAAGACCGACACGAAATATTTGTTCAAAGTCTCTGCCATTTCCCTGTTCCCCATTATTAATTCCCCAGTCTCATCCTCTAAGGGACCAACATTTACTTTAGCCATTCTTTTCCTTTTAATGTACCTGTAGAAACACCATGATATTTTCTGCAACTCATCATCATCATATCATCATAGGCAGTCCCTCGGCAAGGAGGAAGACTTGCTTCCACTCTTAACATGAGTTCTTAGGTGGCTGTACAGTCTAATACGAGAACCAGAGTCTCTGTCACAGGTTGGACAGATAGTCGTTGAGGGAAGGGGTGGGTGGGACTGGTTTGCCGCACACTCTTTCCACTGTCTGCGCTTGATGTCTGCGCTTGATTTCTGCATGCTCTCGGCGACAAGACCTCAAGTCGCTGGAGAAATACCATCAACAATGTCTCCGCAAGATCCTACAAATCCCCTGGGAGGACAGACGCACCAACATTAGCGTCCTCGACTAGGCCAACATCCCCAGCATTGAAGCACTGACCACACTTCTGCAACTACCGATCTGCTCAATCACACCCTCGCCACCACCTTTAATGCTCTAGTCCCTGTTAAAATTATTATTCTCCCCTGATACAGCCCTGATCTTTGCTCCCTTAAGTCCAAGGGCTGCAGACTTGAATGGACAACTGGTTTAGCCATTCACCGCCAGATCTGGCTGGACCACATAAAGCATTATCGGGTTCTGCTCTCGACTGCCAAAATTGCTCACTATTCCAGAATCATTCTGGAATGTAAAGATAAACCCCGGCTTCTATTCTCCACTGCTAATCGTTTTTTTAAACCCTCTCCCAGTCTCTACCCTCACCTCCGACAATAAATGTGAGGAGCTCACGGAATTCTTTGTCTCTAAGATTGAGACCATCCATTCGGTCGCCTCTGCCTCTTCCCTTCCTTCCCCTAGTCCACCGGGCCAAACTTCCTCTAAAGATCCCCCCTACCATAGCCCTGACCTCACATCTTTATCTAGTTTCTCTCCGATCTCCCCTCATGACTTTTCCTGTCCATGAGACCCATTTCCTGCTCCCTTGACCCTATTCCCACCAAACTGCTGACCACCCAACTTGCTTTTCTGGTTCCCATGTTAGCTGACATTGTTAACGGTTCTCTCTCCTCAGGTACTGTCTCCCTCTCCCTCAAATCTGCCGTCATCACCCACTCCTCAAAAAAGCAAACCTCAACCCCTCCGACCTTGCAAACTACCGCCCCATCTCCAACCTCCCGTTCCTCTCCAAAGTCCTTGAACGTGTTGTCACCTCCCAAATCCGTGCCCATCTTAAACCGCAATTCCATGTTTGAATCCCTCCAATCCGTTTTCCGTGTCTGCCACAGTACCAAACGGCTCTCATCAAAGTCACAAATGACATCCTTTGTGACGGTGACCAATGCAAACAATCCCTCCTCGTCCTTCTTGACTTGTCTGCAGCCTTTGACACGGTTGACCACTCTATCCTTCTCAATCGAAAACACAGCGTCAGTTACCACATGTACGCTGATGACACCCAGCCCTACTTCACAACACTTCTCTTGATCCCTCCTCGGTCTCTAAATTGTCAGACTGCTTGACCGACATCCAGTTCTGGATGAGCAGAAATTTTCACCAATTAAATATTGGGAAAACCGAAGCCATTGTTTTCGGTCCCTGCCACAAACGCCGTTCCCTAGCCACGGACTCCATCCCTTTCCTCAACTTCTGTCTGAGGCTGAACCTTGGTGTCATATTTGACCCTGAAATGAGCGGTCGACCACATATCCGCAGCATAACTAAGACATTGCCCGTTTCTGCCCTTGCCTCAGTTCATAGAAACATAAAAATTTACAGCGCAGAGGGAGGCCATTTCGGCCCACCGTGTTCGCGCCGGCCGACAAAAAGCCACACAGCCCTCGGTCAGCAGCCCTGAAGGTTACATATAAACCAATGAACAATGGCGGAGAAGTAATGAGCACCCATCCCAACCAGCCCCATATAACTGCGACACCCCTTACACTGAAACATTCTTCACCTCCACCCCAACCGGAGCCATGTGATCTTCTGGGAGAGGCAAAAACCAAATAAAAAGCCAGGCCAATTTAGGGGGGAAAAAAATCTGGGAAAATTCCTCTCCGACCCATCCAGGCGATCGAAACTAGTCCAGGAGATCACCTGTCGCAGTTATATGGGGCTGGTTGGGATGGGTGCTCATTACTTCTCCGCCATTGTTCATTGGTTTATATGTAACCTTCAGGGCTGCTGACCGAGGGCCGTGTGGCTTTTTGTCGGCCGGCGCAAACACGGTGGGCAGAAATGGCCTCCCTCTGCGCTGTAAATTTTTATGTTTCTATGAACTGAGGCAAGGGCAGAAACGGGCGATGTCTTAGTTATGCTGCGGATATGTGGTCGACCGCTCATTTCAGGGTCAAATATGACACCAAGGTTCAGCCTCAGACAGAAGTTGGGGAAAGGGATGGAGTCCGTGGCTAGGGAACGGCGTTTGTGGCAGGGACCGCATTCGATTCCCTGCAGTACTTACCATCATATCTGCGCCGGCCAACAAGAAGTTACCCAGTCTAATCCCAATTACCCGCTCTAGGTCCGTAACCCTGCAAGTTACGGCACTTCAAGTGCCCATCCAACCATCTCTTAAAAGTGGTGAGGGTTTCTGCATCCACCACTCTTCCAGGTAGTGAGTTCAAGATCCCCATAAGCCTATGCATAAAGAAGACCCCCCCTGCCCCGCCTCAAATCCCCTCTAAACCTTCCACCAACTACCTTTAAACTATGCCCCCTCGTAATAGACCCCTCCACCAATGGAAATAGGCCCTTACTATCCATTATGTCCAGGTCCCTCAGTATTTTGTACACCTCAATGAGGTCTCCTCCCAACCTCCTCTGTTCCAATGAGAACAAACCCAGCCTATCCAATCTGTCCTCATAGCTAAGATTCTCCATTCCAGACAGCATCCTAGTAAATCTCCTTTGCATCCTCTCGAGTGCAATCACATCCTTCCTATAATACGGCGACCAGAATCGCACGCAGTACTCCAGCTGTGGCTTAACCAAAGTATTATACAATTTAAGCATAACCTCCCTGCTCTTATATGCTATGTCTCGGCCAATAAAGGCAAGCATTCCTTATGCCTTCTTAACCACCTTACCCACCTGGCCTACTTTCAGGGATCTGTGGACAAGCATTCCAAGGTCCCTTTGTTCATCTACACTATTAAGTGGCCTACCACTTAATGTGTATACCCTTTCCTTATTATCCCTCCCAAAGTGCATTACCTCACACTTTTCTGACTTAAATTCCATTTGCCACTGCTCTGCCCACCTGACCAGTAGATTGATATTCTCCTGCAGCCCATGACTTTCCTCTTCATTATCAATCACACAGCCAATTTTAGTGTCGTCTGCAAACTTCTTAATCATACTCCCTATATTCAAATCTAAATCGTTGATATATACCACAAAAAACAAGGGACCCAGTACTGAGCCCTGCGGTACCCCACTGGCAACATCCTTCCAGTCACAAAAACATCCATCAACCGTTATCCTTTGCTTCCTACCTCTAAGCCAATTTTGGATCCAACTTGCCACTTTGCCCTGGATCCCATGGGCTTTAACCTTCATGACCATTCTACCATGTGGGACCTTATCAAAAGCTTTGCTAAAGTCCATATACACTACGTCGTAGGCACTACGCTCATCGACCCTCTTGGTTACCTCCTCAAAAAATTCAATCAGGTTAGTCAAACACGATCTTCCCGTAACAAATCTAATTAATCCTTGCCTTTCCAAAGACAGATTTAGCCTGTCTTTCAGGATTTTTTCCAATAATTTTCCGACCACTGAGGTTAGGCTGACAGGCCTGTAATTACTCAGCCTATCCCTTTCTCCCTTCTTAAACAAGGGTACTACATTAGCAGTCCTACAATCCTCCGGCATCATGCCCAAATCCAAAAAGGACTGGAAAATGATGGTCAAGGCCTCTGCTATTTCCTCTTTTACTTCGCTCAACATCCTGGGATGCATTTCATCCGGGCTTGGGGACTTAGCTACTTTCAAAGCTGCTAAACTCCTTAATACTTCCTCTGTCTATATATTTATTTCATCCAGCATATCACACTCCTCCTCGATAGCAGTATCAGCATTGCCCCTTTCCTTTGTGAAAATAGATGCAAAGTATTCATTAAGAACCGTACCAACATCTTCCACCTCCACACAAAGATTACCCTCATGGTCTCTAATAGGCCCTACCCTTTCTTTAGTTACCCTCTTATATATTTGTGGAACATCTTTGGGTTTCCTTTAATTTTACTAGCCAAGAATTTTTCATGCTCTCTCTCCGCATTCCTAATATCCTTTTAAATTTTGCCCCTCAACTTTTTATATTCCTCTAAAGATTCTATAGTATTTAACCGTTGGTATATGACATAAGCTTCCCTTTTTTTCTTTATCCTCTCCTGTAAGTCCCTAAACATCCAGGGGGCTCTAGAATTATTATTCCCACCCTTTTTTTTTTTAAGGGCACATGTTTGGCCTGAGCCTTCAGGTTCTCCTCCTTGAATGCCTCCCACTGTTCCGACACTGTTTTCAGTCCACTGTGGCCAAATCACTCTTTAACTAAGCAAAATTAGCTTTTCTCCAATTCAGGACTTTTATTCCAGGCCTATCTTTGTCCTTATCCATAACCAACTTGAATCTGACTGAATTATGGTCACTGGCACCCAAGTGCTCTCCCACTAATGCCTCTTCAACTTGTCCAGCTTCATTCCCCAAAACTAAATCCAAAACTGCCCTCTCTCGTGTTGGGCTTGCTACATACTGACTAAAAAAGTTCTATTGAATGCATTTCAAGAATTCCGCACCCTCTATACCCTTCACACTATATTTGTTCCAATCAATATTTGGATAGTTAAAATCCCCTACTATTACTACCCTATGGTCTTTGGACTTCACAGCAATTTGCCTACATATTTGCTCCTCTATCTCCCTCCCACTGTTTGGGGGGGAGGGGGGATCTATAATACACGCCCAGCAGTGGATCGCCCATTTTTTATTTTTCAATTCGACCCATATGGCCTCATTTGATGATCCCTCTAATATATCATCCCTCCTCACCGCTGTAATAGTTTCTTTAATCAGTTCCGCGATGCCCCCCCCTTTTTTTTACCCCCTCTCTGTCTTATTCAAAAATCCTGTAACCAGGAATATTGAGCTGCTAAACCTGCCCCTCTTTCAGCCATGTTTCTGTAATGGCTATAATGTCTTACTCCCAAGTATCTACTTGTGCTCTTAGCTCATCCGCCTTATTTGCTATACTCCTTGCATTAAAATATATACCATTTAGCACAGGAAGAGCTCCTTGATTACTATTTACTAAACCTTGTTTCCTCTGTCTTACAGATTCGCTTTCTAAATTCTTGCTATCCAATTTCTGCTTTACTTCCTTCCCTATTGAATTTGTTCTCAGGTTCCCATCCCTCTGCCAAGCTAGTTTAAACTCTCCCCAACAGCGCTAGCAAAACTCCCCACGAGGATATTGGTCCCGGCACTGTTGAGGTGCAACCAGTCTGGTTTGTACAGGTCCCATCTCCCCCAGAAGCGGCCCCAATGCCTCAAAAATTTGCAGCCTTCCCTCCTACACCAACTCTCCAGCCACGTGTTCATCCTCTCTATCCTTCTACTCTTGTACTCATTAGCACGTGGCAACGGTAGTAACCCGGAGATTATTACCTTTGAGGTCCTACCCTTTAATTTTCTTCCTAGCTCCCTGAATTCTGCCTGCAGGACCTCATCCCTCTTTTTACCTATGTCGTTGGTCCCGATATGGACCGTGATCTCTAGCTGTTTACCCTCTTCCCCCCAGAATGCCCTGCGTCAGCTATGTGACATCCTTCACCCTGGCACCAGGGAGGCACCATACCATTCGGGAGTCACGTCTACGGCCGCAGAAACGCCTGTCTGTTCCCGTAGTTATAGAATCCCCGATCACTAGAGCTCTTTTCTTCTTCGTCCCTCCCCCCTGTGCATCTGAGCCACCTGCAGTGCCTTGGAATTGGCTTTGGCTGCACACCCCAGAGGCACCATCGCCCTCACCGATACTCAGAAGTGAATATTGGTTTGAAAGCGAGATGCCTACTTATGATTTTTCTCAATTCACGATCAGTTATAATGGGTGACTTTAATATGCACATAGATTGGGTTAACCAAACTGGAAGCAATACGGTAGAGGAGGATTTCCTGGAGTGCATAAGGGATGGTTTTTTAGACCAATATGTCGAGGAACCAACTCGGGGGGAGGCCATCTTAGACTGGGTGTTGTGTAATGAGAGAGGATTAATTAGCAATCTCGTTGTGCGAGGCCCCTTGGGGAAGAGTGACCATAATATGGTGGAATTCTGCATTAGGATGGAGAATGAAACAGTTAATTCAGAGACCATGGTCCAGAACTTAAAGAAGGGTAACTTTGAAGGTATGAGGCGTGAATTGGCTAGGATAGATTGGCGAATGATACTGAAGGGGTTGACTGTGGATGGGCAATGGCAGACATTTAGAGACCGCATGGATGAATTACAACAATTGTACATTCCTGTCTGTCGTAAAAATAAAAAAGGGAAGGTGGCTCAACCGTGGCTATCAAGGGAAATCAGGGATAGCATTAAAGCCAAGGAAGTGGCATACAAATTGGCCAGAAATAGCAGAGAACCCGGGGACTGGGAGAAATTTAGAACTCAGCAGAGGAGGACAAAGGGTTTGATTAGGGCAGGGAAAATGGAGTACGAGAAGAAGCTTGCAGGGAACATTAAGACGGATTGCAAAAGTTTCTATAGATATGTAAAGAGAAAAAGGTTAGTAAAGACAAACGTAGGTCCCCTGCAGTCAGAATCAGGGGAAGTCATAACGGGGAACAAAGAAATGGCGGACCAATTGAACAAGTACTTTGGTTCGGCATTCACTGAGGAGGACACAAACAACCTTCCGGATATAAAAGGGGTCGGAGGGTCTAGTAAGGAGGAGGAACTGAGGGAAATCCTTATTAGTTGGGAAATTGTGTTGGGGAAATTGATGGGATTGAAGGCCGATAAATCCCCAGGGCCTGATGGACTGCATCCCAGAGTACTTAAGGAGGTGGCCTTGGAAATAGTGGATGCATTGACAGTCATTTTCCAACATTCCATTGACTCTGGATCAGTTCCTATGGAGTGGAGGGTAGCCAATGTAACCCCACTGTTTAAAAAAGGAGGGAGAGAGAAAACAGGGAATTACAGACCGGTCAGCCTGACATCGGTAGTGGGTAAAATGATGGAATCAATTATTAAGGATGTCATCGCAGTGCATTTGGAAAGAGGTAATATGATAGGTCCAAGTCAGCATGGATTTGTGAAAGGGAAATCATGCTTGACAAATCTTCTGGAATTTTTTGAGGATGTTTCCAGTAGAGTGGACAAGGGAGAACCAGTTGATGTGGTATATTTGGACTTTCAGAAGGCTTTCGACAAGGTCCCACACAAGAGATTAATGTGCAAAGTTAAAGCACATGGGATTGGGGGTAGTGTGCTGACATGGATTGAGAACTGGTTGTCAGACAGGAAGCAAAGAGTAGGAGTAAATGGGTACTTTTCAGAATGGCAGGCAGTGACTAGTGGGGTACCGCAAGGTTCTGTGCTGGGGCCCCAGCTGTTTACACTGTACATTAATGATTTAGACGAGGGGATTAAATGTAGTATCTCCAAATTTGCGGATGACACTAAGTTGGGTGGCAGTGTGAGCTGCAAGGAGGATTCTATGAGGCTGCAGAGCGACTTGGATAGGTTAGGTGAGTGGGCAAATGCATGGCAGATGAAGTATAATGTGGATAAATGTGAGGTTATCCACTTTGGTGGTAAAAACAGAGAGACAGACTATTATCTGAATGGTGACAGATTAGGAAAAGGGCAGGTGCAAAGAGACCTGGGTGTCATGGTACATCAGTCATTGAAGGTTGGCATGCAGGTACAGCAGGCGGTTAAGAAAGCAAATGGCATGTTGGCCTTCATAGCGAGGGGATTTGAGTACAAGGGCAGGGAGGTGTTGCTACAATTGTACAGGGCCTTGGTGAGGCCACACCTGGAGTATTGTGTACAGTTTTGGTCTCCTAACCTGAGGAAGGACATTCTTGCTATTGAGGGAGTGCAGCGAAGGTTCACCAGACTGATTCCCGGGATGGCGGGACTGACCTATCAAGAAAGACTGGATCAACTGGGCTTGTATTCACTGGAGTTCAGAAGAATGAGAGGGGACCTCATAGAAACGTTTAAAATTCTGACGGGGTTAGACAGGTTAGATGCAGGAAGAATGTTCCCAATGTTGGGGAAGTCCAGAACCAGGGGACACAGTCTAAGGATAAGGGGGAAGTCATTTAGGACCGAGATGAGGAGGAATTTCTTCACCCAGAGAGTGGTGAACCTGTGGAATTCTCTACCACAGAAAGTTGTTGAGGCCAATTCACTAAATATATTCAAAAAGGAGTTAGATGAAGTCCTTACTACTAGGGGAATCAAGGGGTATGGTGAGAAAGCAGGAATGGGGTACTGAAGTTGCATGTTCAGCCATGAACTCATTGAATGGCGATGCAGGCTAGAAGGGCCGAATGGCCTACTCCTGCACCTATTTTCTATGTTTCTATGGATTCACGGGGTCTCCTGCACTACCTGCCTAGCATTCGTACTTCGTCTGGTGGTCACCCACTTCGCCCCTGCCTGCACGCTTTTAAGCTGCGGGGTGACCACCTGCTGAAACATGCTATCCACGTAGCTCTCAGCCTCGCAGATGCACCATATTGACTCCAGCCGTCGCTCAAGCTCCGAAACGCGGAGCTCGAGTAGTTGAAGCTGGAAACACCTCCCGCATGCATGGTTGTCTAGGCCGCGCGAAGCGTCCAGGACTTCCCACATGCCGCAGGATGTGCACTCCACGGGACTGAACTGCCCTGCCATCCCTCTAGTTAAACTTATCTAGTTTAAAATCTAACTAAAAAGAAATAGAGAAGAGAGAGATACTTACAACTTCCCGACCTCTGTGGCCTCCCGAACTCCCCGACCTCTGTGGCCTCCCGAACTCCCCGACCTCTGTGGCCTTCCGAACTCCCCGACCTCTGTGGCCTCCCGAACTCCCTGACCTCTGTGACCTCCCCGACCTCTGTGGCCTCCCGAACTCCCCGAACTCTGTGGCCTCCCGAACTCACCGACCACTGTGGCCTCCCAAACTCACCGACCTCTGTGACCTCCCGAACTCCCTGACCTCTGTGGCCTCCCGAACTCCCCGACCTCTGTGGCCTCCCGAACTCACCGACCTCTGTGGCCTCCCAAACTCATCGACCTCTGTGGCCTCCCAAACTCACCGACCTCTGTGGCCTCCCAAACTCACCGACCTCTGTGGCCTCCCAAACTCATCGACCTCTGTGGCCTCCCAAACTCTTGGACTCCTGGCCTCCCGACCTCTCGGACCTCCGAACTCCCGACCTCCAAACTACCGATCTCCTGAACTCGCGGACTCTCACGAACTCGCGGACTCTCACACTCTCACGGACTTTCGCTCTCGTTAAAAACTTGGAAAAATCCGCTGCTGAAGCCCTCATCCATGCCTTTGTTACCTATAGACTTCACTATTCCAATGCACTTCTGGTTGGCCTCCCACATTCTACCCTACGCAAACTAGAGGTGATCCAAAACTCAGCTGCCCGTGTCCTAGTCCCGCTCACCCATCACCCCTGTCCGTGCTGACCTACACTGGCTCCTGGTTAAGCAATGCCACAGTTTCAAAATTCTCATCCTTGTTTTCAGATCTCTCAGTGGCCTCGGCCCTCACTATCTCTGTAATCTCCAGCCCCACAACCCCCCCGGAGATGTCTGCGCTCCTCTAATTCTGCCTGTTGAACATCCCTGATTATGATTGTTCAAACATTGGTGGCCATGCCTTCTGTTGCCTAGGCCCTAAGCTCTGGAATTCGCTGCCTAAAACTCTCCGCCTCTCTACCTCTCTTTCCTCCTTCAAGACGCTCATTAAAACCCTACCTCTTTGACCAAGCTTTTGGTCACCTGGCCTAATTTCTACTTAAATGGCTTGGTGTCAGTTTTTTTGTGTCTCAATATTCCTACGAAGCACCTTGGGATGTTTCACCATGTTAAAGGCGCTATATAAATACAAGTTGTTGTTGTTGGTACTCTTGCTGAACCAGTAGAGATCCATTTTGAATAAATAAACTCAATAGTAAATTGTTTGAAAATTATGATGGACAATTCAATGCCTTATATAACATCTGAATTACAACATGGCCGTAATGTTTGAATAAACACCTGCAAAAGAAAAAGTTCAAGATTCAACTTTTCCGAGATAATTCATGATAGTTGTGACAATGTAGACTTTAAGGATTAATAATTTCATGCAGCCATTTAGCCCTCGCATTGAAAATACATAAAACTTTGGTCCACCTACTTCTCCTCCTTTCTGTCAATGAATTCCAGTATCTGTCAGGATATTCATTCCTGTACAGCTCCAAAATGTTGAAATTTAACGTCATTTCCATGATGTGTACCGTGAGAGTTTTATCCTATTGAAAGAACTATTGCTATCTGTGAATGGAGACAATCGATTCATTGATTGCCTCTACGGACACAAACTATTATCTGGATAAATACTTTAAGGGGAAAAAATTGCAGGGCTATGAGGAACGAGCAGGGGAGTGAGACTAATTGAATAGCTCCTTCAAAGAATCCACAAAGGTGCGATGGGACAAATTGTCTCCTTCTGTGCTCATTCATTCTATGATTCTATAAAGTCATGGAACAACATTTAGCTAAATTGGTAGAATGTGTTCTTGGTATTATCTTCTGGAAGGTAAGGAACCTCTTGAAAGAGTTGAGGACCATGTGACGAGAGCTATTTGAAGAGGCAGCATCTGCATTCTCATTCCCTTTCAAGCTCAGATAAGTTCCAAGTTCACAAAACAACCAATGTTAACACTGTCCATGTGGAAAAGCAAAGATATAGGCTCTGAAGTTGAGGTCTCCGTGACTGCGTACTCTGAGCATGCCATTGTAATCATTTGAAAGGCCTGCAACTTCCAGATTTTTGCATGCGCAAAATCCGGAACTTGCGATCTGTCAAGGAATGCCCACGCAACGCTTATGGCTGGTAAAAGCAGGCGTAGGGACTGCTTTCATCAACATAAGGGTATATAGGAGCTTAATAAAACATTTAAAAATCCCAAATTATGCACATACACTTTAAATGAGTTTATGGAGATATTGGCCTGGATTAAGATGTTTAAAATTATTTATCAAAAAATTTAATTTTAATTGAGATTGGTGCAATGAAGGAACTTAAGAATAAAATTGTAATTCAGTACATTTATAATTATACGTTGTACAGAGTTCTAATAATTATTTGCAGATTCCCTTTGTAAATGATTGTAATGGAATCCTCCTTTGTCATTGGGGGACTGGGCCTACGTGATTCCAGGGACGCTGCCGAACCGCCTGCGTCCTGGGATCTGTGGGCCTTTACACTGCCATCTGCCTGGAGGCCCAAGACCACACCACTTCACAGTCTGGGCGCCAGGAAGTACTTTCGGAATAGTTTCATGGGTTGGAGGCGTACTCCAGAGGTACGCCTCCGACTGTAATTTCTAGGCCAAGAATACAGGTTTACCCCAAATCACAAGTAACGTCTTCAGATGAAATTTGAGTTAGTATGTAGAAAAACTCTTTCATTATTAGATCAGATGGTCTATCACCTGTTTCTATCACATATCAAGAAACACATAGGGCTAGCATTTCGACATGTTTACGACTGTTTTTCCGCCTGGGCGATGTGGAATTTTATTTTTTGGGGGTGCTAAATGAGTCGCACAACATTTTGCGCCCGGGTGGAAATTTTGGCATTGGTTTTGCGTCAGCGCTAAAATTTATCGCCGCCCGATTTTTTAAAAGCATTTTGATGATGTCAATCGGTGTGCAACGCTGCGCTATCGCCCTGGGCGGAAAATTCAGTGATATCATCCGTTTTATCGTCTGCCCGGAATAAACAATCTGACCCAGAATGCACCCGGCGCAAACGGAGCAGAAATTCAGTGCATAAAAGGATTTGGAGAAGGAAGGCTGCATTTTACAGTGAAGTTTTAAGTGAGTTTATAGTTCATTTTAAAGGATATTTAAGGACATTTTAAAAAATGGGGGTTATACTATGTCAGCCATTATTCCTGGCTACTTTTTCTATGCAGCGTCGAGCTGCAAGAAGTCTTATTGATGAGCACTTTGAGCATAATCGAAGAGCTCGCAGACATGTGGGGAGGAGGTCTTACCTCCCCCCCCCCCCCCCACGAATTTACAGGCAACAGCATTCATACCTACAGCTCTCTGAGGGACAGTGCATTCGGAGGCTGCGCTTCCGAAAAGAGGTGGTCACAGAGATATGCCAGCTCATAAAGGCAGACCTGCAGCCTACCAGCGGCAACAGGACTGCACTGCCGGTCAAGGTGACGGTGACTGCCAGCACTTGCCTTCTATACCTCCAGCTCCTTTCAGGAATCAACATGGGACTTATGCTCCATCTCGCAGTACGCTACATATTGCTGCATTCGCCAGCTGACTACTGCACTGTACGTACGCAGGATGGACTTTATAAAGTTCCCAATGACCAAGGAGGCACAGAATGAGAGGGCTATAGGTTTTGGACAAATTGCTGGCTTCCCCAAGGTTCAGAGTGCCATTGACTGTACGCACGTCGCCCTGCGAGCACCTTTACTCAATCTAGAGGTTTACCGAAACTGAAAGGGATTCCATTCCCTGAATGTACAGATCGTCTGTGACCATACTCAGCGCATCATGGCAGTAAATGCCCAATATCCAGGGAGCATCCATGATGATTTCATTGTGTGTGAGAACAGCATCTTATGTCTGTTCGAGCGTCAGCCACAATGCCAGAGTTCACCATCATAGGCAGTCCCTCGGAATCGAGGAAGACTTGCTTCCACTCTAAAAAAAATTAGTTCTTAGGTGACTGAACAGTTCAATATGAGAACCACAGTCCCTGTCGCAGGTGGGACAGACATCGTTGAGGGAAAGGGTGGGTGGGACTGGTTTGGTGCACGCTCTTTCCACTGCCTGCGCTTGGTTTCTGTATGCTCTCGGCGATGAGGCTCGAGGTGCTCAGCGCCCTCCCGGATGCACTTCCTCCCCTTAGGGTGGTCTTTGGCCAGGGATTCCCAGGTGTCAGTGGGAATGTTGCACTTTATCAAGGAGGCTTTGAGGATGTCCTTGAAACGTTTCCTCTGCCCACCTTTGGCTCGTTTGCCATGAAGGAGTTCCGAGCAGAGCGCTTGCTTTGGGAGTCTCGTGTCAGGCATGCGAACAATGTGGCCTGCCCAGCAGAGCTGATCAAATGTGGTCAGTGCTTCAATGCTGGGGATGTAGGCTTGGTCGAGGATGCTAACGTTGGTGCGTCTGTCCTCCCAGCAGATTTGCAGGACCTTGCGGAGACATCGTTGGTGGTATTTCTCCTGCGACTTGAGGTGCCTACTGTACATGGTCCATGTCTCTGAGCCATACAGGAGGGCGGGTATTACTACAGCCCTGTAGACCATGAGCTTGGTGGCAGATTTGAGGGCCTGGTCTTCGAACACTCGTTCCCTCAGGCAGCCGAAGGCTGCACTGACGCACTCGTCATCAATGTCTGCCCTTGTTGATAAGAGGCTCCCGAGGAAATGGTCCATGTTGTCCAAGGCCGCGCCATGGATCTTGATGACTAGGGGGCAGTGCTGTGCGGCGGATACAGGTTGGTGGAGGACCTTCATCTTACGGATGTTTTGTGTAAGGCCCATGCTTTTGTGCACCCTCAGTGAATATGTTGACTATGACTTGGAGTTCAGCCTCTATAAGTGCGCAGACGCAGGCGTCGTCCGAGTACTGTAGCTCGACGACAGAGGTTGGGGTGGTCTTGAATCTGGCCTGGAGACAATGAAGGTTGAACAGGTTCCCACTAGTTCTGTAATTTAGTTCCACTCCAGCGGAGAGCTTGTTGAGTGTGAGGTGGAGCATGGCAGCGAGGAAGATTGAGAAGAGGGTTGGCGCGATGACGCAGCCCTGCTTGACCCCAGTCCGGATGATGATTGGATCTGTAATGGATCCATTGGTAAGGATCACGGCTTGCATGTCGTTATGGAGTAGGCGGAGGATGGTGACAAACCTTTGGGGGCAGCCGTAACGGAGGAGGACGCTCAATGGACCCTCGCGGTTGACAGTGTCAAAGGCCTTTGTACGGTCAAAGAAGGCCATGTACAAACATAGAAATTAGGTGCGGGAGTAGGCCATTCGGCCCTTCGAGCCTGCACCACCATTCAATAAGCTCATTGCTGATCATTCCTTCAGTACCTCTTTCCCGCCTTCTCTCCATACCCCTTGATCCCCTTAACCGTAAGGGCCATATCTAACTCTCTCTTGAATATATCTAATGAACTGGCATCAACAACTCCCTGCAGCAGGGAATTCCATAGGTTAACAACTCTCTGAGTGAAAAGGTTTCTCCTCATCTCAGTCCTAAATGGCCTACCCCTTATCCTAAGACTATGTCCCCTGGTTCTGGACTTCCCCAACATTGGGAACATTCTTCCTGCATCTAACTTGTCCAGTCCCGTCAGAATCTTATACGTTTCTATGAGATCCCCTCTCCAGGATCTGAACTCCAGTGAATAAAGGCCCAGTTGATCCAGTCTCTCCTCATGACAGCCCAACCATCCCTGGAATCAGTCTGGTAAACCTTCGTTGCACTCCCTCAATAGCAAGAACGTCCTTCCTCAGACTAGGAGACCAAAACTGAACACAATATTCCAGGTGAGGCCTCACTAAGGCCCTGTACAACTGCATTCAGACCTCCCTGCTTCTATACTCAAATCCCCTAGCTATGAAGGCCAACATACCATTTGCCTTCTTTACCGCCTGCTGTACTCAGCGCATCATGGCAGTAAATGCCCAATATCCAGGGAGCATCCATGATGCTTTCATTGTGTGAGAACAGCGTCTCATGTATGTTCGAGCATCAGCCACTAAGGCCAGAGTTCATCATCATAGGCAGTCCCTCGAACCCACCGGACTGCCCGAATGCTGGGCCTTTATAGGCTGCTGCCTCTCGACGCTGCTCCCGCCTCTCACTAACTCGCTGGACTGCCCGAATGCTGGGCCTTTATAGGCTGCTGCCTCTCGACGCTGCTCCCGCCTCTCACGAACTCCCCGGACTGCCCGACTGCTGAGCCTTTATCGGCCACTGCCTCTCGACACTGCTCCCGCCTCTCACGAGGGTTGGTGCTGTTCCCTGCATTTTTCTTGAAGCTGTTGAGCTGTAAAAATCATGTCCGTTGTACCCCTAGGGGACGAAATGTGCATTGTGACTCCGGGAGGAGCTCCTCAGCCACAGGGAGAAGACGGTTGAGGAGGACTCTAGTGATGACTTTCACAGTGGCTCATAACAAGGAGATTCCTCTGTAGTTGCCGCAGTTGGACTTGTCCCCTTTTTTAAAGATGGTCACGATCACTGCATCTCTAAGATCTCCCGCATGCTTTCCTCCCTCCAGATGAGAGAGATGAGGTCATGCACTCGCGCCAACAGTGCCTCTCTGCCATACTTCAATGCCTCAGCGGGGATTCCATCTGCTCCCGTAGCCTTGTTGTTTTTAAGCTGTCTGAATGGCTTTTTCTACCTGGTGCAGTGTTGGGGTTTTACCGAGATGGTGGCGGGTAGCATGCTGTGGGATGGAGTCGAGGACACTCGAGTCAAAGGTAGAGTCTCGGTTGAGGAGATCTTTGAAGTGCTCCTTCCAGCGGGCCCTGACTGCCTCGGTGTCCTTGATGAGTGTTTCCCTGTTCTTGGCCAGCAGTGGGGTGGGGCCTTGGGTGTTTGGGCCGTAGGTGGCCTTGACTGCGGTGAAGAATCCTCGCACAGCATGGCTGTCGGCCAGCTGCTGTATCTCCTGTGATTTCTCCATCCACCATCTGTTCTTTAGGTCCCGAGTCTTTTGTTCGACCTCTGCCTTAAGCCGTCTGTAATGCTGCCTTGCTGCTCCCGAGTTGGGTTGCAGTTTAAGGCTCAGAAATGCCCTGTGCTTGCGATCTATTAGCTCTTGGATCTCCTGATCATTTTCATCAAACCAGTCCTGGTGTTTCATGGTTGAGTGACCGAGCATCTCTTCGCAGGCACTGGTTATGGAGGCCTGAGCGGCAGACCAAGCGCTGTGGGCATTCTGCATCTCAGGATCATCAAGGCACGCCAGGTTAGCAGTGTGGCGCTGATTGTATAGGGCTCTCTGCTGGTCTTTGAGTGCTCCGGCATTGACTGCTGAATGCTGGGGGACAAAGGTTACGGCCTCGCCACCTGGCTCATGACCCCCCTCCGGAACCCTCAGACACAAGCCGAGCATCACTATAATGACAGCCAAACAGCCACATGTAACATCATCGAAAAAACAATTGGAGTGCTCAAGCAGCGCTTCTGATGCCTGGACCACTCTGGAGGCTGCCTGCAATACTCCCCTCAGCAGGTCTCTGAATTCATTGTGGTATGTTGCATGCTACACAACTTAGCCATCATGAGCGAACAGGATTTGCCACTGGGGACTGGAGGACCAGGAGAGGGGGGAGGACGAGGAGCCTGGCGAGGAACCCATGAGGTCACCACTACAGGGGAGGCCTCGTGGCGCTTTCGCCACTGCAAAAGCCTTGCGTCAGGAGATCATAATTCAACGCTTTGCTTGAAGAGTGAACGGCACGTTTGACTGTTGCCTGGCCACTCTATCCTACCATGTTGACTATTCCCCCTCTTATTCTGCAAATGAGACACTCCACAGGAATGGTTAAGGTGAACAAAAGAATTTATTAAACATACAGTAACTTGAATAAGATTTATTAAACATTGTAACTTGAATAACATTTATTAAACATGTCAAAACTGGAATAAAATTTATTAAACATTGTGAATTGGGAAACTTAAAATACTTTTATAAAAAAGCAACAACAAAACAACAACAACCCCTGCACCAATGTCTTTTAGCTCCAGCCCCTCCTCCTCCCCCCCAACCCCCTTCCCTTGCATCATGACCCTACCCAAGGTGGCATCAAGACGTCGTGCAGCAAAGGACCAGAGTCCTGCTTTATTATCACTGTCAACCCGAGGGACTATGGAGCGTCCTCCGTTTTGGCTGCCCCCAAAAGTTCGTCACCATCCTCCGCCTGCTGCACGATGACATGCAAGCGTGATCCTGACCAACGGATGCACCACAGACCAATCCACATCCGGACAGGGCTGCGTCAGCGCACCAACGCTTTTCTCGATCTTCCTTGCTGCAATGCTCCATCTCTCAACAAGCTCCCCGCTGGAGTGGAACTAAACTATAGAACCAATGGAAACCTGTTCAACCTTGTCCAGACTAGATCCAAGGTGGTCCCATCCTCTGTCATCAAACTACAGTACGCGGACGACGCTTGCGTCTGCGCACACTCGGAGGCCGAACTCCAGCCATCGTCAACACCTTCACCGAGGCCTATGAAAGCCATGGGCCTTATGTGAAACATCCGTAAGACAAAGGTCCTCCACCAATCTGACCCCGCCACACAACACTGTCCCACGATCATCAAAATCCACGGCGTGGCCTTGGACAACGTGGACCATTTTCCATACCTTGAGAGCCAACTTTCTGCTCGGGCAGACATCGCCTGAGAAAGAGAGTGTTTGAAGACCAGGGTCTAGACTTTCTACCGGTTTTGCCTCGCTACGGCTCAGTTACCGCCCAGATTAAGCCTACAAATGGAAACTAACGCCCATTTATCTCCAGCGTTAGTTTCAGCATAAAGTTAACGCTGAGAATTAGTTAAACTGCCCGCCCATAGATTTTTTAAAAATTATGACATCATCAATCGTGCACCGCCCAGAAGACTGTTTAGAATGGAAACTAATGCCCAGAATATCGGCGAGCATTACTTTCGGCATCTTGCTCATATGTTGCCCAAAAGATCGCTCGCCCAAAAAAAATCGCTGAAAAAAAGGTGCACTCACCTGACCTTAACCCAGCAGTATGGATGCCATTTTGTAATTCGAAGGACTTTTCATAAAAGGGACTTTTCAAGTTCTGGGAGTCTTGAATTAATTTGAGTGCTTTTAAGGTGGTTTTAAAATCTGAACAATCGTCTAATCATAGTGGTCAATTTGAATTTTTTATATAAGTTTTTGGAGGACAATTTATTAATTCTGAATACATATTGTAATAGTAATAGGGCCTGTAATTTCTCAGCCAGTATTGATGACTACTCACATGCTGCAGACTAGAGATGAGAGAAGGTATATTGAAGAGCATTATGTGTTCAAAGTGGTAGACTGATGAGGAGGAGGAGAACTTACACCTGACGCATTTACAGGGATAAGCGATCATACCTGAACTTGTCCGAGAACATGTGCCTTTGGAGGCTGCGCTTCCGAAAAGAGGTCATCAGTGAGATATGCCAGCTCATTAAGGGAGATCTGCAACCTAAAAGCACCATCAGGACCGCACTGCCCGTTGAGGTCAAGGTTATTGCGGCACTTTCCTTCTATGCATTGGGCTCCTTTTAGGCCTCAGCTGGCGACATTTGCGATATCTCTGAGCACGCCACACATTGCTGCATTCGACAGGTGACTGGAGCCCTTTACGCTCGAAGGATGGACTTTACAAGCTTCCCTATGACCAGGGAGGCACAGACTGAGAGGGCTTTGGGTTTCTCCAGAATAGCAAACTTCCCCAAGATGCAGGGAGCAATAGACTGTATGCACATCGCCATGTGAGCACTGTTTCAGGATGCAGAGGTGTTTCAGAACCGAAAGGGATTCCACTCACTGAATGTGCAACTCATTGTCGACCACACGCAAATAATAATGGCAGTAAATACAAAATTTCCAGGAAGCATCCATGTTGTGCACATCTTGCGTGAGAGCACTGTCTCTGACCAGTTTAAGAGTCAGCCACAAGTTCACGGTTGGATGCTGGGGGATAAAGGATATGGCCTTGCCAGCAGGCTGATGACCTCCCTGTGTAAGCCCCAGGCAGAAGCCGGGAAGCGATACAATAAAAACCACATAGCCACACGAAATATTGTCGAAAAGACAATTGGAGTGCTTAAGTAGCGCTTCAGATGCCTGGACCACACAGGAGGCAACTTACAATACCACCCTGAGCAAGTCGCTGAGTTCATTGTGCTGTGCCCCTCCTTTCCTTCCCACCTCTTCCCCTCCCCCTACCAACGCCAAGTCGCTTTGCAGCGGGGGTGGGTGGGTGACGGCAGATCCATTGATTGGGCAGTTGATGGCGAGGACATTTCCAAGGAAACGTCCTCCGAGCCAGAAGCAAGAGCTTCCTTCTGACTCGCATGTGTCACTAACAATGGAGGTACGGCACCTTGGGTGAAGTGCTGTATTCCAGGACAACTGGCTGCCCTCTGGCATCCATATTCCCGGCTATTCTCTTCAATGCCACTGCTATCCGCGTCATCTTCTCGGAGACGATCGCGGACAGAGTGGCAACCTGGGAAGAATAATCCGCCCATTGCTTGGAGGAGCTCTCGACCGATGTCGACACTCGTCCTGCACAAGTTCACCATGTCCACACTCTGATCCACTGGTCTCGGAGCAATCCGACCTCGCCGAACTCTGCGGGGTCGGCGCAGGCATGGAACCACTCTGGGTGCCCTGCTGTAAACCGCTTGGCCCCGCTACCTCCTCGGTTGAAGAGGACGTGGCCACAGGAACACATGAGGAAAGGGCTGCAGGCACCTCCTCACTATCCTCAGTGAAGAGGAGGATCTGCAGCAAAACGGGCGAGACTCTTGCCTCCTCGCCTCCAGAGACAACCACAGGAATCTCTGCAGCCTGACGAACCTGGGGTGCCTGGGGTAGCTGGAAGGCCTGTGCCTGTACTATCTGATGACCTAGCAAATATAAATGAGGTAAGTAGAAGAGAAGGGATGCTCGGGTCACATGAGAATGCTTACGCTACACAGGCATACGCACGAGGAGCAACACTACTGCTATAAATATACAGACAAACATCACATAATTAACATCATGATAGTACAGAATCTACATTGCATTACAATGATATTTCATGATCCCATCATTAATTACATAATATTACATAGCATTACATCAATCATGTATTATACGGAAATGAATGGCATTAAATTACTTTAAATCACCCAATGGTTTATACATTATTCACTTGGCGTGGGAACGGGTTCAGCACCAGCACGGGTGGCCGACCGGTTGTGGACTCCAACCAAGGCCAATGCCCGCTCTTCCAAGTGTGTGAAGGGGCTTATATCTGGTTGGCCGCCACCCATGCGCCACTGCCCGGCCCTATTCTTCGAAAGCTTCTTCTGCAAAGGTGACGAGCATGGCATAGCATAAGATTATTGCTAGGTACTTTTACAGATAAAACAGATAGCAGATTACTGACAGATACCTTATTATTATTACTATTACACAACACAACACACAGACAATCCACAATTAGTCATCCTATGCTAATCATTATCATTGTTAATGTTATATGCTATTACACTTTGCATGCATGGTTATATCTACCATCTGAGAATAACTTGAATAAGATCGAGGTTTGGATTAAACGCATGTCACCAAGATTACTAGCATAACTACAATATATCAGATCTGCATTTAAATGAATCATTGCATCATTACAATTATATAAATAAATGTAATACTGTGCCGGAACCAACCAGATCGTTCCAGCGCTTGCAGCACTGATTGGGCTCTTTGACTTCGTGCGTGCTGGCTGAAATCACCTCAGCAATCTCTGCACAAATCTGTTGATATACCCTAGGGGGTGGTCATTGTGCCCACCGATTTTCAACTTCTGCTACTAAGGCAGCATTGGCCTCCTCAGTAAAGCAGTTTGCATGCCTATACCCTCCCATCTCTCCTGCTTCAGCCACTTCCTCCTCCTCTCATCCTTATTTCACTAATATCCATTTTAATTTTTTTTAATCCAGAAATTGCAAAAATTTATAATACCAATCAACGAAAACACCACAACAATCCCTCACCAGCTTTCTCCATTATCTCTCTCTCTTTTATTTTCACTCTCTTCTGTGAACCCTAACCTCCTGAAACGCGGGAAAAGGCCATTGCTATGGATGCCGGCCTTGCACGACTAAATAAATCGCTAACACCCATTTCACATCGCTACGGCTAACGCCTAAATTAAAAAGTGGAAACTAGCGGGTTTGAAAATGGGCGATATTTCAGTGATCACTAAAAAAAATATATAATCGCCAGCGCCGGAAATACCGCCCACTTTTGGGCGGTCTGGAGACTAATGCAAAGTTTATAACCTCAGGACCTCAAATCTGACACAGGCGTCTATATGGCTCCTATATGGCTCAGAGACGTGGACCATTTACAGCAAACATCTCAAAGCGCTGGAGAAGTACCACCAATGCTGCCGCCGCAAGATCCTGCAAATCCACTGGGAGCATAGATGCACTAACGTCTCTGTTCTAGCTCAGGCCAGCATCGAAGCACTGACCACACTCAACCAACTCCGTTGGGCGGGCCACATCGTCCGCATGCCCGACACGGGACTCCCTAAGCAAGCGCTCTACTCGGAACTCCTACACGGCAAGCGAGCCCCAGGTGTGCAGAGGAAACATTTTAAAGACACCCTTAAAACCTCCTTGATAAAGTCCAACATCCCTACCAACACCTCGGAAACCTGCCCAAGACCACGCAAAGTGGAGGAAGAGCATCCGGGAGGGCACTGTGCACCTCGAGTTTCGTCGCCGGCAGCATGCAGAAATCAAATGCAGACAGCAGAAGGAGCGTGCGGCAAATCAGGTTCCCCACCCACCCTTTCCTTCAACCACTGTCTGCCCCACTGTTTACATAGACTGTAATTCCCACATTGGATTGTACAGTTACCCGAGAACTCACTTTTAGAGTGGAAGCAAGTCTTCCTCGATTCCGAGGGACTGCCTATGATGATGATGATGATGTATTAGGGGGAGAGACAATGGAGACGCCATGTGTGGATCCCCTAGAGAAGCTCAGGGTATGGAAGGCCTGGCTTCTGAGTGGTGAGCCTCTTGCTCGGCCTTGCCACTCACAGGTGGTGTTGGTCTGGGTGTGACACTGGGGACTGTCAAAGATGGAGACCACCAGTTGCGCGTGGGCATTGATGGCCTCGGTGGTTTCGAGGCTCGCACCGACAATCTGCGACCCAACCTCCATCATGTTCGCGGATAGTGGCGCACTGCTTGCGGGAATCCTACCCAGGACCTCTAGGAGCTGTTGGGTGAGTTGGACGCTCTCCCTGGACAGTCCCACCATGTCCAGGTGTGTGTCTGCCTGTCTGTCAGCTTTGCCGACTCACCCATCGTGGAGACAGCATACAGGATTCAACCTCAGTAGTGCGTTGCTGCACACCACTTGTACTCGGGGCCTCGGATGGCCCAAAGCCCGAGAATGTTTGTTCCTTGGACGAGCTGCTGGCGGGTGCACCGGCCCCCCAACCTCCCCCCAGAATAGGTTGATCGGTATGCTCCTCTCTTGTCCTCGGCCTTGCCCTCGTCCCCCTCCTCCACCCCCACATGACATGCTGAGGTGGAGGCTTCCATTGGAGGATGTGGCGCATGTCACTCTTCATCTGGAAATAGAGAACAACAGACTAATGGTTAGCAGCAGGGGAGGGGGCAGGGTGACTATAGTCACATAGCACAGGCTCATATGAAGGACCACTGCTACTCCATTATATGTAGTCCAGTGACATTATCACATTGCTCCAACTCTAGTCCACAGACACTACATCACATTGCCCGAACCCTAGTCGAGAGACAGTACATTACATTGCCCGAACCCTTGTCCACAGACACATCACATTGCCCCAACCCAGCCTGGAAATTTTGCAGGACTTGCCCTCACTGTTCGAACAGGGGCTCAGCACCCCCACAGGCAGTTGCCCTCCTTGAGACACCGATCAGACCGGCCACTCGCTCCACCAGGTCTGTCAGAGGCATGATTCTTGGTGGAGCGCCACTTGTCCGACGCTGCTCCCGGCGGTTGTGGGACATCTTTCCCTACAAAGCTGACAATGGGAATGGTTACCAGAGGGCCCATCTACTTTTGTGGCACACACAAGATAGCCATCAAAGCACTTATACCATTCTGTGTGAATGTAATACAGTCCTCTGTTTAATGGCCCTGGAAGTTGCACGTGGTTCATGAGGAAGAAATCGAAGTGCAGAAACATCTTTTAAGATCTCAGAAAGCAGTCTTAATAGTGTGTAAAGATCATTCATGGCAAATAAGGTGCAACACTAAGCCCTACCTACCAGCATGTGTCAGATTTATAATTTAAGTAATGAAGGGGTGCATCAATAAAAATATTACTTACTCTGACGATCCTGCTATGTTCATTGAACCTCTTGCGGCACTGGGTGTGGGTCCTTCTGATGTTTACTTGCACCCCTCCTATTTAAATCCCCCCCATCTCCTCTCCACAGCAGTGACGAGGGCCTTGTTGGCCTCATTACTAAACATCCTCATTCTCTGCCTGCTCCCATTTCCTTCCATCGTGACTGCAATCTAAAATTGGCTGATTCAGCCCTGGGTGTACTGCGCATGCGCGGGCGCTCCCTGACAGCTGACCAGAAGTGCGGGAAGAGGAAAAAAATGGGGGGAAACCGGGGTGGGGGGGGGTGGGGATGGGGGGGGGTGGGGGGTGGGGGTGGGGGGGGTGGGGGGGGGGGTGGGGGGGGGGAATTTGCGCATGTGCAGAAGGTCCAATTTATTTTTTGTTTTCGATCGCAAATTTTGGCTCCAGCGCACAAATTCTGTTGTGCAACGCCGGATTTATCGCTATTGCTATCGCTCTTCACTGCCGAATTTTTCGAGGTCTGGCGGTAAGGGTACCCCAGCGCTAAAAAAAAATGTTTTCGCCGCGATTATCACCCACTAACGTGCAAAATCGCTAAAAGCCAAAATTCTAGTTCAAATGCTCCCTGCATTTCTCAGCGCTGCTTGCCTCTGGACCCATAGAGATTTCTAGGCCTTTTTCTCCTGACTTTTTGTGTCGTATGGGGGAAATGATTTATGTCAACAGCTGGCTCAGTGCACCCTCTTTCTTGATTCATTTAGGAATTGTTTCATTACTTTAGAAACTGTTGTAAACTACTGGCTAATATACATGTTTTGTGCTAGGGTGAGAATGTCTTTTAAGAGATTAGAAATATTACTTTTACCAAAGCACATGAAAACATTTTAAATGGTCCGTGCAAGTGTTTTCTGGCACAGTGATATCTTGGACATTGTGGAAAATTTTCACCATCGATCAAGATTCTTAAAGATTCTGAAAGTAGAAGTAGAAAATCTTGCTGTTGGCTGTTTCACAGAGAGTACCAATGCTAGCTGGCCTGAAATGCATTCCTTTGTGGCTGGTGTTCTTATCTGAAGGATGATGCTGCTCAAGAGGCATTCGCTTAACATGTTGATCATCTAAAACTCAAAATCCAAATATTGCTGAAATGCTTTCAACCAGTGGGCCATTCTGTTGCAAGTCAGATAAGTCAATTCTATACTGCTAGCAGATATAGTCAAATCCATGGTGGGAGGGTGAGACAATTGTGAAAGCTCATAATTGTGTCAAAGTTGAACACCTTTATTAATAAATAGACGAGTAATACATATGGAAAAGTCTTGGGGGCATTGTATGTGTAGAAGACTAAATGAAGACTTTTGTTTCAATGAATGTATTACTCTATTAAAAACCTCTGCTGCACATGCCTGCTTTTCTTGTACATTGTAGTAAGGAGAAGGGTTTATATGCGCTGAACAAAGAGGATTGTGCTATGTTCAGTTATGAAATCCTAAGGGACAGATCTATGTTTGCCTGTGGGTTATCTGAGATTTGACCCATGGTATATGGAGGTGGCCTTTTTGAAATTAAGGTAATCTTTGAATTATCTAGCAATACTAGGACTGCACGATTTTCTTAATTTTTGTTTAACTGACAATAAACACAGTAAGAAGTTTAGTAAATGGAGTCACAGTAATGTAAATATTATCACCTGAAAGGCAACCTGGGATTGTTATTATTGTGCCTGCGTCCAGTAGAGCAGTAATGTGGTTGAATGCAGGGGATTGCTAAGATTCTTCCTTAGGCATATTTTGTTCCTGGCTAGGGAAATTAAGGTAGAATGCACTTCAGAAATGCAATCTTCATGGATTTAGCATCAATTTAATATACAAACATCACAAACTTAACACGCACTGTGAAAAAACTCTTGCTGACCAACCACTCAGACATTAGTCACTGGGATTAATGGGGCAAATCTGACCGGTGGTACTCACCTTATGATGGTTGGGGGAGGGCAGTGTGACGTGTTGGGAGTACCATCATGTGATGGCATAGTATCAATCTGCCACAGGACAGAATTTTAGTTGTCGTTTGTGCTAGATTTTCAAATGTAGTCCATTAATGCTGAAATCCTTATTCCTGCTGTTAAATAAATAGATATTTATCTTGGGTTTTATTTTCTACTGCAGATGTTGTTGAACTTGCACAAGAAAAGTTGGATGGAAGGTCTGACACTTCAGGACTACAGTGAGCATTGTAAACTTAATGAAACTGTTGTGAAAGAAATGCTGGAATTGGCCAAGAACTACAATAAGGTAAAGAACAATCATGTTAGAGAACTATAACTGCTCTATACCAGTAAAGCTATTGCTTGCAATTTTTTTTTATCCCTTCTATTTTTTTAAACCCTATAGTAAATTGCGTTAAATGTTTTGGTGAGACGATAATAAACTGTACACTTCATTATTTATTTCCCTTACAGGCGGTAGAGGAGGAGGATAAAATGACTCCTGAACAACTAGCAATTAAAAATGTTGGAAAACAAGTGAGTATGGAATGTCTGAATAACCTGGAGCATGCTTTTCCCATAATCAATTTACTCAAAATGAATCGATAATCAGGATGAGTTGTGCTTGTGCACAATCCTGAATTCATAGACGGCACAGAAGGAGGCCATTCAACTCATCGAGTGCATGCCTGCTCTCTGCAGAGCAATCCAGTCAGTCCCGTTCCCCTGCTGTATCCCCGTAGCCCTGCAAGTTTATTTCCCTCACATACCTATCCAATTTCTTTTTAAAATCATTCATCGTCCCCGCTTCCCCCACCCTCGTTGGCAACGAGTTCCAGGTCATTAAATTTTGCTACATAAAAAAGTTTTTCCTCACATCCCCCCCTGTATCTCTTAAATCTGCGTCCCCGAGTCCTCGTACCATCAGCTAATGGGAACAGCCTTTCTCTGTCAACCTTATCCAAACCCGTCATAATCTTGTACACCTCTATCAAATCTCTCCTCAATCTCCTTTGCTCCAAGGAGGACAACTCCAGCTTCTCCAACCTAACCTTGTAGCTAAAATCCCTCATTTCTGGAACCATTCTGGTAAATCTCCTCTGCACCCTCTCAAGGACCATCACATCCTTCCGAAAGTATGGTGACCAGAACTGGACACAATACTCTAGTTGTGGCCTAACCAGAGCTTTATAAAGGTTCAGCATAACATCCCTGCTTTTGTACTCAATAACTTTATGAAACCCAAGATCCCATATGCTTTGCTAACTACTCTCTCAATATGTCCTGGCACCTTCAAAGATATGGAACGTGAACCCCCAGGTCCCGCTGTCCCTGCACACTCTTTAGAGCTGTGCCATTAAGTCTACATTGCCTCTCCCTATCCCTTCTGCCAAAATGTATCACCTCACATTTCTCTGTATTAAATTCCATCTGCCACTTGTCTGTCCATTCTGTCAGCCTATCTATGTCCTGTTACAATCGATTGGTATCATCCTCACTGTTTGCCACACCTCCAAATTTGGTATCATCGGCAAATTTTGAAGTTTTACTCTATTCCAATATCCCAAGTCATTTATATCAAAAAAAGCAGTGGTCCTGGCACTGACCCTTATGGAACACCACTGTCGACATCCTGCAGTCATTTACCACGACTCACTGTTTTCTGTCCCCAATTTCTTATCTAAACTGACACTGACCCTCCAATTCCATGAGCCTCAATTTTGTTAACCAGCCTTTTATGTGGTACTTTGTCAAACGCTTTCTTAAAATCCATATAGACAACATCCATAGCATTCCCTTCATCAACCTTCTCTGTTATTTCATCAAAAAGTGCAATCAGATTGGTCAAATACAATCTGCCTTTTACAAATCTGTGTTGGCTCTCCTTAATTAACTTTAACCTCTCCAAGTTACTGCTAATTTTTTTCCTGGTTATTGTTTCTACAACCTTACCCACCACTGATGTTAAACTGACCGGCCTGTAGTTACTAGGATTATCCTTACACTGTTTTTTGAATAAGGGTGTCATATTTGGCACTTTCTAATCCGCTGGCACCTTCCCCACATCTAGGGAAGATTATGGCAAACCCTTCCACTATCGCCACCCCCACTTCCCTTAGCAACCTGGGATGCAAGCTATCCAGACCAGGCGACTTATCCAAGCATATCCAGCCTTTCATAGAAACATAGAAAATAGGTGCAGGAGTAGGCCATTCGGACCTTCGAGCCTGTACCGTCATTCAATGAGTTCATGGCTGAACATGCAACTTCAGTACCCCATTCCTGCTTTCTCGCTATACCCCTTGATCCCCCTAGTAGCAAGGACTACATCTAACTACTTTTTGAATATATTTAGTGAATTGGCCTCAACAACTTTCTGTGGTAGAGAATTCCACAGGTTCACCACTCTCTGGGCGAAGAAGCTTCTCCTCATCTTGTTCCTAAATGGTTTACTCCTTAGCCTTAGACTGTGACCCCTGGTTCTGGACTTCCCCAACATTGGGAACACAAGGGGTATGGCAAGAAAGCAGGAATGGGGTACTGAAGTTGCATGTTCAGCCATGAACTCATTGAATGGTGGTGCAGGCTCGAAGGGCCGAATGGCCTACTCCTGCACCTATTTTCTATGATCTATGATCTATGATCTAACCTGTCTAAACCCATCAGAATTTTAAACGTTTCTATGAGATCCCCTCTCATTCTTCTGAACTCCAATGAATACAAGCCCAGTTGATCCAGTCTTTCTTGATATATCAGTCCCGCCATCGGGAATCAGTCTGGTGAACCTTCGCTGCACTCCCTCAATAGCAAGAATGTCCTTCCTCAGGTTAGGAGACCAAACTGTACACAATACTCCAGGTGTGGCCTCACCAAGGCCCTGTACAACTGTAGTAACACCTCCCTGCCCCTGTACTCAAATGCCCTCGCTATGAAGGCCAACGTGCCATTTGCTTTCTTCACCACCTGCTGTACCTGCATGCCAACCTTCAATGACTGATGTACCATGACACCCAGGTCTCGTTGCACCTCCCCTTTTCCTAATCTGTCACCATTCAGATAATAGTCTGTCTCTCTGTTTTTTACCACCAAAGTGGATAACCTCACATTTATCCACATTATACTTCATCTGCCATGCATTTGCCCACTCACCTAACCTATCCAAGTCACTCTGCAGCCTCATAGCATCCTCCTCGCAGCTCACACTGCCACCCAACTTAGTGTCATCCGCAAATTTGGAGATACTACATTTAATCCCCTCGTCTAAATCATTAATAAATAGCTGGGGTCCCAGCACAGAACCTTGCGGTACCCCACTAGTCACTGCCTGCCATTCTGAAAAGTACCCATTTACTCTTTGCTTCCTGTCTGCCAACCAGTTCTCAATCCACGTCCGCACACTTTCCAGTACATCCTGCCTATCAATTTTCACCCCATCCATTACCTCTACCATCTCTGCTTCTACTGATATTTTGTCAGTATCCTCTTCCTTAGTAAACACCGATACAAAGTACTCATTAAGTATTTTAGCCTTGCCCTGCGCCTCTAAGCGTATATTCCTGGGATAGCAAGACTATCCTGTGAGATCGAATAGGCCTGTATTCATTAGAGTTTAGAAGAATGAGAGAGGGTCGCATTGAAACGTATAAAATTCTGCCGGGGTTGGACAGACTGCTTGCGGGGAGGATGTTTCCCTTGGCTGGGAAGTCTAGAACAAGGGGTCACAGTCTCAGGATTTAGGACCGAGATGAGGAGAAATTTTTTCACTCAGAGGGTAGTGATCCTGTGGAATTCTCTGCCACAGAAGGCTGTGGAGGCCAAGTCACTGAATATATTTAAGAAGGAGATAGATAGATTTCTAGGCACAAAAGGCATCAAGGGACATGGGGAAAAAGCGGGAATATGGTGTTGAGATAGAGGATCAGCCATGATCATCTTGAATGGTGGAATAGGCTCGAAGGGCCAAATGGCCTACAGCTGCTCCTATTTTCTATATCACCTACTTTGTCCCTATTAGGCTCCACCCCACCTCTTACTACCCGCTTACTATTTACATGCCGGTAGAAGATTTTTGGATTCCCTTTTATGTTGACTGCCATTCTGTTCTCATACTCTCTCTTTGCCAGTCTTATTTTCCTCCTTACTTCCCCTCTCAACTTACTGTATTTGGCTTGGTTCTCACTTGAAGAATTCATCTTTTTTGTTTCATCACATCTCTGGTTCTATTTTACCCTGGCTAGATCCCCTCTCATTCCATTGAAGTTAGCACTCTTCCTAGTTAGAAGTTCCACTTTAGATTGTTCATTGTTCTTCTCCATTACTAATCTAAACTATATTATATGATGATCACTCTTAGCCAAGTGTTTTCCCACAGGCACTTGGTCCATCTCATTCCCCAGCAATGCCTTTTTCCTAGTTGGATCGAGAACAGACTGGTCAAGGAAGTTCTCCTGAACACATTTCAGAAATTCCTTCCTCCTTTCCCTTTACTCTTAACATTATCCCAATCGATATTAGGGTAATTCATCCATCATAGGCAGTCCCTTGGAATCGAGGAGGACTTGCTCCCACTCCTAAAGTGAGTCCTTTGGTGGCTGAACAATCCAATGCGAGAGCCACAGACTCTGTCACAGGTGGGAAAGACATTCGTCGGGGGAAGCGGGGGGGAGTGGGACTGATATGCCGCACGCTCCTTTCGCTGCCTGCGCCTGACCTCTTCACGCTTGTGGCGTTGAGATTTGAAGAGCTCAACGCCCTCCCCGATGCACTTTCTCCACCTAGGGCAGTCTTTGGCCAGGGACTCCCAAGTGTCAGTGGTGATGTCGCACTTTACCAGGGAGGCTTTGAGGGTGTCCTTGTAACGTTTCCGCTGCCCACCTTTGGCTCGTTTGCCGTGAAGGAGCTCTGCATAGAGCAATTGCTTAGGGAGCCTCGTGTCTGGCATGCGAACTATGTGACCTGCCCAGCGAAGCTGATCGAGTGTAGTCAGTGCTTCAATGCTGGGGATGTTAGCCTGGGCGAGGACACTGATGTAGGTGCGCCTGTCCTCCCAGGGGATTTGTAGGATCTTGCGGAGGCATCATTGGTGATATTTCTCCAGCAACTTGAGGTGTCTGCTGTACATGGTCCATGTCTCTGAGCCATACAGGAGGGCAGGTATAACTACAGCCCTGTAGACCATGAGTTTGGTGGTAGATTTGAGAGCCTGGTCTTCGAACACTCTTTTCCTCAGGCGGCCGAAGGCTGCACTGGCGCACAGGAGGTGGTGTTGAATCTTCGCATCAATGTCTGCCTTTGTTGATAAAAGGCTCCCGAGGTATGGGAAATGGTCCACGTTGTCAAGGGCTGCGCCGTGAATCTTGATGACTGGGGGGCAGTGCTGTGCGGCGAGGACAGGCTGATGGAGGACCTTTGTCTTACGGATGTTAAGCGTAAGGCCCATGCTCTCGGTGAACATGTCGACTATATCCTGGAGTTCAGCCTCAGAATGTGCGCAGGCGCAGGAGTCGTCCGCGTACTGCAGCTCAACGACAGAGGCTGGGGTGATCTTGGACCTGGCCTGGAGGCGGCGTAGGTTAAACAGCTTCCCACTGGTTCTGTAGTTTAGTTCCACTCCGGTGGGGAGCTTGTTGATTGAGGTGGAGCATGGCAGCGAGGAAGTTTGAGAAGAAAGTTGGAGCCATGACGCATTCCTGTTTGACCCCGGTCCGGACGTGGATTGAGTCTGTAATATAACCGCTGGTAAGGATTACGGCCTGCATGTCATCGTGGAGCAGGCGAAGGATGTTGACAAACTTCTGGGGGCATCCAAAATGGAGGAGGATGCTCCATAAGCCCTCACGGTTGACAGTGTCAACGTCCTTTTGTAAGATCGAAAAAGGCCACGTATAAGGGCTGGCGTTTTTCCCTGCATTTTTCCTGCAGCTGTCGCGCTATAAAAATCATGTCTGTTGTGCCCCGTAGGGGCCGAAATCTGCACTGTGATTCCGGGAGGAGCTCCTCGGCCATAGGGAGAAGACGGTTGAGGAGAACTCTAGTGACAATCTTCCCAGTGCCTGATAGCAGGGAGATTCCCCTGTAGTTGCCGCAGTCGGACTTGTCCCCCTTTTTAAACATGGTCACGATCACTGCATCTGAGATCTCCTGGCATGCTCTCCTCCCTCCAAATGAGAGAGATGAGGTCATGTATCCGCGCCAACAGCACCTCTCCGCCATACTTTAGCGCCTCAGCGGGAATTCCATCCGCTCCCGTAGGCTTGTTATTCTTGAGCTGTTTTATGACTTTGTCTACCTCGTGCAGCATTGAGGTTTCACTGAGGTGGTGGCGGGTCGCATGCTGCGGGATGGAGTTGAGAACTCTCGAGTCAAAGGCAGAGTCTCGATTGAGGAGATCTTCAAAGTGCTCCTTCCAGCGGGCCCTGACAGCCTCGGCGTCCTTGATGAGTGTTGCCCCGTTCTTGGCCAGGAGTGGGGTGGGGCCTTGGGAGCTTGGACCATAGGTGGCCTTGACTGCAATGAAGAATCCTCACCTATCATGGCTATCGGCCAGTTGTTGTATCTCCTGTGCTTTCTCCATCCACCATCTGTTTTTTAGGTCCCGAGTTTTTTGTTGGACCTCAGCCATGAGCCATCTGTAACGTTGCTTTGCAGCTCCCGAGTTGGGTTGTTGCTTGAGGCTCAGAAATGCTCTGCGCTTACGATCTATTAGTTCTTGGATCTCCTGATCATTTTCATCAAACCAGTCCTGATGTTTTCTGGTTGAGTAACCAAGTATCTCTTCACAGGCAATGGTTATGGAAACCTGGAGAGCAGACCAAGTGCTGTGGGCATTCAGCATCTCAGGGTCATCAAGGCACGCCAGATTAGCTGGCTATGCAGGGCTCTCTTATCTGGGTCTTTAAGTGCCCCGGCATTAACTTTTTTGCGGCACTGCTTCTGCTGCCCCTCTGCTTTGGGGCTATGTTTATATTGATGATGGATCGGATTAGGCGATGGTCCCTCCAGCAGTCGTCAGCTCCTGTCATGGCGCGGGTGATGCGCACATCCTTGCGATCCCTGGCTCGGATAATGACATAGTCGAGCAGGTGCCAGTGTTTGGAGAGAGGGTGTTGCCACGATGCCTTGTATTTGTCCCTCTGGCGGAACAGGGTGTTAGTGATGAGGAGTTTGTGTTCTAGACATATTGTCAGGAGTAGGGTACCGCTGGAGCTGGCTTTCCCTACCCCCTCTCTGCCAGTCAGAGGGCTATATCTTTGCCGACCCTGGCATTAAAGTCAGCTAGGAGGATCAATTTGTCGCCCGTGGGGATGCGGGATAGGGATGTCTCGAGGTTGGAATAAAAACCCTCTTTAGCCTCATCCGTTGATTCGAGTGTTGGGGCGTACGCACTGATGACTGTGGCGCATTGGTTCCGGGATAGGGTAAGGCGAAGAGTCATGAGGCATTCGTTAACCCCGCAGGGGGAGTCTTTGAGGCGGTCGACCAGTTCATTTTTAATGGCGAAGCTGACTTCATGAAGGCGGCATTCTTCCTCTGGTTTTCCTTTCCAGAAAAAGATGTAACCTCCACCATGTTCCTTGAGTTGTCTTCCCCTGCCCGCCGTTTCTCGCTTAGGGCGGCGATGTCAATGTCAAAACGTCTAAGTTCCCGGGCAACTATGGCGGTGCAGCGTTCCGGCCTGTTGCTGTTGGAATTGTCCATGAGGAACCTGATGTTTCAGGTCCCGAACTTCATATTAGCGAAGTGGAAGATGCCTGTGCGTGAATTATTTTAAAGTGGGGTGGCCGTTGCACACCGGCAACCACACGGGCTTAGCTGAGCAAGGTCTTGGTCCAGTGGAAAGGGGGTCCAAGACGACTGGAGACCAGGCACTGCCTACAACGAGATGTTGGCCGCAAGCTCGGCGCCAAGTAGCACCATTGATGGTAGATGGCCCAAGGCTTGGTTGGGGGCAGGCATTGGGAAGGTCAGCTGCCCGCTGGGGTCCCGAGGGATGTTTTGGGAAGTTTCTTCCAAGGTTAAAAATTTCCTCAGATGTTTCCAAGTTGTTTTAAAAGTTTAAGAGTTTAAAAGTATTTCCAGGTTATTCCAGAAGGGACTCCGGGGCTGGCATCGAACTGGCTGAAGGGACTCCGGGGCTCGTGCAGAACCGGCCGAAGGAACTCAATTCTTAAACTTTTAATGAACTTTTAAACTTCTTAAACAATTCGGGAAAACTTTTAAATTTTTACTCAACTTGGAGATCTTTTTCTCTATCATTTTTAATCAACTCTTAATCTATTTATTTAACCTTCAAGCAACCTGTGTAACTTTAAAACATTTTTTTTTCTTAATTGGGTAATTAAAGTCCCGTAATATCACCACTCTATAGTTCTTGCACATCTCTCTGATTTCCCTGCAGATTTGCTCCTCTATCTCTCTCTATTTGGAGGCCTATAGAATACCCCTAATAGTGTGATCATATCCGTTTTTCTTTTCAACTCTAATCAAATGGATTCTATCCTTACCCCCTCAAAGACATGCTCTCTTTCCAACATTACAATGTCTTCCTTAATCAGAACTGCCACACCACCTCCCCTTTTCCATCCCTATCTTTTCTGAACACCCTGTATCCGTGAATATTAAGTGCCCAGTCCTCACCATTTTTAAGCCACGTTTCCATTATTGCCACTACATCATCTTCCCACGTGGCTAATTGTGCTTGCAGCTCACCAACCTTATTCACCACACTTTGTGCGTTTACATACATGCATTCTAAACCTGACTTTGTATTCCTTATAGTCCTTTTTAGCCTGCTCCTATCTAATATGTTACTACTGCTTTCTCTAGTAATATCCAACACTCTCACTCCTTTATGCACCTTATTCCTCTTTTCTACTTCTATATGCTGGTGCCCACCCCCAACCAATTTAGTTTAAACCTTCCCCAACCACACTAGTGAATCTCCCCGCGAGGACATTGGTTCCATTCCTGTTGAGGCGCAACCTGTCCCTTTTGAATAGGTGCCTCCTGCCCCAAAACTGGTCCCAATGCGTCAAGAATCTGAAGCCCTCCCTCCTGCACCAGGCCTCTAGCCACGCATTGATCCTCCCTATCTTCCTATTTCTAATCTTGCTGACTCATGGCACTGGGCGTAATCCAAAGATTACTACCTTCAAGGTCCTACTTTTTAACTTCCTCCCTAGCTCATGAAAATCTGAATGTAGGACCTCAATACCTGTCCTCTCTGTCGTTGGTACCACAACTTCTGTCTCACTCCTTTTCCCCTGTAGAATATTCTGCACCCTCTCCATGATGTCCTTTACCCTGGCACCAGGGAGGCAATACACCGTGCGGGACTCACGATGACGGTTACAGAAATGCCTGTTTGTCCCCCTAACTGTGGAATTTCCTCTAACGACTGCATTTCTACGCTTTGCTGTTCCAACACCCCCCCACCCACGTGTAGTCCATTGCCCATTGGTGTCGTCACTTCCAACAGTCTCCAATGCTGAGTACTGGTTTGAAAGTGACACACACCCCGAAGACTCCTGCACTTCCTGCCTCTTTCTACTCTTCCGGATGGCCACCCATTTACTATCCTGAACTCTTTCTGCCTATGGGGTGGCCACCTCCTGGAACGTACAGTCCAGGAAACTCTCAGCCTCCCTGATGCCCCGCAGTGACTCGAGCTGCCCCTCAAGCTCTGAAACCCTGAGCTCGAGCTCAAGCAACCGGAAACACTTTCTACACACGTGCTCCTCCAAGACACATGAAGTGTCCTGAAGTTCCCACATAGTGCAGGAATTGCAAGCAGTAGGTCTCAGCTGCCCACTCATGATCTAAAACATCTCTATTCCTCTTTTAGAATCTAATTTGTATCTTGTTTAAACTATTAATTTTACTTAATGCCTCTGACCTCAGCTCTCAGGTCTCGCTGTCGCACGCTCCCTCTCTTGGACTGCTCCTTGTTTTTAAAAGTACCAGAACAGCACTACTCCCCTCAATGAACCAAATTCCTTCACTCACCAGATTCTGAGTTTAGGACTCTGTAGAAGTAGTACTCTGTCGAACTGGACTCCGTGCTACTTACTCCGTGCATTAGCAAAAGCCCCCTGTACTTATACTAGCAGAAATTCCAGTTGTTTTGGAAGTACCATGAATAAGTATATAAATCTTCATATAGATCTTCTTTCGCGTTGGTCACAGGTAAACCGGAATTTGGAGTATGATTGCAATGATAGCCTTGAACTTCGTTAGTCCTTTAAGCCCACTGCTCAGGTACCCCTTGGGAAACCATGGATGTTTTCATCACAGAGGGAGGACTTGAGCCCATCATATCTGTGCCGGCTCTTTGCAAGAACAATCCAAATAGCTCTCTAATAGCTCTGCTTCAAAAGTTGGTTTGCTGTTTTCTCAATAGACGCAAATGTCTTTGTCTCAGCCACTCAGTGTGGCGCATTTCATGCTCTAACAAATGCCCACATAAGAAAACTTCTCGTAACCTCTATCATGCTCTTCAATTGATTACCCCTCATCACTGACTTGCCAACCAGAGGAAACAGTCTTTCACTATTCATCCCATCAACACCATTCATAATTTTAAAATAAAGCTGTACTAATTTCATCTTAACCGTCTCTCCTGCTGTGAAAGTATTCCGTGTCACAACTCTCTTCTCATAACTATAGTTTCTCATACTGATGAATTTACATTGTATGCTGTCTATGGTTTTAGTGTCCTTTCTATGATTGGGCAAACAAAACTTGAGAGAATACAACTATCAAAGATTGGAGTAGGCTGGGGCTTTTTTGCCCTGCAAAATAGAAGACCAAGAGGAGACCTGATAGTGGTATTTAAAATTATGAAGGATTTTGAGAGAATGTATGTGGAAAAGAAAAAAGAAAGACTTGCATTTATATAGCACCTTTCACAATCTCAGGATGCCCCAAAGAGATTTAAAACTAATGAAGTACTTTTGAAGTCTAATCAAGGTTATTAATGTAGGAAACGTGGCAGCCAATTTTCAAATAGCAACGTCCCACAAACAGCAATGAGATAAAGACCAGATAATCTGATTTTTAGTGATGTTAGTTGAGGCATAAATATTGGTCAGGACACTGGGGAGAACTCCCCTGCCTTTGTTCAAATGGTGTTCTGGGATCTTTTACATCCACCCGAGGGCAAATGGGGCCTTGGTTTAGCGTCTTGTTGGAAAGACTGCTCCTCTGACAGAGCAGCACTCCCTCAGTACTGCTCTGAAGTGTCAGCCAAGAGAATGTGCTTAAATCTTTGGAGTGGGATGAATCCACAAGCTTCTGACTGAGGTGGAGTGCAGCCACTGAACCAAGGCTGGCACCCAAGACAGGGTGGTGAGAATGTGGAACTTGCTGCCACATGGAGTGGTTGAAGCAGATAACATTGATGTATTTAATGGGAGGCTTGATAAGGGAATGGAGGAATATGGGGGCAGGCAGAAAGAAGTAATTAGAATGGGAGGAGACTTTTGTGTAACATAAACACCAGCATCGATCATTTGGGCTGAATTCTCTGCTGTAAACTCTATGTAATTTCAGCTGTTAACTTTCCATCCCCAAAAGATTTTTGCACTAGCTCTTTGGTGTTTTTTAAGGTTGTGCTCGTCCAAGTTGTCATTGTCACAGGTATTCAATGCTGAATTTTCAGCTTTCGGGATTCCTGCAAGTTTAATGTTTCACCTTCCTACCTTGATGGATGGTCACTCGCTTCCCTTCTGCCTAACTTATTCTGACTATGTGGTGACCATCTCATGGAATGTGCATTCCAGGAACCCTTGAACCTTCATTGTGTCAGTGTTGTCAACTGCTCCTGAAGCTCAGAAACCTTGAGCTTGAGTGCAAACAGCCGAGGAAATTTTCTGCACGTGTGGTCATCCAGGACAGCAGAAACATCCAGCAACTCCTGCAACTTGCAGGCACCACATAACACAAGTTTCAACTGTTTCCTTCCCACCTCCTCAACCAAACTTTTTTCTCAACAGTTTATTAGAATCATACACACCAACTCAAATATCATACTTCAACCACTCAAACATAAGTTTAGAAAAACTATACCTCAAGACTGAACTCCCATTGAGGCTAAATTCCAGACTCAAATGCCCTTTCACAATCCACTAATCTCTCACTAGTAAACTCAAATTTATACTGTGATAACTTGCACAATTGCCCAATTACCACAGGGAAAAAAACAATAGATCAGAATAGCTCGCACCAGCCCACAGGTAAGGTACTAAATAAACAAGTTTAAACAGTCCTTAGTATTGAGCAGTAGAAATTAAGTTAATTAAAGTCAAAATATAATAAAATAATAAGATGTCAGTACATATGTTTCCTGTCACTCCTGCTGGGACTAACCTCCTCCTCAACTGGTCATGATAATTGCTTAGGTCAATCAGTTGATCTTTGAAGGAGCATTGCAGATTTCCATGCAATACTAAATTTCCAGTTTGAGGGCATTTTTTAATGCCTTGAATTGTGATATCTACAGTAAAATAATACGTTCTTAAAATATTTACATAAATTTGTATATTACCTTCGTATTTTGTGAAAAGTAACATTTTTCAGATGATTGAACAGCAAAAGTGAGGATGTCTAACGGTAGACAATGTATCAGTGACGCTATGATTTTTTGCAAAAGTAGAAAGTTGCAATAAGAAAAACTTGCATAGTCAACATAAAGACACAATTTCAGGACTATACCTTTAAAAATTGGATCAGGTGTTTTGTATATATATATCCCTCCATCCCTGTAACTCACTATAAAATAACTTGGTGATACTGTACTATATCTATCATGATCTTTATTGTGGACAATACTAACAGAACAGAAAAACCACAACAAAATGGTTCTTTTTACCACAAAAAAACCATTAGATCAGAATAGCTCATCACACCAGCCGACAAGTAAGGTACCAAATAAACAAGTTGTTGTGCAGGAGGGAAAAATAATTATCCTGATCATTAATAGCTGACATCCTTCAGCGAATTCTAAACTGTAACCCATTCTGGGGACTATCATTTCAATCCCTCCTCTGGGCTACTATCTGAGCTGTATTCTGTAGTCTTGAAGTATGAATATTATACGGAAATTATTTAATTTTCTAATCTGGAATGTTCAAGCTAAAGGGCCTTAATTTTTATACTTTGTAATTGTTTTGTTTCATTGTTTAACGCTAGACGGTTAACATGTTACTGGAAAGTAGACACTGTAATGGCCTGTTATAGTTGTCATTATAGAGTACCTAAGAATGTGAATGTTACCAAAAAAAAGTGAGAATCTACATAAGATGTATTTTCACAAAATTATTGTCTAGCTTGGAAAATTACATATTTGTTAATAGCTTGTATCTGGATTGTTTTACAGGATCCAAAACGCCATTTGGAAGAGCATGTGGATGTAGTGATGACTTCAAATATTGTGCAGTGCCTAGCAGCCATGTTGGATACAGTTGTATTTAAATAGTGAACTGTAGTACTATAAAGTATTAATGTGTTCTGTTATATTTTCTTTTTTGAATTGTGTAGTTTATATTTGATGACGTAATGCTGAGGCTGCTAAAGACTTATTAAAAGCATAGACATTCTACACCATTACAGCCTGGGCTCTGAGCAATGGTGCAGTACCTGTCATTGTTGTTGCTTTTGAATCAGTTGTTAAGAACAGATGGATTCAGATCTATTTCAGTCTTAATTTTCCTTTGTTTTAAAGTTTAAACCAGTGTCCAATTTTGATTTTGGTATTAATGTAATTTTCCTTTGGTAGATTTCAAAACTATTAATAAAATAAAAAGTTAGATCTGTCTTTGTATTTGCATGGTAACTCTTCAATGTCGTGAAAATCAGATTTGTGCTATCCAAACGGAATCCGTCATTTATGAAGACTTCAAAATGATGTGCTGCAGGGTTATTAAAGCGCAAAACCTCAACTAGACACACAAGCAGTTATACATTTCTCTGATCCTTCCTTGTTTATTAAGAGCTGTTCAGCGCTGTAGAGGTAGCACATGTCTAACACCTCTAGGGTCGTAGCTGTGAATATGGCAGATGCTAAGGTCAAACTAGAATCTCGTCTGTGAAGAATGACATTTCTCAACCAACTGCTTGGCACAGAGAACATTAAGGTACATTAACCCACTAATTCATGAATAAGAGGCGCACAAGATTTTTTTTTGAAAATGTTATCTGTTATGATTAACCTTGATACAATCTAGCCATAACTTCCAGTGATTGGCAGTTTTGAACTACTATACTTCAAAGTCATTACAGATAATATTTTAAAATTGATTACCACTTATTTGTAACAGGTTGGTGGATTTATATTTTCAGGAAAAAAATCTAGAGAAACACTCTTTTAAATTTGTCTTTGAGTTACAAGTCTCACACACTTGGATGGGTTGCATTCCTGTATGATCTAAATACTTAACTATTCCGATATAAACCTTACTATTTCGTCCTGGAACAAGGAACAAATATAGCGATCTGTAATTGAAATTCAACTCCAAAAAGGATGTAGACAACGATTTATAATATAGTGCGCTAGATATCGCCACATTTGCCATAATGTCAAAGGATTTTTTTTACTGGAGTACAAGCCACAAGTCGGAGTTAAAATGACACAACTTCAGTGAGGATGCAATTTTGCGTATTGCATAATGATCCCATTCGTGACAGTTCCGGGTGACTCGCTGGTGCTTTCAACATTGAAAATCTATATGGCTCTTGTTTCTGAAACTACTAACAAGAAAATTGACTTTTGACTCCACTGTTTGAAGAATTGTTTTCAAAAATCTTGTAATAACATCCTAAGATAGAGCCTGCAATTTTTGGATGAGGACGTCGTCGGGTTTGCCACTTTAAAGTTTTTCAGTTATCAAAAAAAAGAGTATTCAGTATTCAACTCGCCTGCTGGTGGAATTTTTTTTACTGATAGGGAGCTCAGCAGCAATCGTGTTCTGAACATAGGATGGAAACCTCAATAATACAAATCTTCATGGAGTATTATAGTGTTGAAAAATCAATCGACCATATGTAGTCTAGATTTATGGTGAAATTTCTGATCTTAAACAAAAGGCTGTACACCTTCGGTAAACAAAATCTTCCAATCGTTTGTATTGCGTCTATATAGTTATTCGTAATGATTGTATATGCTTTGATATAAAACAAAAGCCCTAAAGACATGGTGTAATATGCGAGGGAGATAATTGTGTAATACAAAAATTTAACTTGAACCATGAGCCAAGAGACACATGGCAGCAAATCCTACTTGTAGAAATTCTCATTCACTTAAACCCATTTGTTCTTCCCTTACTCGTATGTGTGCTAATCACTCGAGTTTAAGTTGCAATGTATGCATTTGTATAATGTAAACATTTTAAAAGTTCAAAGCAAAACAATTGACAAGAAATCACGTTGAATTATTCCTAGGTGTTTGGTGATTTACTCGAGTACGGTATACTTCACTTATTTTTAAATGGTGAGGGAGAACCAGTGAAGTTTGTGACAACGTGTGGTGGGTCCCTGGGATATAGTGGGCCTGAACAAAGTTACTTTTAAACTCACTCCTGACATGAATTTAATACCACAGGAATTATGACGGCGATCCAAATTTCAAATACGGAACTTCGAGTAGTATAGATACAGGATCACCAGCACGGCCCTACGGTTGTGTAGATATACTCAGTTTCTGAATAAAACCCCTAAATACCTAATTCCATTTTGTGTGTCGACCATTGATTTCTTCATTTAGTCACTATTTTTCAATCTTCTTTGTAGTTGCTCTTCATCTTAGAAATAAGTTGTGACTTGTATGGTTACTAATTTAACAATACTAAGTGCTTGTAAAAACTACATTTCCACTCGAGTAGGAGAATAAAGCTCATAGTGGAGCTAGTGAACCTGGAATGCAATTTCAAGTACTATTTTAGTCGAGCAGTTTTTAGCGATAAAAACTGTCAGTGTCCACCATATCACGGGCTCTTTCACACAGAAAAATAATTGGTCCTTTTCAAGCTGTGGTGCGGAACATCACAGGGGAATTCTGTTATTCGCGAGGAATAATTATACAAAGGCCATTTTCATTGACGGCGAGGCATCCCGACTTACACCAGGGCAGAAAACACATGCAAATTGAAGCAATAATATTTAGTGAAACATAGACAATGTGATTTTTTTTTAGCTGATTGCATTCACTTCTTATAAAAAAGCTGATATGCGCCGAATAATGTTATACCTGCTTTGTATATTTTACACGAATTCGAAAGAATTCAGTTTAATATAATTTATAAATGGATAGTTTGGTATCGTTAGTTACTGTAGATTAAAAATCTCACACCAGTGATACTTTGGAATAAGGTTAATTGAAGTCGTGTAATAGCTGACAGTTTATATGTGGAGTATAAATGGACTATGCTTAAAACAGCCTTAATCCCTCATATGCAAATTAACTAATGATTTGCAAGGTGTAATTATGAATACGTTTTGCCAGTTGCTATTGATAACTATCGCCATGTGCAAGTACTATTATGAACTACTTTAGCGATGTCTGTTCAAAACCGCCTTGAAAGCCTACCGTTTCTTCTATGTTAACGATGCAACGCTGAAGTAGTCTCGAGGATGCATCGGGTATAACAACTTTATTCCCAGGTCATTACAAAGGAAATGAACCGAACACACTTGTAAAATTTCTTTAGTTCTTTACACTTAAGCATTATTTTGTAACTTCACAGTTACTTAATATTTAAAAGATCAGAATGTTCTCCATGTACTGAAAACCGTGACTCATTAATATTACATATTTGCTCAATCTCTTACGATTTGTTCACATTGTGCTGTTTGATATAACTTTTTGAAGTGCGAATTTAAAGAGATATATTTTAGAAAACAGTAAAATTGTGCTGTTTTGCTAGTCTTGTTATATTTTTTCGCTTCACAAAAACGAGGATTTAAATACATATGTCACAAGACCACTAAAAGATACCCCAAAGGCATCAAGATGCTTTATGCAAGTCCTAAATATTTCAACGGCGACCTCCTCAAACACGCATTAGCTAATGTGATGTGCAACATTAAAGTAATATCGTAAACTATTGTACACAAGTACAAAAATACTGTTTGAACATCGGATCACAAAAAGGACACGACCGTGATATTGAATTGCGAGAGCACCACACTTCAAATGAGTGACTGTTCCCCTATTTATAGTTGAATACTTTTTTCTGCAACTGGTCTGTGTCACTTAACTATTGTTATCTGGTCATTAAATAGTCGGTGTTTCGGCAATACAGATGTGTAAAAGCAAACTCCGAAACAATTTAAGGGACCCTTATTCTTTACAATTTAGCCCGATTGTATCCATAGACTCTTCCTGGCTGTAACACTGTCCAAAAACAGGGGGAAGGAAGGTTCCTTGTTAGTAACACGCTGACTGTCTTTCTAAAATGAGATCATCTTGCAATTTGCCATCTTTGCCATTAGGACTCAGGTGATTATCCTAATTAATGTCTGTCTAATTAAATTACTGTCAGCAGTTAACCAATAGCAAGAACCGTTTCATTAGCTGTGCAACCGGGAAGATCAAAAGTGACTCCTTCGTTACGACTGCAAAGTGTCAATTGGCCAATCGCTTTTGGGGGAAAAAAACTAGTACAAGCCTTTGTGAGAGTGCTTAAAGAATTGCTTTCAAGTGGGTTGGTTTTTTGCATCTGCTGTTGAGAGTTTCTATCGGGTGAAGTGCGTGCTTATTAAGCTATGCAGTTGGAGCACTGCTTATCTTCATCTATAATGCTCTCTAAGAAATTTCTGAATGTGAACAGCACTTATCCCAATAGTGAGCTTGCTTTGCATGATCCCATCATCTCGGCCAGTGACAACCTCGAAAGAAGTTCACCTCTGAAAAAAATTACCAGGGGGATGACGAATCAATCAGAGGCAGACAATTTTCCTGACTCTAAGGACGCGTCGGGGGACGTCCAGAGAAGCAAGCTCTCTCCTGTTTTGGACGGGGTCTCTGAAATTCGTCATAATTTCGATGGATCAGCGGCAGACAGATATCTCCTGTCACAATCGAGCCAACCACAGCAACCGACTGCTGCTCCCAGTGCTATGTTTCCTTACACTGGCCAGCATGGACCAACACATCCTGCTTTTTCCATTAGCAGTCCGAGCAGGTATATGGCTCACCATCCTGTGATCACAAATGGAGCCTACAATAGCATTCTGTCCAATTCTTCTCCCCAAGGCTATCCGACCACTGGTTACCCTTACCCTCAACAGTATGGACACAGCTACCAGGGAGGACCTTTCTATCAATTCTCTTCTGGTCAGCCAGGACTGGTTCCCGGCAAAGCCCAGGTGTACTTATGTAATAGGCCGCTGTGGCTTAAATTCCACAGGCATCAAACGGAAATGATTATCACTAAACAAGGCAGGTAAGTAGACCTTTTTCGTTTTTCAAGCCACGTATTTTCACCATTCTAGGTAAGACGGAAGGGCAAACGCTTACTAACTGCGAAGTGCCTAGAGTTAAATCAAAAGAGCAATTATTTAGGAGACATAACACCACGTCCATTTCTTTACGATGGTAGAAATGGCAAATCCAGTTTCGACCGAGTTTCTAAAGGTCGGATATCTTTGACTGGAGTGAGAAATTGTGATAAATTTGTGTGGTGTACAAATTATCTTAAAAGTCTAAGCGAAAGGGTCGTCCAGTTTCTAAAATTCGTGCTATTCAAATAGTTAAATGTACCTGTTCCATAGAACAATGCAACTTTACAATGGAACTTGTATTTGCAGCATCGTTAGGACAGGGATTTTATTCTGGCATCTCCACTTAACTTAAAAGCATATGAAAGTATTAAGTAAACATTTTAAGAAACTGGACTACATACAAATGTAGTTAGTGAATTGATAGTACATATACTGACACAAACCAGCCTAAACACACCGTATTTTAATGTATCTGATGTTATTTCTCGTGAATAAATCTCGATCCTTCTGTTTCAGGCGGATGTTTCCATTTTTGAGTTTTAATATCTCTGGTCTGGACCCGACTGCACATTACAACATCTTTGTTGACATAATTCTGGCCGATCCCAATCACTGGCGATTCCAGGGAGGGAAATGGGTTCCTTGTGGGAAAGCGGATACCAATGTACAAGGCAAGTTTTTTCAGCAATCTGTCCTCCTTTAGTTTAGTGATTGGGACTATTTAATTGTTGAATCACAATTATTTCGGTAAGTGCTTCAGAGTTGTCCTGTTTTCCTCAATTATCTTAAACACCAAACCTGCTGCGTTTTACGCGTTTACTGATTTGCGATGTAGCGTCCCAGATTAGAGGAGACCGTCTATTAATGGATTGTATCTCTATCTCTATCTCGTGGATGTCTTCTATAGGCAACAGGATCTACATGCACCCAGATTCGCCAAACACGGGTGCTCACTGGATGAGACAAGAAATTTCCTTTGGAAAATTAAAACTAACTAATAACAAGGGAGCATCAAACAACAACGGTCAGGTAATGGACATTTTGATGATATTCCGATTTTTTAATGTGCGTGTATTTGATGAACTCCAGTGATAAGTCAAGATTTTAAAGATTAAAAAAAATACAGAATCAATTAACCGGTGAGTTTAGAGTCCTGTGTACGCGAGTGCTTGTTCTGACGAGATGTTGTATGACAGCTTAATAGCTAAAATGTATGGAAAGTAACTGAGTTTACTTAGCTGGCTGTGGGTTTAAAAGACAGAAAAATAAAACATTTCCATGTTGTTTTCCCGACAGATGGTGGTTCTACAGTCTCTACATAAATACCAGCCTCGGCTACATGTAGTTGAAGTGAATGAGGAGGGAGCTGAGGATTCGAATCAACCCGGCAGGGTTCAGACCTTCACCTTCCCAGAGACTCAGTTCATTGCCGTTACAGCATATCAGAATACAGATGTAAGGAGTTAACTGGAAATGCAAAGTATAGGATCTAACTGTTCAGTTCTTTGTCTCAATGGTGGTATACAATTCTTACATTTTTCACTGGAACATTTTAATGAGACCTCCTCCCTTTTTAATACATATTTAAAAACCTATCAAAAGGCATCGAACACTGAACTACATTTAATACTGTGTAGCGTCAAATGTTACATGGAATTCTCGAAGTATTACTTAAAAAAAGACAGTTCCTTGAAATCTGATTTCTGCGAAGTTTTACATTTCTGATCATTTATACATTTCTGATCATTTATAAAATAGATAGCTCATAAATACTACATTGTCACAGTTTGAGTTATGGGATAAAATCCGGCTCGGAACAAAGGCTGTACTTACTACAACCTTGGTAGCCCTACTACTGCACTGTATGCCACAAATTTAACTTTCTTTTCTATAGGAGTGACTTTCGACGCGATTTATATGAATATTTTACGAAGCTGTCTGCATATAGTTTGGTTCGTAAGAAACCGGAGTGACTGCTTGAAACACATTGTGAAACATTTCTCTATTGAAATCAGAGGTTTATTTTTTTTTTCAAACAGATCACACAGTTGAAAATAGACCACAACCCATTTGCCAAAGGATTTAGAGATAACTATGATACGTAAGTCTGTGCTTTTTAAAAACTTGTAAGAAAGCTACTGAATGGACGGAGTGGCGTTCTGTTCACACCTACGTTTTTAAATGCTGTGATTTTTTAAATTGGACACGAGTTCTCCAGCTTATTTATCAAGGTGTTTGTTCTAAACCTGGGCTCTTTTAAATGGGTCACCAATTAAAATGACAGCAGTTGATTTTGATGTACTGATCTTTTATTTCTTGTTTATGCAAAAATACCGGTTTATTAATGTTAGGCATGTCTGAGTTGCAGTTGTAAAAAGGCAGATATTACAATTTATTTTGCATTTATTGCGTGGTTTCCTTGAAGATACTGAGCCAATACTATCTAGTATAGGAATGCGTAAGGGATAACTCGCATCTTATCTCTCATAGTGCCTGGGGAGTCTTCCAGGTGACCAAACAAACTGGACGCGGAGTTGTGATTTTTTTCAAACTGTGTTTACATGTTTACGGTTGTGTGGTTGTGTTAACTTTTAGCCTGGTCTTGGACGGAAAATCCAGTGCGAATCAGTAGATCTATTTTGCTGGAAGGAAAGTTACTGCGATGGTGATGAGTTGGGTTTTGATGCAACGCCTGCGGACGACTCACTGCAGTCTCCCCATTTCTTTTCTCTTTTTAGGATCTACACGGGCTGCGAGGTTGACCGGCTGACCCCGTCCCCGAGTGACTCCCCCCGCTCTCAGATCGTGCCAGGCACCCGCTACGCGGTCACCCAGTCCTTCCTGCAGGAGCAGTTCGTCAACAACTACGCCAAGGCCCGTTTCCACCACGGCGGCGGCGGCGGCGGGCCGGGAAGCGGCCCCGGGGGCGGCGAGCGGAGCGTCCCCCACAGCAACGGGCTGCTGTCCCCGCAGCAGGCCGAGGAGCCGGCCGCGCCATCCCCTCAGCGCTGGTTCGTCACCCCGCTGCAGCAGCCCGCCAACAACCGCCTCGACTTCTCGGCCTACGACGCCGACTTCGCCGGCAACGCCATCCTGTCGTACGGGGTGGGGGTGAAGGCGCTGCCGCTGCAGGCCGGCACCCGGCCCCTCGGCTACTACCCCGACCCATCGGGCTGGGGGGCTCGCAGCCCGCAGTACTCGTGCAAATCGAGCTCGGTGCTACCGTGGGCCCGCGGTGCCCCCACCAACTCGTACCTGGAAGAGGCGGCGGCGGCGGCTGCGGCAGCGGCCGAGGGGTTGGGCCCAGGCCCGGAGCGCTCGCCGTTGGCGGCCGCCGCCGAGGACGCTAAAGCCAAGGAGCTGGCTGAATCGGCCTGGATCGAGACGCCGTCTTCCATCAAGTCCATCGACTCAGGGGACTCGGGCATCTACGAACAGGCCAAGAGGAGGCGCATCTCGGCCGACGCGCCGCCGCAGCCTGGCGCGGCCCCCGAGAGCCCGGCTCCCCTCAAGAGCGAGGCGCTGACCCCGAGAGACTGTGAGAAAAACTGCGCCAAGGAGTTGGCCTTCTACGGCTTTTACTCTCACACCTAACGGCCGGCCGGCCCCTGCCTCCGGGCCTCCGGGCCCGCGGGCGAACAGCAGCCGCTCAGCGTTTCCATGGACGGCCTCCCCGGACAGTGCCAAAACCCCAAACCTGCTCCCGGCTCTTTGAGCAGCAAACGCCGGCTGCCCGACCCCAGAGGTCCGTTTGCTGCACAAAGATATCCCCGCCCTCCTCCCTTTCTCTGGTTGTGGTGATGCCTGTGATCATTGGTAATCCCGGGCTCGGATGCACAGGCCGGTATTTTGTAAACCTTGTCAGTGTTTTAATGTGATCAATCATTATAAAACAGTAACGTTTAAACGCCGTGGGTTCATCTGTACAGACATCTTCCTCCCCCACCCCCCTTGTGTATTTCAATTGAAATTTGGGTATGTAAATCGTGTCTGTACAGGAGACTTCTTATATTCAATTCCTATTTGGCCAGCTTTTATAGTTGGACTAAACCAGTTCTATCTAATCACATGTACAGATTATTTTAAACGGTAGATCAGTGACATTTTGGGGTTATTTGCCCTCGGATGGCTCGGGTTATAGAGTAAGCATTCGTTTTGTAGAAACGTAGACTTTTAGCAGAGTTTAATTCCCGAAGTTGCTGCCACATTGTTCAAGTGACAGAGATCCTCTAAGAGAAGTATATTATGGTCTGTTTGCAATAGGGACAGGGGGAAGGGGGCTATGACGCGTTTCAGGGTTGCTATGTAAATTTTGTCTATTCTGTAAAGATATTATCGTGCGTGTATATGGATATACTTTCATTCCGTTCCAATCTGTGAAGTGACTGTCACAGATTCTTGTTTGTTTTTTTGCCAGTTTGTATACATTCATGTGTAAAATGAAATAATAAAAAGTATGGAATCTTTGTGTAGCCTTGTAACTATTTTATTCCCTCCTACAATTTATCATTGTTGCGGTGAGTTCGAAGTTAGCGTAACAATGTTTGCAGAATCTCAAATGTAGCTTTGATGAGCGGTTGTGATAGTTTTTAGATCAAATGTTATTAAATACAATTGGGTAGGAGTGGATTTTCTATGCTTCCGAATGAAAATACATTCCTTTGTTTAACTTATGGAAGTTAAAATACAAATTTTAATAAATAAAAGCATTTACGCGCTGCCATGTGATTTACAATTATGGGAATTTACTATATTGCACAAGATTATTTTACTGTCTTTTTTTAAACCCACAAGATTACGAGATACATTTGTACCCCAAATTTCACCTTGTTATAATTAAACGGTGTGTGTACATTATCGTTTTACACGCAGAATATTTTTTTACGTGGCACAAATACTGTGCCATTTTGTGATGCTCATATTCGTGATTAGTTGAAGGTGTAAGTTGCGTTTTTTTAAAAACGAATGTTAATGTTTCCACCCTTCTTGGGACTATATTCAACGATTCACCAGTTGATTTGCTTGTCGGATCTATTTAGTGCCCCGATCTGCTATTTCCGCGTCTGAATTATTTTACTTTCACTATCCGAGCTCAAATACATTTAAATTAACAATAATTCCTATAAAATGTGTATCAAAAATTATTCGTTAAATTCCTATTAATTACGCGTTTCCGACAGCCTCTTTATATATTTAATCCCGTGAGGACTGCGGTAATCTATCGTGTTCAAAATTGGATTTAAATTAACTGCTAATTCTTACGAATTAAACTTTTTACCTTGTTTTTCTCCCGTTTTCGATTCTACTAATTCTTAGCACTCTCCATTAGATAACTAATATATGTAATCTATTAGAAACGAAATATTTATGCCCAGGTAGAGAAGAGGAAATTGAGTATTCCATTTTTGTACGGCAATTGGATGTTAAATATTAAAATTAATGTACATCAAATATATTTTTCCTATATTAGTATAACCCGCAGTAGGCTTTTGAGAATTCTAAAATACAAAATTAATTTTTATTTCAGGTAATATACATAATTTCCGGTCACGAACATACATGGCTTTAAATATCAGGTATAACATTTAACAGAATATCATAATTCTACTTTTAAATGATGTGACTGGATATGGTTGTGTGGAAAAAAATCAAAAATAGAAATCACTTGCTTTATGAGGATTTTTACTTCTTGGGGCCCAAGCATTTTTCAGTATTCCTATATTCTAAGTGAAACAGCCTGGTTGCTAATTTTGCTCAGTCTGTATTCCATTTTAACCCTTGTGTACTTAATTGTGTTTGAAGATTTGGTAAATATTTTGTTGTTCCAAGTCTCTGGGTAAAAATGTTGCCACTTCAGAGTGCCCGAAAAACGGCAGCTTGAAATTTATGGTTCACGATGCCCTTTTAATATTTTTGTAAATACTATACATTAGTTTTGGTACCTTTTTTGTAATTTTAACTTCACGTGGCACCTGATTCAATTGAATTAAACCCAACCAGAAGTACTTTCCGCTAACTCAGGATTATTGACTGGAAGCAGTAATTGTTGACTTCTAAATCATTGTGAATTGCAGCGACTTTAAATAACTGGGTCCCCTCACCCCTCCCCTCAAAACACAAACCAAGTCAATGGATGAATGTAACGAATAAGATGCGAAGGCCGGAACTGGATGGAAAAATCACTTTACACGCGTTTCGTTGTGCTCATTAAAGTCCTTAATACAAGTCTAGGTGGTGTCCGATACGCCACTCTGGTTACTTCCTCGCTGATGTGGCGTGCTTACAATATGACAAATAATTATCTACGTTTTCACAAGATGTTACGCGAAATTACATTATTTTTAAGCAAACACGTTAACAGCTCTAACGTGTCATGTGGTATTTCTGTTTCGAATCAGCAATGCTGCTGCTCAGTAACATTAATCCGGTGAATTTTGAACATTAGCTAATGAGTGTACAGCATTGAGAAATACATTGATAGACAAATGTACATAATCCGTAGAAATAGTGCAAATTAAATCGTGAATATTTCTAAAATCTATCACTTCGTTATGAGAACACAACTATAAACCCGGTGAGCAAGACCTTCAGATAACTTTCCTGCAGTTTAAACTTTTTTTTAAAAAGGAGCTTAAATCTTTGAACGGTCACGGCCAATATATTTATTGATGCTGCAACCTTGTTTTTCAGCCGTTCCACTTTATGATTAATCATCTTCAGAACGGTTGGGACTCCATCAAAACTGAGACAATTTTTATAACCGAAAAATGCCCGTCAAATCAAACACATGAGCTTTAGTTGGAGAAACTTGACATTTCAGCACTGAAAGGGCTCATTAGAGATTTTTAATGTAACAGTCAATCTGCAAAAATAACGACATCCACACACATCTGGAAGAAGAAAGTTACAGGGCATGGGATGTCTGGGAAAGAGAAATGGTGATCGTGATTTGTGTCAGTTTCATCAGCCTGCCTTTGGGAGATTTCGATTTACTCTTCTAGAACAGACTAGTTGCTTACTGCTGGATAACATTTCTCGGTTTTTGGAAGTGGCAGAAATAGTCCCGCCCTAACACCTACAAACACACACAATATAGGCCAGACAGTGATATTGCACACTCCATGTCTATGTTGTATGCCTGTAGTGCATATCTTTATCAGGATATTTGTAAAAAGGTTGGGCTGACCAGCTAACCTCTCCGATTCCTACATTTAATATTCCAAAATGTGTCGCATCCTGACACCTAGTAGTCCATTGTTAGACCGTTTGTAAGATTGTGCATTCGACACTAAATTAGAAATGTTCGTAATGAACTTGATTATATTCATAGCCTGTTGTCTCAAGACAGAAGCCAGTGACCTCATAATGGGAATGAATTTCCTTGAAAACGCATTAGCAAGACCATTAGCTGCAAGTACCTTATTAGCTCTGCTTTCTCCATTTAAAACATAATAGTCTCCCATGATGGGAAGAGATTGGGTTACAGAGAGGTAACCAGGCAAGAACATTTCTCCCAAAAATCTTTACATTTAGATTAGACAATTTGCAATTTTGAATAAAGTAAATACACAACATCGTCATCTATTGTGGAGAAATTGCAACTGTTTTGGTGTTAACAACCCTTTTCCCCCCTATAATTACCAATTATAGTTATACTGTACCCAGTGCAGTGTATGAATAGCATCTGACCAGATACTGTGAGCTCAAAGTAAAGTGTGACCGTAGTCTTTTATTGCAGGTCTTCAGAGTGCCTCTCCAGCCTGTGAGGCCTCCTTAAGTACAGGTGCTCCCAAGGGATTGTGGGATCCCTTGGGACTCCAGGGGATGAGCCCTCTGGTGGTTAAACAAGGTATTTACAAGTTTACATATATAACACCCGTTAATAAATATACACATGATATTGTTGGACAAAGAATTGATTTTAACATCTCCAGTTGATTTAAATCAGTATAGTGGATCACCACCGGCCTCCCCAAAATGCAAGTCAGCGTTATTCCTAATTAACTAGTCCAGCTGCATGCTGCATAAAATAACTTTTTAGTCAAATGTTACTGACAAGCACAGAAACCCATCACCATATTTGAGTGACCTCCATCTGTAGGATTTTTGTTTGCCTAATAGGAAGTGCACAATCTGCATAGGGAAACATCTCATTACCCAAAATCAGAGAGTTTAGGCACAATGCTAGCAGAGTAAAAATTTAGGAACCCCACATGTATGTTGGGGTACTGCTGGAGTTTAACTAGCTAAAACCATGCACCTTACCAGAGCAGTTTCCTGATGCTTGTCGAACGAGTACTACCCTACCTGTTAGGGCATTAGCCTGCAGGCTTCTCTGGAACCAAAGGTGAAGAATTTCATCCACCATCCAGGTCTAACATTCCAGATTCTGCTGGTGAGCAAGGCGGGCGACCAATCATTTATTATGGCGTGGAGTACTGTTGATCTATCTGGTTCAGGTATTGGGTTGCTATGTCTGCCACAGCAGGGTGACTTTATTCTATCACTAGGTGTGTCATCTTGGAACCACCTTAATACCACCCCACCCCAAATTTGCTCCCAGGAGCATCGTCATTACCCAGTCGTCAGACAACTGACCAGTGTGGGTTTGAGTCATAAGTAGGTGGTCAGTAGGTACCAGGTGTTTCTCATGATTGGCATAGTGAGCAGCACAACTCACCATTAAATATGTGAGTGTGTTGCTACCATCCTTCTGATCACAGAATGGAAGCACATTGTACCTCTTTGAATATTGCAGAGCTTTAACAGCAGCTGCTTGTTTCCCTGCAACACAGCCATGGATAAATACCCATATGTTCTTACACCTGGACTGGCGGCTTGTAAAAAGGGAACAGCAATAATCATGAGTGATTTTAACTCCATATTGATTGGACAAATCAAATTGGTTAGGGTAGCCTTGAAGAAGAGTTCATAGAGTGCATAAGGGATAGGTTCCTTGAGCAGTATATAATGGAACCAATCAGGGGGGCCAGGCTATGTTAGATCTGGTCCTGTGTAATGAGACAGGATTAATAAAAAATGTCCTAGTAAAGAATCCCCTGGGAATGAATGATCATAGCATGATTGAATTTCAAATTCAGATGGAGGGTGAGAAAGTTGGATCTCTAACTAGCGTACTAAGTTTAAATAAAGGAGTCTATGAAGGTATGAGGGCAGAGTTGGCTAAAGTGGACTGGGAAAATAGATTAAAGTGCAGGATGGTTGATGAACAGTGGTGTACATTTAAAGAGATATTTCACAACTCTCAAGAAAAATATATTCCAGTGAGGAGGAAAGGGTGTAAGAGAAAAGATAGCCATCCGTGGCTAACTAAAGAAATAAAGGATGGGATCCAATTAAAAACAAGGGCATACAAAGTGGCCAAAACTAGTGGGAGGACAGAAGGTTGGGAAGCGTTTAAAAGCCAGCAAAGAATGATTAAAAAAATGATTAATAAAGGGAAGATAGACTATGAAAGTAAACTAGCACAAAATATAAAAACAGATAGCAAGAGTTTCTATAGATATATAAAAAGGAAAAGAGTGGCTAAAGTAAATGTTGGTCCCTTGGAGGATGAGACCGGGCAATTCGTAATGGGGAACATGGAGATGGCAGAAACTCAGAACAAATATTTTGTATCAGTCTTTCATCATCATCATAGGCGGTCCCTCGAAGCAAGGATGACTTGCTTCCACGCCCAAAAAGAGGATGAGTTCACAGGTATTTCGAAAGAAAAACCCAAACTACATCATCAAGGGTGGAAGATGCCTGCGTGGATTTTTTTTAACGTGTGGTGGCTGTTGTACAACAGCCACCAAATGGGCTTGATAGAGCTAGGTCTTGGTCCAGTAGCAAGGATTACCCAAGACAACTGGAGACCTGTTCTGCTGCACGGACCCAGTGTGCAGACATATTCACAGTGTGGGCTGGCCCGTGCCTCCCCGGGCCCCGATCACATCCCTCTACAGTCTCTCGCCGCTCCTTCGCCCTGACCTCGCCGCTCCCATGCTGCAATCACCGACCTTGACCTTGATGACGTCCCCCTTCGCTGGCGTCGCCCTCCTGCACCAGCTCGCGCTGTGCCTTGCAGTGGCCTGCCTGCACGCTGTAAGGGGTGGTTTTCAGGGGGTCAGCTTTCCCTTCTGACCTTATATGAGCGGTTCCGAATCGCTCCCACACCCTTGGTTCTAGACACTGGAATTATGAAGGGACTGTGACAGACTTGGACAGACAATCGGTTTCAAGGTAGGAAGCAGGTATGGCTTTATTGTGTTTAAAAAGAAGTAAAAGACACACCTTTAATAACACACACAGACCAATACACACTGAAGGGTACAACCCATTGAATAAAATGTCAAATTACAGCCTGTGGGGAAAAGAATACAGCTTAAACTCTAAATGGGGTAAAGAGGGGAATGCAGATACATTTACACAAGTTATCCCAGCCTCCCCCCTCCCAATTCCCCTAACTAACTAAGTTATAGCTCTGAGAGTTCAGGGACTATGCTCACCAATCCCTTTAGACAGTTGCCAGTGAATCACGGTTTCAGGGTTCGCTGCACTTGGCCTTCTAGGCAAGCCGTACCCCGGACGGAGGAGAGGACTTCGGACTGCGTAGTCTTCGGTTGGGATGCGTCCGTTGATGCGCTAAGTTGCGTTTTGGATGTATGGGGTAAGTACCCACTTTCTTTGGTTAGGAATAGTTTTAGTTAGTCCCTTTTGGTAATTTCTCCCCCGTTGGGTTGTTCAGAAGTAGATTGTAGAGTGGTTGTCAATTTTGTTGCTGACAACCTTCTGTTTCGTGGGCCTCGTGCTCGTTCAGTTCCTGATGAGTTCTGGTAGTTTCCTTCACTATTCCATTTCTTCACTGTAGAGCAAGCAGGCTGCTTGTGTCTGTCTGTGTTCCTTTCGAGTCTGTGTTCTGCTTCGTTCTGTGTTCTGTTCGAGTCTGTGTTCTGCTAGAGTCTGTGCGAGTTACAGTCTGAGTTCTGCTAGTCTCCTGTGTTCTGCTAGTTTCTGTGTTTTGCTAGTCTTTTCTTGTAAAACTGAGAGATAGATATATCCCCAAAAAAAGGCTCCGTTATCTCCCATCAAATCTCTTGGGCTCTGTTTAAACTGTTCTGTCCATTGATTTTCAAATGTCTCCTTTGTCAGCAGTAACTCGATTAGGATGTGAGAATGTGCTATCACTGGTTTTGCATTGTTTTATGATTGTCCAGTTTCTTGACCATGATTTCCATTGTGCTTGATTGGGTAATTCGATTATCTCTTAAAGGGTGAATAGCCTGGGGTCCTTAATGCACAAATTTGGCCCCACCTCCTGTATTTGGTAATTCTTTTTCGCAGCCAAAATGTTGTAGAATCTTAAAATTGATATGCTCCTTCCCATAGATGTTTAGGGGATCTCAAGCTTCTGTAATTTAGGTCCATTTTGAATTCCCTTTCCTATGAGTCCAAACACTGGGGGGGTCTCCATGAATGCATCCCCTTTTATCTCCCGCAGGCTTCGTTTGCCCCTTTAAACTCATTTTAAAAGCCCAGAAAGGGATTCTATTCTTCTCCTCTGCAGGGGAAAGGTACCTGGAATCTTTGCGAGATATTGGTAAATTCTACAACGCTGCCCATGGCCGCCGCTCGCCGCTCCATCTATGGCCCCGACCAGCCGCTGATGGTCTCTCACAGGTCGGGGCCTCCACGCTGCTCCCGGGCCGCCGCTCGCCGCTCCATCTATGGCCCCGACCAGCCGCTGATGGTCTCTCGCAGGTCGGGGCCTCCACGCTGCTCCCGGGCCGCCGCACGCCGCTCCATTTATGGCCCCGACCAGCCGCTGATGGTCTCTCGCAGGTCGGGGCCTCCACGCTGCTCCTGGGCCGTCGCTCGCCGCACCATTTATGGCCCCGACCAGCCGCTGATGGTCTCTCGCAGGTCGGGGCCTCTACGCTGCTCCCGGGCCGTCGCTCGCCGCACCTTTTATGGCCCCGACCAGCCGCTGATGGTCTCTCGCAGGTCGGGGCCTCCACGCTGCTCCCGGGCCGCCGCTCGCCGCTCCATCTATGGCCCCGACCAGCCGCTGATGGTCTCTCGCAGGTCGGGGCCTCCACGCTGCTCCCGGGCCGTCGCTCGCCGCACCTTTTATGGCTCCGACCTGCAAGAGAAAAAATATTTAGAGGCACTAGAGAGGGTGCAAAAAAGATTTACAAGGATGATATCAGAACTGCGAGGTTATATCTAGCACAAAGAATGAACAGGCTGGATCTCTTTTCTCTTGAAACGATAAGGCTGAGGGGTGACCTAACAGAGATCTTTACAATTATGGAAGGTTTTGATAGAGTCGACAGAGAGTGTTTCCACACTTCTGCTGAGCCTCTGCTACCACCCACAACCCTGCCCGAGCATTCCTGCAATAGTTCCACTAAACTAGAGGCCATCAGTATAAGATAGTCACCAAGAAATCAAATAGGCAATTCAGAAGAAACCTTTTTACCTAGCGAGTGGTGAAAAACAGGCTATTCGGCCCAACCAGTCTATGCCGGCGTTTATGCTCCACTTGGGCCTCCTCCCATTCTACCTCATCTAACTTTATCAGCATAACCTTCTATTCCCTTCTCCCTCACATGCTTATCTAGCCTCCTCTTAAATGCATCTATACTATTCGCTTCAACTACTCCCTGTGGTAGCAAGTTCCACATTTTCATCACTCAGTCTTTACAATAGAGGACACTAACAATATCCCAACAGTAGATAGTCAAGGGGTTATAGGGGGGGAGGAACTTAATACAATCATGATCACTAAAGAGGTGGTACTCAGTAAGATAATGAGACTAAAGGCAGATAAATCCCCTGGACCAGATAGCTTGCATCCTAGGGTCTTAAGAGAAGTAATGGCAGGGATAGTGGATGCACTGGTTGTAAATTACCAAAATTCCCTGAGTTCTGGGGAGGTCCCAGCAGATTGGAAAACTGCAAATGTAACATCCCTATTTAAAAAATGAGGCAGACAAAAAGCAGGAAACTACAGACCAGTTAGCCTAACATCTGTGGTTGAGAAAATGTTGGAGTTCATATTAAAGAAGCAGTAGCAGGACATTTGGAAAAGCATAATTGGGTCAGGCAGAGTCAGCATGGATTTATGAAGGGGAAGTCATGTTTGACAAATTTGCTGGAATTCTTTGAGGATGTAACAAAGAGCGTGGATAAAGGGGAACCAGTGGATGTGGTGTATCTGGACTTCCAGAAAGCATTTGACAAGGTGCCACATAAAAGGTTACTGCACAAGATAAAAGTTCACGGAGTTGGGGGTAATATATTAGCATGGATAGAGGATTGGCTAACAAACAGAAAACAGAGAGTCGTGATAAATGGTTCATTTTCAGGTTGGCAATCAGTAACTAGTGGGATGCCACAGGGATCAGTGCTGGGACCCCAACTATTTATAATCTATATTAACGACTTGGAAGAAGGGACTGAGTGTAACGTAGCCAAATTTGCTGATGATATAAGGATGGGAGGAAAAGCAACGTGTGAGGAGGACACTTAGGGCCCAAGTTTCCACATGATTTGCGCCTGATTTTTAGGAGCAACTGGTGGAGAACGGACTATCTTAGAAATCGCAATTCTCCACATTTTTTTTTCTGCAGTTCTAGTCAGGTAGAACAGTTCTACTTTGGAACTGAATTTTTTCTTCAAAAGGGGGCGTGTCCGGCCACTGACGCCTGATTTGAAAGTTTCCACAGTGAAAACGTACTCCAAACTAAAGTAGAATGGAGCAAGTGAAGATTTTTGTAGAACTGAAAAAACCTGTTCTACACATTAAAAAATGAGGCGCAGGTTACAAATTAGGCGTCCAGAACGAGGTGAGGGGGGGGAAGGGAAGTCATTAAATTCTATAATAAATCCTTATTTATACTTATACAAATATTATACAAATAAATCTAACCTGAATAAACATTTATAAGTAAAGAAAAGATTAAATAAACCATCTTCCTACCTGTGTGAAAGTGCTTCAGGCAGGCCTTTCGGGACCGAAGGCTGAACGGGCCGGCCCGAGACTTCGGACAGGGCCCGTCCCCAGCACCAGATTTACAGGTAGGTGGCGTTGGGTTGGGTCGGGTCGGGGAGATTCGGTTCGGGTCGGGGGGGGAAAGGGAGAGAGAGGGGGGGGGAGGGAGAGGGGGGGAGGAAGAGAGAGAGAGAGGGGGGGAGGGAGAGGGAGAGAGAGAGAGGAAGGAAGGGGGGGAGGGAGAGGGAGGGAGGGAGGGAGGGAGGTCAGGTCGGATCCAGTCTGGGAGCGGGAGTCGGGTCGGGTCGGGGGGCGGGTGCGCGGGTCGGGTCGGGTCCAGTCGGGGAGGCGGGGAGTGGGAACAGGAGCGTGGGTCGGGTCCAGTCGGGGGGGGGCGCGGGGAGCGGGAACAGGAGCGCGGGTCGGGTCGGGTCCAGTCGGGGAGGCGGGGAGCGGGAACAGGAGTGCGGTTCGGGTTGGGTCCAGTCGGGGAGGCGGGGAGCGGGAACAGGAGCGCGGGTCGGGTCGGGTCCAGTCGGGGGGGCGGGGAGCGGGAACAGGAGCGCAGGTCGGGTCCAGTCGGGGGGGCGGGGAGCGGGAACAGGAGCGCGGGTCGAGTCGGGTCCAGTCAGGGAGGCAGGGAGCGGGAACAGGAGCGCGAGTCGGGTCGGGTCCAATCGGGAGGGAGAACAGGAGCTCGGGTCGGGTCGGGTCCAGTCGGGGGGAAGGGGGGCGGAGCGGGAACAGGAGCGCGGGTCGGGTCGGCGGGGAGCGGGAACAGGAGCGCGGGTCGGGTCGGGTCCAGTCGGGGGGGGGGAAGCGGGTGTCGGGTCTGGTCCGGAGGCAGGGGGGGGGCGGGGAGCGGGGAGCGGGTGTCGGGTCTGGACCGGAGGCACGGTGGGGCAGGGAGCGGGTGTCGAGTCTGGTCCGGGGGCGGGGAGCGGGGAAGCGGGAGTCGAGTCGGGTCGGGGGGGAAGCAGGAGCTGGCCGTGGGAGGAGCCTTTTTCACGCAGCCCCAGTGAGGCCATTCGGCCAGGGCTAGGGGCTGCGTGCTTCGGGCCCCTCCCACACAGTTCGGCGCCTGGAGCTAATGCACTTGCGTGCCCACTGTAGCGCGCATGTGCAGAGGTCCCGGCACTGTTTTCAGCGCAGGGACCTGGCTCCGCCCCCCCCACAGCTTGTGCTGCGCTGCGCCGAGGGCCAGAGGACCTGCAGGGAGGTGGAGAATATGGAGGATTTTTTTAGGCGCACTTTGTGGCGCGAAAAACGGGCGTCCAGGTTGGGACTGCGCCGTTCTAGGCGCGTGTGGAAACTTGGGCCCAAAAAATCTGCAAAAGGACATAGACAGGCTAAGTGAGTGGGCAAAAATTTGGCAGATGGAGTATAATGTTGGAAAGTGTGAAGTGTTGCATTTTGGCAGAAAAAAAAATCAAAGAGCAAGTTATTATTTAAATGGAAAAAGATTGCAAAGTGCTGCAGTCCAGCGGGACCTGGGACTACTTGTGCATGAAACACAAAAGGTTAGTATGCAGGTACAGCAAGTGATCAAGAAGGCCAATGGAATCTTGGCCTTTATTGCAAAGGGGATGGAGTATAAAAGCAGGGCAGTTTTGCTACAGTTATACAGGGTATTGGTGAGCCAAAGCTGGAATGCTGCGTGCAATTTTGATTTCCATATTTACGAAAGGATATACGTGTTTTGGAGGCAGTTCAGAGAAGGTTGATTCCGGAGATGAGGAGGTTGACTTATGAGGAAAGTTTGAGTAGGTTGGGCCTCTACTCATTGAAATTCAGAAGATTGAGTGGTGATCTTATCAAAACGTACAAGATTATGAGGGGGCTTGACAAGGTGGATGCAGAGAGGATGTTTCCACTGATGGGGGAGACTAGAACTAGGGGGCATAATCTTAGAATAAGGGGCCGCCCATTTAAAGCTGGGATGAGGAGAAATTTATTTTCTCAGATGGTTGTAAATCTGTGGAATTCGCTGCCTCAGAGAGCTGTGTAAGCCGGGACATTGAATAAATTTAAGACAGAGATAGACAGTTTCTTAACCGATAAGGGAATAAGGGGTTATGGGGAGCGGGCAGGAAAGTGAACCTGAGTCCATGATTGGATCAGCCATGATCGTATTAAATGGCGGTGCAGGCTCGAGGGGCCGTATGGCCTACTCCTGCTCCTATTTCTTATGTTCCTATGTTCTTATGACTCCAGGTAATACTTTCTGGCTGTTGTCACCCCAAGTCCAATGTCATTCGTTATACGATTGTCATCTGCCTTCAGCGTGGTGGAAGGACCTACACAAGGCAGCTTGTGTCATAACAGCCACGTTGATGTTCTAACCATTTGAACTATATATTAAAACATATAATCATCATCATAGACAGTCCCTCGGAATCGAGGATGACTTGATCCACTCTTAACATGAGTTCCTAGGTGGCTGTACAATCCAACATGAGAACCACAGTCCCAGTCACAGGTGGGACAGATAGTCGTTGAGGGAAAGGATGGGTGGGACTGGTTTGCCGCACGCTCTTTCCGCTGCCTGCGCTTGATTACTGCATGCTCTCGGTGACGAGACTCGAGGTGTTCAGCGCCCTCCCGGTTGCACTTTCTCTACTTAGGGCAGTCTTTGGCCAGGGACTCCCAGGTGTCAGTGGGGATGTTGCACTTTATCAGGGAGCCTTTGAGGGTATCCTTGTAACGTTTCCGCTGCCCACCTTTGGCTTGTTTGCCGTGAAGGAGTTCTGAGTAGAGTGCTTGCTTTGGGAGTGTCTGGCATGCGAACTATGTGGCTTGCCCAGCGGAGCTGATCGAGTGTGGTCAGTGCTTCAATGCTGGGGATGTTGGCCTGGTTGAAGACGCTAATTTTGGTGCATCTGACATCCCAGGGGATTTGTAGAATCTTGCGGAGACATCGTAGGTGGTATTTCTCCAGCGACTTGAGGTGTCTACTGTACATGGTCCATGTCTCTGAGCCATACAGAAGGGCGGGTATTACCACAGCCCTGTAGACCATGAGCTTGGTGACAGTTTTGAGGGCCTGGTCTTCAAATACTCTTTTCCTCAGCCGGCCGAAGGCTACACTGGTACACTGGAGGCGGTGTTAGATCTCGTCATCAATGCCTGCTCTTGTTGATAGGAGGCTCCCGAGATAAGGGAAGTGGTCTACGTTGTCCAGGGCCACGCCATGGATCTTGATGATTGGGGGGCAGAGCTGTGTGGTGAGGACAGGCTGGTGGAGGACCTTTGTCTTACTGATATTTAGCGTAAGGCCCATGCTTTTGTACACCTCAGTAAATATGTCGATTATGATCTGGAGTTCAGCCTCTGTATGTGCGCAGATGCAGGCGTCGTCCGCGTACTGTAGCTTGACGACAAAGGTTGGGGTGGTCTTGGACCTGGCCTGGAGACGGCGAAGGTTGAACAGGTTCCCACTGGTTCTGTAGTTTAGTTCCACTCCAGCGGGGTGCTTGTCGACTGTGAGGTGGAGCTATATGCATGTTAGTTGCCCTGTTTTGCTTTATTGGATGAATTAAGGCACATTCCTGTCTGAAAATAACATATTAACCAAGTACACCTGATCTTATTTCGTTACTTTCGGCAATTGACCTTCAATAGTCGTTAAGTTTTATTTTGCAAATTCACCAAACAATCATTGGAGTTTAAAACTGAGGGACCAATACAGTTCCCAAAGCAATTTATTTGAATGATTTCTCAAAGAGCAGTACAGCAAATCGACATAACTGGCGCTCCAATTCACAGGCAGCAAGTTTCCATCTCAATTATATTGCTGTGGGAATTACAGTAACCTGGTGCTTTCCAACAAGGCGGAAGTGAAAACTAAAGGGCCAATTAGCTTCTAACGGCCACCAAAGAATGGCGTAGATATGCACTTGGGAGTAGGTTCCTAATCTATTTTAGCTAAGGAAGACAGAATCTTGAATTAAAAACTCTATGCCTTCTTGGAATTATGAATATATATAATTTTTATTAACATTACAGCCTTACTACATGACATCAGTAAAAATGACCAGACTCTACATTCCTTGGTCTGGAACATGTTTAAAGCTGTTCTGCAATACCTTCACGGGGTGGGGTTGTTGTAAAGGAAAGCAGTCACAGTCCACACTGTTGCATAAATTGTGAAAAAAAATCTATACTCCGTATTACCATATTTGTAGTAAACATGTATCTATATGGATGCTTTTATTTGTAACACCTAAGGATCTATAGATATAGATCACTGGACTGATTCCTGGGATGGGGGGATTGTCCTATGAGGAGAGATTGAGTAGACCAGGCCTATACTCTCTAGAGTTTAGAAGAATGAGAGGTGATCTCATGGAAACATACAAAATTCTTACAGGGCTTGACAGGGTAGATGCAGGGAGGATGTTTCCTCTGGTTAGGGAGTCTAGAACCAGGGTCACAATCTCAAAATTAGGGGTCGGCCATTTAGGACTGAGATGAGGAGGAACTTCTTCACTCAGAAGGTGGTGAATCTTTGGAATTCTCTACCCTAGAGGGCAGTGGAGGCTCAGTCTTTGAATATATTCAAGATGGAGATCGACAGATTTTTGGATATTAAGGGAATCAAAGGATATGGGGAAAGTGCAGGAAAGTGGAGTTGAGGTAGAAGATCAGCCATGATCAAATTGAATGACAGATCAGGCTCGAGGGGCCGAATGGCCTACTCCTGCTCCTAATTCTTACGTTCTTACGATTCTGCAGTGGTGTACTGGGGGCATGGCCCCTTTCCAGTAACATGCACGGCCTACGGCATCAGATGGGTAGGCTTAAGGGAAAACCTTTTAATGATTGCTTGCCCCTCCTGAGGTTAATATATAAAAGTTTATTATTGCTAGTAAATGTAACTATCATGTACACGTGCATTGTGACGTCATCACACACATGTCATGACGTAGAATGTTAAGAACCATCAGAGCAACTTCAATTCCGGCAGTAAGATTGTGTTTTGGAATGATCAGTATAAATTGGATCTCCAAACTGGAAGCGAACTCCAAAGTTATTTGCACTCAGTTCATGTGGTGAAGTATAAATATACCCTTCGAGATCCTATAGTCTCATCCATACAACAAGAATTTGCATTTATATAGTGCCTTTAACATAGTAAAACATTCCACAGGAGCATAACCAGAAAAAATTGGCATGCCAAAGAAGGGGACATTAGGACAGGTAACCAAAAACATGGCCAAAGAGGTGTGTTTTAAGGATGGTGGTAAAAGAGGAGGGAGAGGCAGACAGCTATAAGGGGGAATTCCAGAGCTTAGGGCCTAGATGGCTGAAGGCACAGCAGCCAATGGTGGGGTGAAGGAAGTGGGGAATGCACAAGAAACCAGAGTTGGAGGAACACAGAATTCTCGGAGGGTTGTAGGGCTGGAGGAGGTTACAGAGACAGAGAGGAGTAGGGCCATTTGAACATGAAGATGAGTATTTTAAGGTTGCTGGCCCAATGTAGGTCAGCAAGCAAAGGGGTGATGGATGAATGGTTTTTGGTGAAAGTTAGGATATGGGCAGCAGAATTTTGGATGAGCTTAAGTTTATGGAGGGTGGAAGAATGGAGACTGACCAGCATAGCTTGTAGGTAACAAAAGCATCAATCAGATTTCAGTACCAGAAGTGCTGAGGCAGGGGCAGTGATGGGCAATATTACAGAGGTAGAAATAGTCAGTCTTTGTGTGATGGAGAGGATATGGGGCTAGATTTTACACTTTTGTGCCTATAGCCCAAAAATGGGCGTTATTTCCGGCATGGGCGGTAAAAATGGTTTTCAGATCGCCGGCTTCTCGCCCATTCTCAAAGCACCTAGTTTCCATTTTTGAAATTGGGTGTCACCGCGAGCGATATGAAATGCGCAGTAGCATTAAATCTTGCTGACCTTCTGCCGTAAAGTGTCGCCGTCCTTAGCAACGGCATGGCAACGCTCGATTCCCGCAATTCAGGAGGTGTAGGGTCATCATGACATGTGCTGAAGAGGAGTCAGAGAGAGAGGGAGCTGAGAGGGACTGAAAGCATGTGTGGCTGTGTGTGCTTGTTTGGCTGTTGTGGGAGGCACGAGGGAGATTCACCAGCAGCAAAAAGCCGACTAAGCACGAAGGACATAGTTGGCACCGAGTTTTTGTCCAACAAATAAGATATAACATGGAAGGGATGGTGGAGGCCCTGGAGCTGGTAGCCAGGAACACTGGTGGCAGAGGGCTCCCAGTGGTCCCGGAGCGCGGCACCCCCATTGCCAACCACACATGAGAGCCAGCAGCAACATCTTGTTTCTAGCTTGGAGCATGTTCCCACCTCGGGACCATCCTCTCCCGTATCCGTCCAAACAGCGGTTCGGCCGTCATCCCCTCTTCCCAAAGAAGCATCGCCTGAGGAGCTCCTCGGCCAGGAGGCTTGGAGTCAGGAGGGGAAGGGGTAGCGGGGGGCGGGGGGGAGGGTTGGTATTTACAGAAATACTGATGATTTCAGACAACTGTTTGGTTTAAATGTTTTTTATTTAACAAAACCTTGTTGCGCATTGGCTCAGGTAGCTGCACTGTTAGACGCTGGTGATTCCTTAACATCAAAGGGTATAATTACTAACTTGAATCAACTTAAACTTTAACTGTCACCAAGGTGAGGCCCACCATTGATGTATGACCTGCACACCCAGCAGTGCGTCAGCCTTGTAAATAACACCAACATTCTTTCAGGCAAAGCACTCATTGATGAGCTCCTGACACAAGGCTCTTGCAGCTATCACGCCATCACAGGTTCTTTCATGAGGTCTATAGGATGGAGGGGGCATGGCTTCAGCATCAGCCTGATTGTGTGAGCCGATGTCAGCATCCGCCTTCGGTGTGGGTGCTACTCGGGGGGTCATCAGCCAGGTGGCGTGGCCATATCCTTTTTCACCAAGCATCCAGCATTGATCTTGTGGCTGATTGTTAAACAAGTCAGTTACAGTGTTCTCACGCAGGATGTGAGCATCATGGATGCTGCCCAGAAATTTAGCATTCACTGCCATTATAATTTGCTGGTGGTTGACAACGAGTTGGACATTCAGGGAGTGGAATCCCTTGTGGTTCCTGAAAACCTCTGCCTCCTGAAAAGGTGCCCACAATGCGATGTGCGTACAGTCTATTGCTCCCTGCACCTTAGGAAAGTTTGCAATTCTGGAGTATCCTAGAGCCCTCTCAGTCTGAGCCTCCCTGGTCATAGGGAAGCTGATAAAGTCCCTCCTGCGTGCGTACTGGGCTTCAGTGACCTATCTAATGCAGCAATGTGTGGCACGCTGAGACAGACCTCAAATGTCGCCAGCTGAGGCCTGAAAAGAACCCGATGCGTAGAACGACAGTGTCGCGGTGACTTTGACCTCGATGGACAATGCAGTACTGATGGTGCTGGCAGGCTGCAGATCTCCCCTGGCATACCTCAGTGATAACCTCTTTGTGGAAGTGCAGTCTCCGAAGGCAGGTGATGTCGGGCAAGTCGAGGTATGACCGTTTGTCCCTGCACTTGCGGGGAGTGTAACGTCTGGTCCTCCTCATCAGTCTGGCCGTCTTACATTGGGCACATAATGCTGTGGAGCCTACCTTCGGCCATTTCGAGTCTGCAGCATGTAATTGGTCATCAAGAGAGGGTGAGAAAGAACAGGCCCCCTGGCAATAGCTCTCTGTTTTCCACCGATTGGTCACAATGAATGTCCCGATGAAGACACCTCTTAAATTCCAATCGGTCACAGTATGGTCAAGATGTTTGTACAGATGTTCATATCAACTCCAACAACCTCCAGAGTACATTCGAACTCCCCCGAGGTTGAAGCACAGCAGCCTTTTAAAGGACGCGACATGTGATGTAGAACATGGCGTCCATAATGCTGTGATTAGTTTTGGTTAGTTCCATTTTTTCCGGGTTTTTTTTGGGGGAGCGATATTGTGGATGATATGTATGAGAGGTGGTGAAAGTGAAGCTAGGCGATCTCATGGCCGCTAGTTTCGGCAACTATGATCTTTATGACAAAAAAAAGTGGGCGGGCGGTATTATTTTTTTCCGGCGTTACGCATATGGGAAAAGTAACGCTCGGCGATAAGTTTCCGAAAAATGCCCGTCAGTTTCCATTTTGTGGTTAAATAGGCGACATATGGGCGTTATACGTCATTTCAGCGGTAAAATGGACATTAACATGAAGTTTGGGACCTGGAATGTCAGGATCCTCATGGACAACTCCAACAGCGACAGGCCGGAACGCCGCACCGCCATAGGTGCCCGGGAACTTAGACGCTTTGATGTCGACATCGTCGCCCTAAGCGAGACCCGGTAGGCAGGGGAAGGCCAGCTCAAAGAACAAGGTGGAGGTTACACCTTCTTCTGGAAAGGGAAACCAGAGGCAGAATGCTGCTGCCATGGAGTTGGTTTCGCCATCAAAAATGAGCTGGTTGACCGTCTCAGAGACTCGCCCTGCGGGATTAGCGAACGCCTCATAACTCTCCGGCTCACCCTATTCCAGAACCAGTGCGCCATAGTCATCAGTGCGTACGCCTCAATACTCCACGAAACAGATGAGGCCAAAGAGGGTTTCTACTCCAGCTTCGAACAATCCCTTTCCCGCATCTCTACGGACAACAAACTGATCCTCGTCGGTGACTTTAATGCCAGAGTTGGTAAGGACATGGGCCGCTGGGGAGCCATGATCGGCAGAGAGGGTTAGGGAAAACCAACTCCAGCGGTACCTTGCTCCTGACAAAATGCCTAGAACACGATCTTGTCATCACCAACACCTTGTTCTGCCAGAGGAACGAGTACAAAGCATCATGACAACACCCTTGCTCCAAACACTGGCATCTTCTTGACTACGCCATAGTTCGAGCGAGGGATCGCAAGGATGTGCGCATCACCCGCGCCACGACAGGAGCTGACAACTGCTGGACGGACCACTGCCTAATCCGTTCCACCATCAACATTAATATAGCCCCAAAGCGACGATGGCAACAGAAGCAATGCCGCAGAAAAATAAACGCCAGGGCACTCAAAAACCCAGCTAAGAGAGCCTTATACCGCCAACGCCTCACTGCCAATGTGTCGATCCTTGATGTCCTCGGGACGCAGAGTGCACACAGCGCTTGGTCTGCCTTCCAGGCCATCATGACCCGTGCCTGCGAAGAGATGCTCAGTCACTCAACCAGGAAACACCAGGACTGGTTTGATGAGAATGACCAGGAGATCCAAGAGCTGTTGGAATAGGGGTTACTACTAGGGGTATGGCGAGAAAGCAGGAATGGGGTACTGAAGTTGCAGGTTCAGCCATGAACTCATTGAATGGCGGTGCAGGCTAGAAGGGCCGAATGGCCTACTCCTGCACCTATTTTCTATGAATCAATTATTAAGGATGAAATAGCACCGCATTTTGAAAGCAGTGACAAGATCGGTCCAAGTCAGCATGGATTTATGAAGGGGAAATCATGCTTGACAAATCTTCTGGAATTTTTTGAGGATGTAACTTGTAGAGTGAACAAGGGAGAACCAGTGGATGTGGTGTATTTGGACTTTCAAAAGGCTTTTGACAAGGTCCCACACAAGAGATTGTTGTGCAAAATCAAAGCACATGGTATTGGGGGTAATATACTGACGTGGAAAGAGAACTAGTTGGCAAACAGGAAGCGGAGAGTCGGGATAAACGAGTCCTTTTCAGAATGGCAGGCAGTGACTAGTGGAGTGCCGCAGAGCTCAGTGCTGGGACCCCAGCTCTTTACAATATACATCAATGATTTGGATGAAGGAATTGAGTGTAAAAGCTCCAAGTTTGCAGATGACACTAAACTGGGTGGCAGTGTGAGCTGTGAGGGGGACGCTAAGAGGCTGCAGGGTGACTTGGAAAGGTTAGGTGAGTGGGCAAATGCATGGCAGATGCAGTATAATGTGGATAAATGTGAGGTTATCCACTTTGAGGGCAAAAACGCAAAGACAGAATATTATCTGAATGGCGGCAGATTAGGAAAAGGGGAGGTGCAACGAGACCTGGGTGTCATGGTTCATCTGTCATTGAAAGTTGACATACAGGTACAGTAGGCGGTGAAGAAGGCAAATGGTATGTTGGCCTTCATAGCTAGAGGATTTGAGTATAGGAGCAGGGAGGTCTTACTGCAGTTGTACAGGGCCTTGGTGAGGCCTCAACTAGAATATTGTGTTCAGTTTTGGTCTCCTAATCTGAGGAAGGACGTTCTTGCTATTGAGGGAGTGCAGCGAAGGTTCGCCAGACTGATTCCCGTGATGGCTGGACTGACATATGAGGAGAGACTGGATCAACTTGGCCTTTATACATTAGAGTTTAAAAGGATGAGAGGGGATCTCATAGAAACATATAAGATGCTGACGGGACGGGACAGGTTAGATGCGGGTAGAATGTTCCCGATGTTGGGGAAGTCCAGAACCAGGGGACACAGTCTTAGGATAAGGGGTAGGCTATTTAGGACTGAGATAAGGAGAAACTTCTTCACTCAGAGAGTTGTTAACCTGTGGAATTCCCTACCGCAGAGAGTTGTTGATGCTAGTTCATAGGATATATTCAAGAGGGAGTTAGATATGGCCCTTACGGCTAAAGGGATCAAGGGATATGGAGAGAAAGCAGGAAAGGGGTACTGAGGGAATGATCAACCATGATCTTATTGAATGGTGGTGCAGGCTCGAAGGACTGAATGGCCTATTCCTGCACCTATTTTCTATGTTTCTATGTTTCTAATAAACCGCAAGCGAAGGGCATTTTTGAACTTAAAGCAACAACCCAACTTGGGAGCAGCAAAGCAGCTCTACAGACTGTTGAAAGCCGCGGTCCAACAAGAAACCCGTGACCTAATGAATAGATGGTGGGTGGGAAAAGCACAGGAGATTCAGCAGCTAGCCGACAGCCATGGCATGCGAGGATTCTTCACCGCAGTCAAGTCCACCAACAGCCCAAGCACCCAAGGCCCCACCCCACTGCTGGCCAAGAATGGGGAGACACTCATCAAGGACACCGAGGCAATTAGGGCCCGCTGGAAGGAGCACTTCGAAGATCTCCTTAATCGAGACTCTGCCTTTGACACAACTGTCCTCGACTCCATCCCGCAGCATGCTACCCGCCACCACCTCAACAAGACCCCAGCCCTGCACGAGGTAGAAAAGTCCATCAGTCAGCTCAAGAACAACAAGGCATCAGGAGCAGATGGAATCCATGCTGAGGCACTAAAATATGGCAGAACAGCACAGTAGGAAGAGAGGATGTAGATGTAGAAGTAGGAAGTTAAAATGATCAACAGAGTGAAAGGCAATGGAGAAATCAAGAAGGATAAGGAGGGACAGACATCTACAGTCATAAGCACATGAGTAACTTTGTTTGGAACAGACTGTGCTCCCTAAGAGTCCGATCCTCACAGTTTTTCTTAACACACAGCCCTCTACTTCCCAACATCATCATCTCTATCTCCTTCAAAACAGCCATCCACATCCCCTCCTACGAAAACCTTATTTAAAACTTTTAAAACTATCTAATTACAATCTAGTTTAAAACAATCACAGGGAGTAATTGGAGAGTTAGGCTTACAGTTACAAGACAACAATGGATTTGAATATTTGAAATAGCTTGGTACTGTAATTAGTTTTAAAAGTTTTAAATAAGGTTTTCGTAGGAGGGGATGTGGATGGCTGTTTTGAAGGAGATAGAGATGATGATGTTGGGAAGTAGAGGGCTGTGTGTTAAGAAAAACTGTGAGGATCGGACTCTTAGGGAGCACATATTGAGTTTTAAAGACAAGATGAGTTTGCTGAGGGGAAACTGGGTAAAAAACTATTGAACAAGAGTAACACAGAAACATAGAAACATAGAAAATAGGTGCAGGAGTAGGCCATTCGGCCCTTTGGCTCTTCGAGCCTGCACCACCATTCAATAAGATCATGGCAAATCATTCACCTATATGAGATCCCCTCTCATCCTTCTTTACTCCAGTGAATACAGGCCCAGTCGATCCAGTCTCTCCTCATATGTCAGTCCTGCCATCCCAGGAATCAGTCTGGTGAACCTTCGCTGCACTCCCTCAATAGCAAGAACGTCCTTCCTCAGATTAGGAGACCAAAACTGAACACAATATTCCAGTTGAGGCCTCACTAAGGCCCTGTAAGACCTCCCTGCTCCTATACTCAAATCCTCTAGCTATGATGGCCAATATACCATTTGCCTTCTTCACCGCCTGCTGTACCTGCATGCCAACTTTCAATGACTGATGAACCATGACACCCAGGTCTCGTTGCACCTCCCCTTTTCCTAATCTGCCGCAATTCAGATATATTCTGCCTTCGTGTTTTTGCCCCCAAAGTGGATAACCTCACATTTATCCACATTATACTGCATCTGCCATGCATTTGCCCACTCACCTAACCAGTCCAAGTCATCCTGCAGCCTCTTAGCGTCCTCCTCACAGCTCACACCGCCATGCAGTTTAGTGTCATCTGCAAACTTGGAGATACTACACTCAATTCCTTCATCGAAATCATTAATGTATATTGTAAATAGCTGGGGTCCCAGCACTGAGCCCTGCAGCACCCCACTCGTCACTGCCTGCCATTCTGAAAAGGACCCATTTATCCCGACTCGCTGCTTCCTGTCTGCCAACCAGTTCGCTATCCACGTCAGTATATTACCCCCAATACCGTATGCTTTGAATTTACACTCCAATCTCTTGTGTGGGACCTTGTCAAGAGCCTTTTGAATGTTCACATAAGCCACATCCACTGGTTCTCCCTTGTCCACTCTACTAGTTACATCCTCAAAAACTTCCAGAAGATTTGTCAAGCATGATTTCCCTTTCATAAATCCACACTGACTTGGACCGATCCTGTCACTGCTTTCCAACTGCGCTGTTATTTCATCTTTAATAATTGATTCCATCATTTTCCCCACCACCGATGTCAGGCTAACTGGTCTATAATTCCCCGTTTTCTCTTTCTCTCCTTTTTTAAAAAGTGGTGTTACATTAGCTACCCTCCAGTCCATAGGAACTGATCCTGAGTCGATAGACTGTTGGAAAATGATCACCAATGCATCCACTATTTCTAGGGTCACTTCCTTAAGTACTCTGGAATGCAGACTATCAGGCCCCGGGGATTTATCGACCTTCAATCCCATCAATTTCCCGAACACTATTTTCCGCCTAATAAGGATATCCTTCAGTTCCTCCTTCTCACTAGACCCTCTGTCCCCTGGTATTTACATAGAAACATAGAAACATAGGTTTTCTGTGTCTTCCTTCATGAAGACAGAACCAAATATTTGTTCAGCTGGTCTGCCATTTCTTTGTTCCCCATTATAAATTCACATGAATCTGACTGCAAGTGACCTATGTTTATCTTCACTAATCTTTTTCTCTTCACATATCTATAGAAGCTTTTGCAGTCAGTTTTTATGTTCCCAGCAAGCTTCCTCTCATACTCTATTTCCCCCTCCTAATTAAACCCATTGTCCTCCTGTGCTGAATTCTAAATTTTTCCTAGTCCTCAGTAGGGGGGAGTTATGGATTGGAAGGTCGAAGGAAGAAGGAATTGGAATAAAGGGGAATGGGGGAGGGGCGGGGTGGGGGGTGCGGGGGCAGAGACATAATTGCTTTACAATGTGAGGAGAGAATGGGGAGCAGAGAGGGATGTTAAAGAATACAGAATGGGAGTGGAAAATTGGAGTTTGCAATTTCTACTATTCTTTAAGATAATGTTAGAGTTGCTTGAACATTAGTCAAGGAAGTTGAGTGGTGTTGATTGATACCAGATCTGGCAATGAACAGCCAGGCTGATTTCATGCTAGGTTCTTTGAGCGTACAGCCTTCAAATTTTAAGCCACAGGCGTAGCTGTTGTATCAGAGAGAGCAATGGTGAGGGGAGGAGGGTGGTGGTGAGAAACTATGTGGGATTCAATGGGAATGAAGCCTTTATAGAATCATAGAAATTTACGGCACAGAAGGAGGCCATTCGGCCCATCGTGTCTGTGCCGGCTGAAAAAGAGCTATCCATCCTAATCCTACTTTCCAGCTCTTGGTCTGCAGGTTAAGGCACTTCAAGTGCCTATCCAAGTATTTTTTAAATGCATTGAGGGTTTCTGCCTCTGCCACCCTTTCAGGCAGAGCTTTCCAGACTCCCACCACCCTCTGGGTGAAAAGAATCCTCTTTAGAAACATAGAAACATAGAAAATAGGTGCAGGAGTAGGCCATTCGGCCCTTCGAGCCTGCACCGCCATCCAATGAGTTCATGGCTGAACATGCAACTTCAGTACCGCATTCCTTTTTTTCACCATACTCCTTGATCCCCCGAGTAGTAAGAACTACATCTAACTCCTTTTTGAATATATTTAGTGAATTGGCCTCAATAACTTTCTGTGGAAGAGAATTCCACAGGTTCACCACTCTCTGGGTGAAGAAGTTTCTCCTCATCTCGGTCCTAAATGGCTTACCCCTTATCCTCAGACTGTGATCCCTGGTTCTGGACTTCTCCAACATTGGGAACATTCTTCCTGCATCTAACCTGTCTAAACCCATCAGAATTTTAAACGTTTCTATGAGATCCCCTCTCATTCTTCTGAACTCCAGTGAATACAAGCCCAGTTGATCCAGTCTTTCTTGATAGGTCAGTCCCGCCATCCCGGGAATCAGTCTGGTGAACCTTCGCTGCACTCCCTCAATAGCAAAAATGTCCTTCCTCAAGTTAGGAGACCAAAACTGTACACAATACTCCAGGTGTGGCCTCACCAAGGCCCTGTACAACTGTAGTAACACCTCCCTGCCCCTGTACTCAAATCCTCTCACTATGAAGGCCAACATGCCATTTGCTTTCTTAACTGCCTGCTGTACCTGCATGCCAACCTTCAATGACTGATGTACCATGACACCCAGGTCTCGTTGCACCTCCCCTTTTCCTAATCTGCCGCTATTCAGATAATATTCTGCCTTTGTGTTTTTGCCACCAAAGTGGATAACCTCACATTTATCCACATTATACTGCATCTGCCATGCATTTGCCCACTCACCTAACCTGTCCAAGTCACTCTGCAGCCTCATAGCATCCTCCTTGCAGCTCACACTGCCACCCAACTTAGTGTCATCCGCAAATTTGGAGATACTACATTTAATCCCCTCGTCTAAATCATTAATGTGCAATGTAAACAGCTGGGGCCCCAGCACAGAACCTTGCGGTACCCCACTAGTCACTGCCTGCCATTCTGAAAAGTACCCATTTACTCCTACTCTTTGCTTCCTGTCTGCCAACCAGTTCTCAATCCACGTCAGCACACTACCCCCAATCCCATGTGCTTTAACTTTGCACATTAATCTCTTGTGTGGGACCTTGTTGAAAGCCTTCTGAAAGTCCAAATACACCACATCAACTGGTTCTCCCTGGTCCACTCTACTGGAAACATCCTCAAAAAATTCCAGAAGATTTGTCAAGCATGATTTCCCTTTCACAAATCCATGCTGACTTGGACCTATCATGTCACCTTTTTCCAAATGCGCTGCTATGACATCCTTAATAATTGATTCCATCATTTTACCCACTACCAATGTCAGGCTGACCGGTCTATAATTCCCTGTTTTCTCTCTCCCTCCTTTTTTAAAAAGTGGGGTTACATTGGCTACCCTCCACTCCATAGGAACTGATCCAGAGTCTATGGAATGTTGGAAAATGACTGTTAATGCATCCACTATTTCCAAGGCCACCTCCTTAAGTACTCTGGGATGCAATCCATCAGGCCCTGGGGATTTATCGGCCTTCAATCCCATCAATTTCCCCAACACAATTTCCCGACTAATAAGGATTTCCCTCAGTTCCTCCTCCTTACTAGACCCTCTGACCCCTTTTATATCCGAAAGGTTGTTTGTGTCCTCCTTAGTGAATACCGAACCAAAGTACTTGTTCAATTGGTCTGCCATTTCTTTGTTCCCCGTTATGACTTCCCCTGATTCTGACTGCAGGGGACCAACGTTTGTCTTTACTAACCTTTTTCTCTTTACATATCTATAGAAGCTTTTGCAGTCCATTTTAATATTCCCTGCAAGCTTCCTCTCGTACTCTATTTTCCCTGCCCTAATCAAACCCTTTGTCCTCCTCTGCTGAGTTCTAAATTTCTCCCAGTCCCCGGGTTCGCTGCTATTTCTGGCCAATTTGTATGCCAGTTCCTTGGCTTTAATACTATACCTGATTTCCCTTGATAGCCACAGTTGAGCCACCTTCCCTTTTTTATTTTTACGCCAGACAGGGATGTACAATTGTTGTAGTTCATCCATGCGGTCTCTAAATGTCTGCCATTGCCATCCACAGTCAACCCCTTAAGTATCATTCGCCAATCTATCCTAGCCAATTCACGCCTCATACCTTCAAAGTTACCCTTCTTTAAGTTCTGGACCATGCTGCCCAAGTTTCGGTCTCAGTTGCTCCTGATTTTGTGGAGCAACTGGTGTAGAACGGAGTATCTTAGAAATTCAAATTCTCGGCATTTAGTTTGCTCCAGTTCTAGTCAGTTCGAACAGTTTCACTTTGGAACAGAATTTTTTTTTCAAAAGTGGGTGTGTCCGGCTACTTAAGCCTGTTTTCAAAGTTTTGGCAGTGAAAACTTACTCCAAACTAACTTAGCTGGAGAATATCGAAGTTTTTTTCAAGCGCACATTTAGGCGCGAAGAACAGATGTCCAGCTTAGAGGTGCGCCGTTTTCGGCGTGGGCCGAAACTTGGGGCCATGGTCTCTGAATTAACTGTTTCATTCTCCATCCTAATGAAGAATTCCACCATATTATGGTCACTCTTCCCCAAGGGGCCTCGCACAACGAGATTGCTAATTAATCCCCTCTCATTACACAACACCCAGTCTAAGATGGCCTCCCCCCTAGTTGGTTCCTCGACATATTGGTCCAGAAAACCATCCCTTATGCACTCCAGGAAATCCTCCTCCACCGTATTGCTTCCAGTTTGGTTAGCCCAATCTATATGCATATTAAAGTCACCCATGATAACTGCTGCACCCTTATTGCATGCACCCCTAATTTCCTGTTTGAAGCCCTCCCCAACATCACTACTACTGTTTGGAGGTCTGTACACTAACGTTTTTTGCCCTTTGGTGTTCTGCAGCTCTACCCATATAGATTCCACATCATCCAAGCTAATGTCCTTCCTAACTATTGCATTAATCTCCTCTTTAACCAGCAATGCTACCCCACCTCCTTTTCCTTATATTCTATCCTTGCTGAATGTTGAATACCCTTGGATGTTGAGTTTCCCTCTAATCCTTCTCCCAATTACGTGTGGATTGTGGGTTCAAGTCCCACTCCAGGGACTTGAGCACAAAAATCTAGGCTGGCACTCCAGTGCAGTGCTGAGGGAATGCTGCACTGTCAGAGGTGCCATTTTCAGATGAGACGTTAAACCGAGACCCCGTCTGCTCTCTCAAGTGGACGTAAAAGATCCCATGGCACTATTTTCGAAGCAGAGCAGGGGAGTTATCCCCGGTGCCCTGGCCAATATTTATCCCTCAATCAACATAACAAAAAACAGATTATCTGGTCATTATCACGTCATTATCACATTGCTGTTTGAGATAGCTTGCTTGTGCTCAAATTGGCTGCTGCGTTTCTTACATTACAACAGTAACTACACTCCAAAAGTACTTCATTGGCTGTAAAGTGCTTTGAGACACCCAGTGGTCATGAAAGGTGCTACATAAATCCAAGTCTTTTTTTCCTTTTTAAATCTATGCCCCCTGGTTATTGACCTCTCAACTAAAGGAAGGTGGAGATGAAGCAGATATGGAGACGAATGACTGTTTCAATATCTTCACAGGTGAAGGGCGAAAGATGAAGATAAGAATCCGAGAGGGGTTTAGTAAGGGAGTCCAGGGATAACTTTTCTGAGGATAGAAACTGAAAGTGTCGGGTTTTTATCTGACATGGGGATGTTTATAAGGGAGAGAAATAAGAAAGTGATCTATGAGAGCTCTATCAGAGATGTTGAGGTCCTGTGAGATGGCAAGGTTGAAAGGGTATTCATGTGAGTCAATATGAAGAGTGAGGTTGAGGGATCCAAGGATGGATATGGAGTGGACAAAGAATTCAATTGAGATAGGAGAGGGTGAGTTTAGATGGAGGTTGACATCACCAAGGTCAATGCTTTTTTCAGTGCAGAGACAGAAGGGAGACAAGGGAAGGAGATGTCAGGGAGGAACTGACCTGGGGGCTTAAGGGGAACAATATTACATAGGATTACATAGGATATGCAGCACAGAAACAGGCCATTTGGCCCAACCAGTCCATGCACCGATGCTCCACTTGAGCCTTCTCCTATCTTTCCTCATCTAACCCTATCAGCATAACCCTCTATTCCCTTCTCCCTCATATGCTTCTCTAACCGCCTTTTAAATGCTTCCATACTGTTTGCTTCAATCATTCCCTGTGGCAGCGAGTTCCACATTGTCACCATTCTCTGGGTAAAGAAGTTTCTTCTGAAATCGCTATTTGATTTCTTGGTGACTATCTTATATTGATGGCCTCTAGTTATACTCTTCCCCACAAGTGGAAACACTCTCTCTGTATCTACTCTATCAAAACCTTTCATAATTTTAAAGACCTCTATTAGTTCACCCCTCATCCTTCTTTTGTCAAGAGAAAAGAGACTCATCCTTTCCTGATAGGTGTACACTCATATTTCTGGTATCATCCATGTAAATCTTCTATGCACCCTCTCCAGTGCCTCTATATCCTTTTTATAATATGGTGACCAGAATTTCACACAGTACTCTAAATGTGGTCCAACCAAGGTTCAATCCAAGTTTAGCATAACTTCACTACTTTTCAATTCTATCCCTCTAGAAATAAACCCTAGTGCTTAGTTTGCTTTTTAATGGCCTTGTTAACTTTTATGTCTTTTGTCGATACTTTTAGTGATTTATGTATCTGTACCCTTTGCTTGTCTATCCCATTTAGATTCTTAAGGCCTGAGTTTGGTCAAACCTAAGTTCCGCCCATGTACCGTCGAAAGGACCGCTAAGATCCTTACGGTACTTTGGGCGGAAGTTTGGTGAAAAAATGTGGGAAAAACCACCTGGCGGAAAAAATGGGCCTTACACGCCAATTCTGGGCGGCAGTGGGCGGTAGGTCGGATTCTGGGCGGCAAATGCAATCCTTGGCAAAGTAACACCAAGGATAGAGTCGGGCCCAGGGAGGGGGGGAACGGGGGAAATTTTTTTTTGACAAATGGAAAAAAAACGTTTCCAAATCCTTCAGAGGACCCTATCCACCAAAATCGCTGCAAAAGAAATGAAGAAAACAAGTGCACTAACGTTTTCTTGCACGTCTTCAGTCTTACCATTCAGGTAAGACCTGCCTCCATGTGACGGTCTCTTCTGCTGCTGGAGTGGAGGACTGCCCAGACCAATCTCAGGAGGGAGCGGGTGGGAGGACTTTTGTCGGTGTTGTACACTGGCGCTTGCCAGTGGACGCTTTCCAGTGGTCTTCTCTCCCCGCCAGCGTGAGGACCTGACCAAACCCGCTCGGAGGGGAGAGTGCCCAGAAACCAGGGAGACCGCCGAGAAAACTCGGCGGCACCGGCGGTAAGTCTGCCAAATTCGGGCCCTAATTTTCTAAGTAATATGTGACCTCCCTATTTTTCTTACCAAAATGTAATACCTCACATATATCTGTGCTGAACTTCATTTGCCAATTGTATACCCATTCTGCAAATTTATTCATGTCTTCTTGTAATTTGTTGCAGTCCTCCTCAGTATTGACTATGCCCTCCCCAATTTGGTGCCGTCTGCAAATTTAAAAATTGTGTTTTTGATTCCAAAGTCTAAATCATCAATATAAATTGTGAACAACATTGGTCTCAGCACTGATCCTTGTGGGACACCACTACCCACCTTCTGCCACTTTGAATAGCTACCCTTTACCCCTACTCTCTGCTTTCCATCTTGAAGCCAGCTAGCTATCCATTCTGCTACTTGCCCCCTGACTCTGCATTCCCTGACCTTATTCATTAGTCTATTATGTGGTACCTTATCGAAACCCTTTTGAAAATCTAGATAAATTACACCTACTGCATTACCCTCGTCTAGATTCACTGTTACCTCTTCAAAAAATCAAATTAGGTTGGTTAAGCAAGACTTTCCCTTTTAAAATGCACGCTGACTATTTATTATAATATTTTTCATTTCTAGATGTTCTTCTATTGTCTCCTTTCGTAGGGATTCCATTATTTTTCCTACCACCGATGTTAAGCTGACTGGTCTATAATTCCCTGGACATGTTCTATCTCCCTTCTTAAATATAAGTATCACATTAGCTATCCTCCAGTCCTCTGGCACTACACCTTTTTGTAAAGAATTACTAAATATGTGCAGTAAAGCCTCTGCTATTTCTTCCCTAGATTCTTTTAACATGTACGGATGTAATCCATCCAGACCAGGGGTTTTATCCTATTTGAGTTTCATTAGTTTATTTAGTATAGCTCCGTGTTTTATTGTAAATGCAGTTAACTCATTACTAATCTCATCATTCACTGTCATCTCCACCTGTTCTATCTCCCTGGTAAATGCTGAAGCAAAGTATTTATTTAATATCTCTGCCTTCTCTCTGTTGCTGCCTGTGCCATTATCCTATCCATCCCTTAGTGGCCTATTCCCATCCTGACCTTCCTTTTTTAAATTTATCTGCCTGTAAAATATTTTACTATTTTGTTTTATGTCCCTTGATAATTTAATTTCATAGTTTCTTTTTGCCTTCCTAATTGTTTTTTTTTTACTTCTCTCCTAATCCCTTCCCCTTATTATGCTCTCCCATGCTGTCCATGTGCTTAATGTATGCCTCTTTCCTTACCCTCATTTTTTCCCCAATGGCCTTATTCATCCACGGTATCTCATTAGTGTTTAGCTTGTTCTTGTTTATTAGCAGAATATATTTTTCCTGGACTCTGTTGAACTTCTTTTAAATGTTTCCCATTGCTATTCTTGTGGTATATTCTCTACAACATCACAAACACACAGATGACAAGATGGCTCTTAACACAGGAACTTGTCAAGTGACCTGTCACCTGATGCTTTATTATTGTAAACAGCAATGGTTGCATTACCACAGTAGTCCACTAGGTGGAGCATAGTCCACTAGATGGAGCTTATATATTACACCTCTCCCTCCTTAATGAAGAAATAATTATAACAAACAATCATCATACATAACTTGCATGGTTATACATAACAAAAGATATGGGGCTAGATTTTCCATTCTTTTGCCATGCATAATGCCGACTTAACATCCATTTTAACGCTGAAATGAGGTGTAACACCCAGATATTGCCCATTTAGCCACAAAATGGAAACTGATGCCCATTTTTCGGACACTTATCGCCAAGTGTTTCGCCATGTACATAACACCGGGAAAAAATAATATCGTCCGCCCACATTTTTTTGGTCGAATCATCAGAATGGGCGAATCCAATGCCCATAATATCACCCAGCATTACTTTTGGCACGTAATTAACGCCGAGATTTAATAATACCGACCACCCACTGTTTTTTGTCATAAAGATCACATTTGCCGAAATTAACACCCAGTATGGCGCCCATCCTTACTTTCAGCACCTCGCAAACATCTCTCTGACAACATCGCTCCACATAAAAACTGCTGGGAAAAAGTTGAACTAACCGGAACGCCATGTTCTAAATCGCAGGTCGCATCATTTAAAAGGCTGCCCTGCTTCAACCTCGGGGGAGTTCGGATGTACTCTGGAGGTGTTTGCAGATGATGTGAACATCTGAACAAACATCTTTTCATACTGTGGACGATTGGAATTTACTAGATGTCATAGTGGAGACATTCATTCTTTGTGAACGATCGGTGGAAAACAGATAGCTGTTGGAATGGGGCCTGTCATTTCTCACCCTCTCTTGATAACCACTCACATGCTGCAGACTCGAGATGGCAGAAGGTACACTCGACAGTATTTGTAATAAGGTGGATGAATTAACTGTGCAGATAGCTGTTAACAGATATGATGTAATTAGCATCACGGAGACATGGCTCCAGGGTGACCAAGGCTGGGAACTCAACATCCAGGGAGGATAGACAGAAAGGAAAAGGAGGTGGAGTGGCATTGCTGGTTAAAGAGGAAATTAACGCAATAGTAAGGAAGGACATTAGCTTGGATGATGTGGAATCGGTATGGGTGGAGCTACGGAATACCAAAGTGCAGAAAACGCTAGTGGGAGTTGTGTACAGACTGCCAAACAATAGTAGTGAGGTTTGGGACAGCATCAAATAAGAAATTTGGGATGTGTGCAATAAAAGTACAGCAGTTATCATGGACGACTTTAATCTATATATTGATTGGGCTAACCAAACTGGTACAATGCGGTGGAGGAGGATTTCCTGGAGTGTATTAGCGATGGTTTTCTGGACCAATATGTCGAGGAACCAACTAGAGGGCTGGCCATCCTAGACTGGGTGATGTGTAATGAGAATGGACGAATTAGCAATCTTGTTGTGCGAGGCTCATTGGGAAAGAGTGATCATAATATGGTAAAATTCTTTATTAGGATGGAGAGTGATACAGTTAATTCAGAGACTCGGGTCCTGAACTTAAGGAAAGGTAACATTGATGGTATGAGATGTGAATTGGCTAGAATAGACTAGCGAGTGACACTTAATGGGTTGACGGTGGATAGGCAATGGCAAACATTTAAAGCTCACATGGATGAACTTCAACAATTGTACATCCCTGTCTGGAGTAAAAATAAAACGGGGAAGGTGGCTCAACTGTGAATAACAAGGGAAATTAAGGATAGTGTTAATCCAAGGAAGAGGCATATAAATTGCAGCAAAAGCAGCAAACCTGAGGACTGGGAGAATTTTATAATTCAGCAGGAGAGGACAAAAGGTTTAATTAGGAGGAGGAAAATAGAGTATGAGAGGAAGCTTGCTGGGAACATAAGAACTGATGGCAAAAGCTTCTATAGATAGGTGAAGAAAAAAAGATGAGTGAAGACAAACGTCGGTCCCTTGCAGTCAGATTCAGGTGAATTTATAATGAGGAACAAAGAAATGGCAGACCAGTTAAACAAATACTTTGGTTCTGTCTTCACGAAGGAAGACACAAATAACCTTCCGGAAATTCTGGGGGACCGAGGGTCTAGTGAGAAGGAGGAACTGAAGGAAATCCTTTATTAGGCAGGAAATTGTGTTAGGAAAATTGATGGGATTGAAGGCCGATAAATCCCCAGGGCCTGATAGTCTGCATCCCAGAGTACTTAAGGAAGTGGCCCTAGAAATAGTGGTTGCATTGGTGATCATTTTCCAACAGTCTATCGAATCTGGATCAGTTCCTATGGACTGGAGGGTAGCTAATGTAACACCACTTTTTAAGAAAGGAGGAAGAGAGAAAATGGGTAATTATAGACCAGTTAGCCTGACATCAGTAGTGGGGAAAATGTTGGAATGAATTATTAAAGATGAAATAGCAGCGCATTTGGAACACAGTGACAGGATCGGTCCAAGTCAGCATGGATTTATGAAAGGGAAATCATGCTTGACAAATCTTCTGGAATTTTTTGAGGATGTAACTAGTAGAGTGGACAGGTGAGAACCAATGGAGGTGGTGTATTTGGACTTTCAAAAGGCTTTTGACAAGGTCCCACATAAGAAATTGGTGTGCAAAATTAAACCACATGTTATTGGGGGTAATGTATTGACGTGGATAGAGAACTGGTTGGCAGACAGGAAGCAGAAGTTGGGATAAACGGGTCCTTTTCAGAATGGCAGGCAGTGACTAGTGGGATGCCGCAGGGCTCAGTGCTGGGACCCCAGGTATTGACAATGATTTAGATGAAGGAATTGGTTTAATATCTACAAGTTTGCAGATGACACTAAGCTGGGAGGCGGTGTGAGCTGCGAGGAGGATGCTAAGAGGCTGCAGGGTGACTTGGACAAGTTAGGTGAGTGGGCAAATGCATGGCAGATGCAGTATAATGTGGATAAATGTGAGGTATCCACTTTGGTAGCAAAAACACGAAGGCAGAATATTATCTGAATGGCAGCAGATTAGAAAAAGGGGAGGTGCAACGAGACCGGGGTGTCATGGTCATCAGTCATTGAAAGTAGGCATGCAGGTACAGCAGGCGGTGAAGAAGGCAAATGGCATGTTGGCCTTCATAGCTAGGGGATTTGAGTATAGGAGCAGGGAGATCTTACTGCAGTTGTACAGGGCCTTAGTGAGGCCTCACCTGGAATATTGTGTTCAGTTTTGGTTTCCTAATCTGAAGAAGGACATTCTTGCTATTGAGGGAGTGCAGGAAAGGTTCGCCAGACTGATTCCTGGGATGGCAGGACTGACATATGAGGAGAGAATGGATTGACTGGGCCTATATTCACTGAAGTTTAGAAGGATGAGAGGGGATCTCATAGAAACATATAACATTCTGACGGGGTTAGACAGGTTAGATGCAGGATGAATGTTCCCGATGTTGGGGAAGTCCAGAACCAGGGGACATAGTCTAAGGTTAAGGGGTAAGCCATTTAGGACTGAGATGAGGAGAAACTTCTTCTCTCAGAGAGTTGTTAACCTGTGGAATTCCCTGCTGCAGAGAGTTGTTGATGCCAGTTCATTGGATATATTCAAGAGGGAGTTAGATATGGCCCTTACGGCTAACGGGCTCAAGGGTTATGGAGAGTAAGCAGGAAAGGGGTACTGAGGTGAATGATCAGCCATGATTTTATTGAATGGTGGTGCAGGCTCGAAGGGCCTAATGGCCTACTCCTAGACCTATTTTCTATGTTTCTATGTTTCTATGTGCCCAATGTAAGACGTGACAGACTCATGAGGAGGACCAGACGTTACACCCCCCACAAGTACAGGGAGAAGCGGTCTTACCTCAACTTGTCCGAGAACACCTGCCGCCAGAGACTGCACTTCCACAAAGAGGTTATCAGTGAGATATGCCAGCTCATAAGGGGAGATCTGCAGTCGGTAGCACCATCAGGACTGCACTGTCCGTCGAGGTCAAGGTCACCGCGGCACTGTCGTTCTGCGCGTCGGATTCCTTTCAGGCCTCAGCTGGCGACATTTGCAGTATATCTTAGCATGCCACACATTGTTTCTTTAGACAGGTTACTGAAGTTCTGTATGCATGCAGGATGGACTTTATCAGCTTCCCTATGACCAGGGAGGCTCAGACTGAGAGGGCTCCAGGATTCTACCAAATTGCTAACTTCCCCAAGGTGCAGGGAGCATAGACTGTACACACATCGCGATGTGGGCACCTTTTCAGAATGCAGAGGTTTTCAGGAACTGCAAGAGATTCCACTCCCTGAATGTGCAACTCGTTGTCGACCACCAGCAAATTATTATGGCAGTGAATGCTAAATTTCCGGGCAGCATCCATGATGTTCACATCCTGGGTGAGAGTACTGTATCTGACTTGTTTACCAATCAGCCACAAGATTAATGCTGGATGCTTGGTGACAAAGGATATGGCCTCGCCACCTGGCTGATGACCCCCTGCGTGACCCCCACGCCGAAGCCGAGAAGCGATACAACTAGAGTCACAGAGCCATGCGCAATATCGTCGAGAAAAGCATTGGAGTGCTTAAGCAGCGCTTTAGATACCTGGATCACTCAGGAGGCGAGCCCCAATACCACCCTGAGCAGGTAACTCAATTCGTGGTGGTGTGCTCCATGCTGCACAACTTGGCTATCAGGTGGGGACAAGAATTGCCAGAAGGGTCTGATGGTTCACCTCAGGAGAGAGAGGAAGAGGAGGATGAGGAGATGGACACTGACATCAGGCCAGACAATCAGGCTGATGCTGAAGTCATGCCTCCGCTCCCCTGTAGACCATAGGAAAGGGCCTGTGGTGGCTACATAGCTGCAAGACTCTTACGTCAGGAGCTCATAAATGAGCGCTTTGTCTGAAAGAACGTTGGTGGTATTTACAAATCTGACACGCTGCTGGGTGTGCAGGTCATCCATCAATGGTGTGCATCATCTTGGTGACAGTTAAAGTTTAAGTTGATTCAAGTTAAGTGTAATCATACCCTTTCATGTTAAGGAATCACCGGTGTGTAAAGGCGCAGCTATCTGAGCCAATGTGCAACAAGATTATGTTAAATAAAAAACATTTAGCCTGACCATTTGTCTGAAATCATAAGTATATCTGTAAAAACCACCCAATCCCCACCCTTGCCCCAGCCCACAACAAATTTATCACATTTACATCATTACAATGGTCTCCAATTCCAACAAAACAGAACACAAATGCAAAACAACAAGGTAGCCCTCTCGCCCTTGCCCCGACCCTCCCAGCAAAATAGCAGCAGCAACCTAAAAATATGCCCCAGACAACACCTGCGGCCATGCACCTCACTTTCCTTTCCCCCCACCCCCCTGCTTCTCCTCCCCATCTCTAGCCCTTCCCCTTCCCCTCCTGATTCCAAACCGCCTGGCCGAGGAGCTCCTTAGGCGATGCTTCATTGGAGGTTGGGGATGATGGCAGAACCGCTGGTGGATGGATACGGGAGAGGAGGGTCCCGAGGTAGGAACGTGCTCTGAGCCAGAAGCAAGATGTTGCTCCTGGCTTTCATGTGTCGTTGACAATAGGGGTGCGGCACCTTGGGATGTGGTGCCGTGCTCTAGGAGCACTGGGAGCCCTCTGCCACCAATGTTCCTGGCTAACAGCTCCAGGGCCTCTTCCATCCCTTACAAGTTATGTATTATTTATTGGACAATCTCTTGGTGCCAATTATGTTCTTGGTGCTTAGTAAGCTTTTTGCTGCTGGTGAATCTCCCCCGTGCCTCCCACAACATCCAAACAAGCACACATCACACCCACACACGCTTTCAGTCTCTCTCTGCTCCCTCTCTCTCTGTCTCCTCTTCTACTCATGTAATGATGACCCTTGACCTCCTGAATCGTGGGAATCGAGCGTTGCCATGCCGTTGCTAAGGACGCGACACTTTACGGCACAGGATCAGAGAGATTTAACGCTACTACCCATTTCATATCGCTCGCAGTAATGCCCAATTTTTAAAATGGAGACTAGGGTCTTTGAAAATGGGCGAGAAGCCGGTGATCTGAAAACCCATTTTTACCACCCACGCCAGAAATAACGCCTAGTTTTGGGCAATCTGCACAAAATTGTAAAATCTAGCCATATTTACAAATCAAACTTAACCACTGGTATTTTGTTTCGAAGAGGCTACCTTCACTCTCGAACAGCACTTTCCAAACATGGTGTCGAACTTAGACTCATTCTAGGCTGAGCCTGAGGAGAGTTTTCCTCCAAGGGCAACCCTTGATCTACATTTGGACTCTCTACAACTTCAGATTGCTTGTCTGCCTAACTCGGACTCAAACTTAAATTCTGACTTTCTCTTGGATTTGTTTCTAGTCCATCTGATGTAGACTTTTCTACTGACACTCTACTTGTAACCAGACTATCTGATGAGTCAGAAATAATCAAATCATTCCAACTTTCAACTCCTTCCACATCTGTAGGTAAAATATGGTCAATGTGAACAAACCTAACCTGTCCATGATCAAACATCTTGACCAAATATCTTCACCACTCTTCCTGGTAACCACTTTAACCATTTATGGTGATGGTTCTTCACTCTAATCTTCTGATATAATTTCACACTGCTCTCTCTTACTCTACCTCTATCACAATTCTCTTTCAGTCTTAGTTATTTCTCTTCTACTGACTATGCCAAGTTTGGCTTTAACAACGAGACCCTGGTTTGTGGCTGCTGGTGTTCTACCAATAGTTGTATGAGGTGTATTACGATACATAATTAGAAAATTAGCCAATTTGTGATCCAATGACAACTGTCGTTTCTTTGGATTTGGATCCAACATTTGCTTGATGAGGGCACATTTTACAAATTGTACTGTGTGCTCTGCTGCACCATTTGAAGTAGGGTGGTATGGTGGAACCTTGGTATGTTTCACACCACTTTTGCTCATGAATTGTGCAAATTCTTCAAAAGAAAATTGCGACCCATTATCAGACACAATGTCTTCTGGGAGGCCATATGAAGAAAACAATCCTCCAAATTGTCTACTGTTTTACTTGTTGTTATTTTCCACATCAGAAACACCTCTACCCACTTCGAATGGCTATTAATCACAATGAAGAATTGCCACCCTTCGAGCTCAACAAAATATATATGTAAGCGTTGCCACACCCTGGGAGGCATTTCTATGGCTGTAATGGTACTGATGGTGGTTTCTTGCTTACCGATTGACATGTTGTACACTGACTAATGATGTATTCTATGGGCTAGACTTTGCATCGTGGTCTATATTGCCCAAAAATGGGTGATATTTCCGGCGTTAGGGATAATATTTTTTTCCGGATTGCCGGAATAGCGCCCATATTAAAACCCGCTAGTTTTCATTTTTTAATTTGGGCGTTAGCCGTAGCGATGTGAAATGGGCATTAGCGATTTATTCCATCATGCAAGGCCAGCATCCATAGTAACGGCCATTCTGCGCATGCGGGGTTCTTTTTTGTAATTAACTTTTCCCACGATTCGGGAGGTCAGGGGTCACTTGCACATGTGCAGAAGAGAGAGGAGAGAGCGAGAGAGAGAGAGGAGTTGTTGTTGAGAAGCTGGTGTGCAGAGTGGCTGGATTATTGGATTATTGGATTATTTATTAAAATGGATCAAATTGATGAAGTCATGACCGATGTAGAGGTGGAGGAGGTGGCTGAAGTGGGTGACCTGGGTGAGGTAGGAGAGGCAATGGGCGGTAGAAGGCGCGCAAAGCACTTTTCTGAGCAGGCCAATGATGCCCTCATTACAGAGGTCGAATATCATTGGGCCCAATTGATCCGGGGTGGTCGTGGTAAACTATCCCACCACCGCCCCCCCCCCCCCCCAGGGGTGTACCAATGAATCTGGGCAGAGATCGCTGAAGTGGTCGCTTCCACTACCCATGAGGTCCGTGAGCCTAACCAGTACCGCAAGCACTGGAATGACCTAGTTCGTTCCGGAAGAGTAAGTGTTAAATTTATTAAATACATTGTAATGATGCAATGACTCATTAATTCAAATGTAGATCTGCTGGATTGTAATTAGGCTGGTAATCTTGGTGTCATGCGTTAGTTCCTGACCTCGATGTTCTTAAATTTATTCTCAGATCATAGATATAAGCATGCATTCAATTGCATACGAAACGTATCAGCATATAACGTTAACGATAAATAGCATGGGCGATGACTAATTGAGGATTGTCTGTGTGTTCTGTGTGTTGTGCTGTGTGTGTGTTGTATAATAGTAATAGTATCTATTAATGCCTGATATCTGTCATATCTGTAATAGTACCTAGGTAATGAGCTTATGCCATGCTCTTGTCACCTTTGCAGAAGAAATTGTCCAAAAACCGGTCGGAGCAGAGGTGTACTGGGGGAGGACCGGCAGACATAGCCCCATTGACTGACCTTGAAGACCGGGCGTTGGCCTTAGTGGGGTCCACAATTGGTCAGCCACCCGTGATGGTGCTGAACCTGTTCTTGTGTCATGTGAGCAAAGTATAAACCATTGGTGATTTAAAGTAATTTAATGCCATTTCAGTACAACATATGATTGATGTAATGTTATGTAATGTCATGTAATTATGATGGGATCATGAAATATCATTGTAATGCAATGCAGATTCTGTACCATCATGATGTTAATTATATGTGAAGCCTGTCAGTGATATTTATAGCAGTAGTGTTGCTCCTCACTCCTCATACATCTGACTGCATAGCGTAAGCATTCTCATATCACTCTGGCATCCCCTTCTCTTCTACTAACCTCCTTTATGTTTTCTAAGTCACCAGGCTAAGCAGGCTTCCCAAGCACTACAGGTTCCCCAGATTCCACAGTTTCATCAGCCTTCGCAGGGTTCCCTAGGGTCTGCAGGTTCCCCAGGTTCTGCAGGTTGTCTCTGGAGGCGAGAAGGCAAGAGCCTCTCCTGTCCTGTTGCAGGTGTTCCTATCCACCAAGGATAGTGAGGCGAACATAAGAACATAAGAAATAGGAGCAGGAGTAGGCCATACGGCCCCTCGAGCCTGCTCCGCCATTTAATACGATCATGGCTGAACCGATCATGGACTCAGGTCCACTTCCCTGCCCGCTCCCCATAACCCCTTATTCCTTTATCGGTTAAGAAAGTGTCTATCTCTGTCTTAAATTTATTCAATGACCCAGCTGCCACAGCTCTCTGAGGCAGCGAATTCCACAGATTTACAACCCTCTGAGAGAAGAAATTCCTCCTCATCTCAGTTTTAAATGGACGGCCCCTTATTCTAAGAGCATGCCCTCTAGTTCTAGTCTCCCCCGTCAGTGGAAACATGCTCTTTGCATCCACTTTGTCAAGCCCTCTCATAATCTCATACATTTCGCTAAGATCACCTCTCATTCTTCTGAATTCCAATGAATAGAGGCCCAACCTACTCAACCTTTCCTCATAAGTCAACCCCCTCATCCCCAGAATCAACCTAGCGAACCTTCTCTGAACTGCCTACAAAGCAAGTATATCCTTTTGTAAATATGGAAACCAAAACTGCACTGTCACTGGGATTTATCTGCCTTTAGTCCCATTATCTTACTGCGTACCACCTCCTTAGTGATTGTGATTGTGTTACGTTCCTCCCCCGCTATAGCCCCTTGACTATCCACTGTTGGAATATTGTTAGTGTCTTCTACCGTAAAGACTGATACAAAATATTTGTTCAGAGTTTCTGCCATCTCCACGTTTCCCATCACTAATTCCACGGTTTCGTCCTCTAAGGGACCAACATTTACTTTAGCCACTCTTTTCCTTTTTATATACCAATAGAAACTCTTCCTATCTGTTTTTATATTTTGTGCTATTTTACTTTCATAGTCTATCTTCCCTATCTTAATCATATATTCAAGGTATATTCAAGATTGGATATATTCAAGAGGGAGTTAGATATGGCCCTTACGGCTAAAAGGATCAAGGGGTATGGAGAGAAAGCAGGAAAGGGGTACTGAGGTGAATGATCAGCCATGATCTTATTGAATGGTGGTGCAGGCTTGAAGGGCCGAATGGTCTACTCCTGCACCTATTTTCTATGTTTTTATGTTTCTATTTAAACATTTTTCACTGTTGGATGGGGGTGGCAGGTGGTTGGGTGTTTGTTGTTAAAGACATTTCTTGTTATTTAAAAAAAATCACTGTTGGGGTGGGGATGGGGGTAGATGGATGCTTGTTGTTAAAGACATTTGTTTAAAACTTTACTATTCATTAAATTTTTTACATTTAATTTAACGTTGTTGTGCAGTGTCTTCCAATAACAGAAAAGTTAAACATATACAATGTTTTCAAACAATGGCGAGGCCAGGCAAGGCAAAGATGAAATGTAATGTAACACAACTGTAACTGTAACTGTCATCAACGTAATGCAAAGCGTTCATTTATGAGCTGCGGACACAACAGTCTTGCAGTTGTGTAACTACCACCAACGTAAGTTCATGCAAAGCGTTCATTTATGAGCTGCTGACACAACAGTCTTGCAGCTGCGTAACTACCACGGGTCTTTTCCTGTGGTCTAGGGTGGAACTGGGGCACGGTTTCAATGCCAGCCTGATTGTCCTCCTGAGGTCCTCATCCACCTCCTCATCCTCCTCTTCTGCCTCTCCTCTCTCCTGAGGTGGACCGGCAGTCCCATCTGGCAATTCTTGTCCCCTCCTGATAGCAACATGCAGCACACCACAATGAACTCAGCGACTTGCTTAGGGTGGTATTGTAAGTCGTCTCCTGTGTGGTCCAAGCATCTGAAGCGCTGCTTAAGCACTCCAATTGTGTTTTGACGATATTGCGTGTGGCTATGTGGCTTTCGTTATAGCGCTTCTCGGCTTCTGTCTGGGGCTTATGCAGGGGGGCTTATGAGCCAGCTGGCAAGGCCATATCCTTTATCCCCCAGCATGCAACCATGACCTTGTGGCTGACTCTTACACAGGTCAACATTGAGTTGCACATTCAGGAGTGGAATCCCTTTGGATTCAGAACCACCTCTGCATCCTGAAAAGGTGCTTGCAGGGCAATGTGTGTACAGTTTATTGCTCACTGCACCTTGGGAGGACAGAATGTTACAAAGACACCCTCAAAGCCTCCCTGATAAAATGCAACATCCCCACCGACACCTGGGAATCCCTGGCCAAAGACTGCTCTAAGTGGAGGAAGTGCATCCAGGAGGGCGCTGAGCACCACGAGTCTCATCGCCGAGAGCATGCAGAAATCAAGCGCAGGCAGCGGAAAGAGCGTACGGCAAATCTGTCCCACCCTCCCTTACCCTCAATGACTGTCTGTCCCACCTGTGACAGGGACTGTGGCTCTCGTATTGGACTGTTCAGCCACCTAGTCAGAGTAGGAATAGCAGGATAGCTCAGATGAATACATGGTTTAAGGAGTGGTGCAGAAGTGAGGATTCAAATTCCTGGGACATTGGAACCGGTTCTGGGGGAGGTGGGACGAGGACAAACCGGACGGTCTGCACCTGGGCAGGACCGGAACCAATGTCCCAGGGGGAGTGCTTGCTAGTGCTGTTGGGGAGGGGTTAAACTAATATGACAAGCGCTTGGGAACCTATGCAGGGAGACAGAGGGAAGTAGAATGGGGGCAGAAGCAAAAGATAGAAAGAAGAAAAGTAAAAGTGGAGGGCAGAGAAACCCGAGGCAAAAGCAAAAAGAGTCACATTACCTCAAAGGGCAGTGCGGCCCTCATGGTGCTCTTAGGCTGCAGATCTCCCTTAATTAGCTGGCATATCTCAGTGATGACCTCCTTTCAGAAGCGCAGCCTCCTAAGGCACGTGTTATCGGACAAGTCCAGGTATGACCGCTTATCCCTGTAAGTGCGTTGGGCGTAAGTTCTCCTCCTCATCATCAGTCAGCCACCTCTTTGATTGGGCACATAATGCTCTTCAATAAACCTTCTCCCATCTCTAGTCTGCAGCATGTGAGTAGTCATCAATACTGGCTGAGAAATTACAGGCCCCATTACTATTACCAAATGCCCTATTTATATGTATTCAAAATTATTAAATTGTGCTCTAAAAACTCAATAAAAAAATCAAAATTCACCACGATATGATTAGATGGTTGTCAAGAGATTTTAAATCCACCTTAAAAGCACTCACAAATTATTTCAAAGCTCCCATGAACTTGAAACAGCCTTTTATGAAAAGTCCTCCGAATTACAAAATGGCGTCCATACCACTGGGTTAAGGTCAGGTGAGTGCAGCTTTTCTTGAGCGTCTTTTTGGGTGAGCGATCATTTGGCCGGTATATGGGCGAGATGCCGAAAGTAATGCTCGGTGATAATCTGGGCGGTATTTGGGCATTAGATTCCCTTATAAACAATCTTCTGGGTGGTACACGAGTGATGACGTCAGAATTTAAAAAAAAGATATGGACGGGCTGTTCAGCTAATTCTTGGCGTTAACTGTGTGCCGAAAGTTACAGCGGCGATATATGGACTATAATTGGACGTTCGTTTCCATTTTTAAGCAAAGATGGTGTTAAACTCAATCTCAGCAGTTAAATAGGCGGTAACTGGGCGGCAGCTAGGTGAACCTGATGGAAAGTCTAGCCCAGACCTGCCCACCATAAGTAACTGCGTGCAAAACTCTTGGTCAAGCACATTCCTAGGTGTTGGTCATGAAGATCTCCTAATAATTTGGACCTGAATTTATTTGGGATAACCACTCTTGCACCCCACATGATACAATCTTTATCCACTGATAATTCATTCCTATGAATGAAGTATGGATGAATATCTTTCTCTGATACCTTGTTTGGCCAGCTATTTGCAATGTAATCATACACCTTTGACATAACTGGATCACGTTTGGTTGCTCTACCAATCTCTTCAGCTGTGACTGGCAGTTCATCAATGTATGAAAAATACAACATTTCTTCCCTATTGGGTGTAACTTGTGATGGGGAAGGCAACCTAGACATAGCATCGACATTACTGTGATCAGCTGATCATCTGTACTCAATATCATACGTATATGCTGACAAAATCAAAGCCCATCTCTGCATTCGGGCTGCAGCTAAGGTTGGAATTATGTCCTTTGGATGGAGGATTGTTGTCAGGGGTTTATGGTTCGTAATGATGGTAAACTTACGACCATACTCACTCCTTGAATGCTGCGTCGCATTCTTTAGACCACTTCCACTGGACCTGTTTTTTCAACAGCTCATTCAGTAGATGTAACACATGCCAAATTTGGTAGGATCTTCCCATAATAGTTCAAAAGATCCAAAAATGATCGAAGTTCAGTGACATTCTTGGGAGTGGCTGCATTTCTAATTGCATCCAGCTTTCCCTTGGTTGGATGTAAACTATCTTTGTCTACTCTGTGCCCTAAGTATAACACTAAGCTTTGAAACAACTCACACTTTTGAGCAGTCACTCATACTTTGTGCTTCTCTAGTCATTTGAGCACTTCATTATTATTATAGATTTGCCTGTTTGGTGCTGAAATGAATATGTCATCTAAATAACATACTACCCCTTCAATGCCTTACAAAATCTGGAATAAAAACAGAAAATGCTGGAAATCTCAGCAGGTCAGGCAGCATCTGTGGAGAGGAAGCAGAGTTAATGTTTCGGGTCGAAGACCCTTCATCAGAACCTTGCAAAATCTGGTTCATCACCCCTTGGAATATGGCGGGGGCGGAAGTCACTCCAAACGGTAGCCTATTAAATTGATATAGGCCTAGATGATTATTTATAGTCAAGCATGACTTGGACTCCTCATCGATTTCAAGTTGTAAGTAGACATTTGTGAGATCTAACTTTGAGAAGATCTGACCACCTGTTTGCGTTGTGAACAAATCTACACTTGGCAATGTATTGGGGAGATTACCCTCTAGAACTTGGTTTACGGTTACTTTATAATCACCACACAACCTTACCTTACCATCTGACTTAGGTACAACAACAATGGGTGTAGCCCAATTACATAGATCTATCTTAGAGATAATGTTCTCAGTCTCTAGTCTTTTGAGTTCTTGCTCAACTCTCTCCTTGAGCGCATATGGTACGGGACGTGGCTTGCAGTAAACTGGTCTAGTGTCCTTCTGTACCCTGACACTTGCCTTGAAGCCATGGATCGGACTGCCTGTTTCACAGAACACCTTTGGATACTTCTTGATGACATCATCCTTCGATGCAAATCTATTTCAACATGAAAAATCTCATTCCAATCCAGCTTCAGTGATCCCAACCAATTTCTACCCAGGAAGACAGGATTGTCTCCTACCACCACTTAGAGTGGCAAGCTCTGAAATTGATCCTTGTATTTCACCGGTACGGTGATATGACCTACCACAGGAATTTGCTCCCCTGAGTAGCCTCGCAACTCTATCTTGGATTTCTCCAATGGGAAATCACGCAATTTGTCGAGATATAGCGATTCCGGTACTACGCTCACAGATGCGCCAGTGTCACTTTCCATTGGTATCCTGGTTCCTGCAACGTCTACTTGGATGATGATACTTTTTGAATTGCTGTTAGATACTTTTGTGCTCCTGATTATGTGTATCTCCTCGTCCTGTTGCTTTTCTTCCATGCTATGTAGTCTCTGGGGATTTCTACTTATAGCCTTGAAAGTGGTTTACTTTCCAGTAGTGGGGAAAATGTTGGAATCTATTATTAAGGATGAAATAGCAGCGCATTTGGAAAGCGGTGACAGGATCGGTCCAAGTCAGCATGGATTTATGAAAGGGAAATCATGCTTGACCAATCTTCTGGAATTTTTTGAGGATGTAACTAGTAGAGTGGACAAGGGAGAACCAGTGGATGTGGTGTATTTGGACTTTCAAAAGGCTTTTGACAAGGTACCACATAAGAGATTGGTGTACAAGATCAAGACACATGTTATTGGGGGTAATGCACTGGCGTGGATAGAGAATTGGTTGGCAGACAGGAAGCAGAGGGTCGGGATAAACGGGCCCTTTTCGGAATGGGAGGCAGTAACTAGTGGAGTACCGCAGGGCTCAGTACTGGGACCCCAGCTCTTCACAATATACATTAATGATTTGGATGAAGGAATTGAGGGTAATATCTCCAAGTTTGCAGATGACACTAAACTGGGTGGCGGTGTGAGCTGTGAGGAGGATGCTAAGAGGGTGATTTGGACAGGTTAGGAGAGTGGGCAAATGCATGGCAGATGCAGTATAATGTGGATAAATGTGAGGTTATCCACTTTGGTGGCAAAAACACGAAGGCAGAATATTATCTGAATGGCGGCAGATTAGGAAAAGGGGAGGTGCAACGAGACTGGGTGTCATGGTTCATCAGTCATTGAAAGTAGGCATGCAGGTACAGCAGGCGGTGAAAAAGGCAAATGGCATGTTGGCTTTCATAGCTAGGGGATTTGAGTATAGGAGCAGGGAGGTATTACTGCAATTGTACAGGGCCTTGGTGAGGCCTCAACTGGAATATTGTGTTCAGTTTAGGTCTCCTAATCTGAGGAAGGACGTTGTTGCTATTAAGGGAGTGCAGCGAAGGTTCACCAGACTAATTCCAGGGATGGCTGGACTGACATATGAGGAGAGACTGGATCAACTGGGCCTTTATACACTGGAGTTTAGAAGGATGAGAGGGGATCTCATAGAAACATATAAGATTCTGACAGGACAGGACAGGTTAGATGTGGGAAGAACGTTCCCGATGTTGGGGAAGTCCAGAACCAGGCGACACAGTCTTAGGATAAGGGGTAGGCCATTTAGGACTGAGATGAGGAGAAACTTCTTCACTCAGAGAGTTCTTAACCTGTGGAATTCCCTGCCGCAGAGAGTCGTTGATGCCAGTTCTTTCGATATATTCAAGAGGAAGTTAGATGTGGCCCTTACGGCAAAAGGGATCAAGGGGTATGGAGAGAAAGTGGGAAAGGGGTACTGAGGTGAATGATCAGCCATGATCATATTGAATGGTGGTGCAGGCTCAAAGGGCCGAATGGCCTACTCCTGCACCTATTTTCTATGTTTCTATGTTTACTCTTCAGTCGGCATGCCTTCGCAAGATGCCCAATTTTCCTGCAGAAGAAACACTCTGTCTCCACATATGGACAACTTTGAGCAATGTGCTGACCCAGGCACCGATAGCATGAATTCAATGTATTGTTATCTTGGCCAGTTGCTGAGGCCTTGACGCCCAACTGTTTTTTTCTTTTAACTTGCAGGCGATTCACCGCGGGTGTCTGATGACTGGAAATGGTACGAAATTCTCGGGAATATTGGTCGGCCATATCCAATCACATAGTTGTCTGACAAGCTAAATCAAAAGTCAAGTTAGGGGTTGTCAACAACTTTCTTCTGATCGCTTCATTTTTCATCCCACAAACAAAGCCGTCAGGCAATGCTCGGTCGTGAAAGTTTCTGAAATTACAGGGAATGGATAGCTTTTTTATTGCTACAATATACTCACTGATACCCTCATTGGGTAATTGATTTCATATTCCAAAACGATAACTTTCAGCAATTTCTAGGGGCTCAGGACTGTAGTGCTGTTCTAACTTGCTTAGAATCGCAGTAAGTGATGTGTCCTTTGGCTTGACGGGAAGAAGCAAATTTCTCAGGGTTTTATACACCTCGGGCCTGCTTCAGTCAGGAAAATAACCTGTTTTCTTTCTAAAACCATCCGATTACTGTTTTCATCATCAGAGACTTCGATGATACTATTTGCAGTGAAATAAATTTCTAGCCGCTCCACATACGCTCCAAAAGTCTCTGGTTGCAATGAAACTTGCCCAAGTGCCCTATTATTCCCATAGGCGCAGCCATCTGGACTCTTCAGTTCAGCCAAGTATGCTTGAAATTTACCTTTGATTTTTAGCTGTTCTGCAAAACAGAGAAGCTCTCCAAGTCTCTCTGTTGTTTGGCAGGAATCATCCACCAACACAAATTCCAGCTTGGGGCTCCAATTATCCTATCCTATGTCACCAAATGTGGTATATTCCTTACAACATCACAGCACAGTCAGACTTTACAAGATGGCTCTGAACACAGGAACTTGTATGGTGACCTGTATTGCAAACAGTAATGGCTGCATTATCACAGTAGTCCACTAGGTGGAGCAGGAGTGCACTAGATGGAGCTTATATATTACAATTCGACATCATTGTTTGCCAATATTGTTCATTTTATTTTCCCATGTGCCATTCTCAGACCCTCAAAATCAGCTTTCCTCCAATCTATTACCCATGTCTTTGTCCTACCTAAGTCGTTCGCAATTATTATCTTAAAGCGTATTATATTATGGTCACTATTACTTAGACGGCCCTCTACTTTTATTTCTCTTATCTGCTCTGGTTCATTCCCCATTACTAGACCCAATAGCAAACCCTCCCTTGCTGGGCTTTTTACATATTTGGTTAGAAAGGAGTCCTGTATACATTGTAAGAACGCCATTCCTTTATCCCCTTTATTTACTCTTCTATCCAATTAATATCTTGTAAGTCGAAATCCCCCATGATTATTATTCTATGTTTTTACTTATTTCCCTAAATTGGTTGCATATTTATTCCTCTACCTCCCTTCCACTATTAGGTGGTCTGTAGACTACCCCTATTAATGTGATTGATCCTTTATTATCTTTTGTCTCTATCCACATGGATTCTATTTCTGTCTTGCTGATAGCTGTGTCACTTTTTTCTGCTGCCACTATGTTATCCCTAATAAGTATAGCTACCAAAATTCCCTGGATTCTGCGGAGGTTCCAGCAGATTGGACAAATGTAACGCCCCTATTTAAAGAAGAGGCAGACAAAAAACAGGAAAGTGTAGACCAGCTAGCCTAACATCTGTGGTTGGGAAAATGTTGGAGTCCATTATTAAAGAAGCAGTCCCAGGACATCTGAAAAGCATAATTCGGTCAGGCAGAGTCAGCATGGATTTATGAAAGGGAATTCATATTTGACAAATTTGCTGGAATTCTTTGAGGATGTAAAGAAGAGGGTTGATAAAAGGGGACCAGTGGATGTGGTGTATTTGGACTTCCAGAAGGCATTTGACAAGGTGCCACATAAAAGGTTACTGCACAAGATAAAAGTTCACAGGGTTGTGAGGTAATATATTAGCATGGATAGAGGATTGGCTAATGAACAGAAAACACAGTTGGGATAAATGGTTCATTCTCTGGTTGGCAATCATTAACTAGAAGGCTGTCACAGGGATCAGTGCTGGGACCCCAGCTATTTACAATCTATATTAACGACTTGGAAGAAGGGACCGAGTGTAATGTAGTCAAGTTTGCTGACGATGTAAAGATGGGAGGAAAAGCAATGTGTGAGGAGGACACAAAAATCTGCAAAAGGACATAGACTAAGTGAGTGGCAAGAATTTGGCAGATGGAGTGTAATGTTGGAAAGTGTGAGGTCATTCACTTTGGCAGAAAAAAAATCAAAGAGCAAAATCTTATTTAAATGGAGAAAAATTGCAAAGTGCTGCAGTATAGCGGGACCTGGGGGTACCTGTGCATCAAACACAAGAGGTTAGTATGCAGGTACAGCAAGTGATAAGAACATAAGAACATAAGAACTTAAGAATTAGGAACAGGAGTAGGCCATCTAGCCCCTCGAGCCTACTCCGCCATTCAATAAGATCATGGCTGATCTGGCCGTGGACTCAGCTCCACTTACCCGCCCTCTCCCCATAACCCTTAATTCCCGTATTGGTTAAAAATCTATCTATCTGTGACTTGAACACATTCAATGAGCTAGCCTCAACTGCTTCCTTGGGCAGAGAATTCCACAGATTCACAACCCTCTGGGAGAAGAAATTCCTTCTCAACTCGGTTTTAAATTGGCTCCTCCGTATTTTGAGGCTGTGCCCCCTAGTTCTAGTCTCCCCTACCAGTGGAAACAACCTCTCTGCCTCTATCTTGTCTATCCCTTTCATGATTTTAAATGTTTCTATAAGATCACCCCTCATCCTTTTGAACTCCAACGACTAAAGACCCAGTCTACTCAATCTATCATCATAAGGTAACCCCCTCATTTCCGGAATCAGCCTAGTGAATCGTCTCTGTACCCCTTCCAAAGCTAGTATATCCTTCCTTAAGTAAGGTGACCAAAACTGCACGCAGTACTCCAGGTGCGGCCTTACCAATACCCTATACAGTTGCAGCAGGACCTCCCTGCTTTTGTACTCCATCCCTCTCGCAATGAAGGCCAACATTCCATTCGTCTTCTTGATTACCTGCTGCACCTGCAAACTAACCTTTTGGGATTCATGCACAAGGACCCCCAGGTCCCTCTGCACCTCAGCATGTTGTAATTTCTCCCCATTTAAATAATATTCCCTTTTACTGTTTTTTTTCCTCAAGGTGGATGACCTCACACTTTCCAACATTGTATTCCATCTGCCAAACCTTAGCCCATTCGCATAACCTATCCAAATCTCCTTGCAGCCTCTCTGAGTCCTCTACACAACCCGCTTTCCCACTAATCTTAGTGTCATCTGCAAATTTTGTTGCACTACACTCTGTCCCCTCTTCCAGGTCATCTATGTATATTGTAAACAGCTGTGGTCCCAGCACCGATCCCTGTGGCACATCACTAACCACCGATTTCCAACCCGAAAAGGACACATTTATCCCGACTCTCTGCTTTCTGTTCTCCAGCCAATTCTCTATCCATGCTAATACATTTCCTCTGACGCCGCGTACCTCTATCTTCTGCAGTAACCTTTTGTGTGGCACCTTATCGAATGCCTTTTGGAAATCTAAATACACCACATCCATTGGTATACCTCTATCCACCATGCTCGTTATATCCTCAAAGAATTCCAGTAAATTAGTTAAACATGATTACCCCTTCATGAATCCATGCTGCGTCTGCTTGATTGTACTATTCCTATCTAGATGTCCCACTATTTCTTCCTTAATGATAGTTTCAAGCATTTTCCCCACTACAGATGTTAAACTAACCGGCCTATAGTTACCTGCCTTTTGCCTGCCCCCTTTTTTAAACAGAGGCGTTACATTAGCTGCTTTCCAATCCGCTGGTACCTCCCCAGAGTCCAGAGAATTTTGGTAGATTATATAATGAATGCATCTGCTATAACTTCCGCCATCTCTTTTAATACCCTGGGATGCATTTCATCAGGACCAGGGGACTTTGTGGAAATGTATTTTTATCTAAGCTGATACCATACGGTATTTGTGTGCCTTTTGATTAAAATGGAGTCCTGGCCCTTCCAGAACTTTCTGCATTTTAGCAGTCAGCTTGCATAAACAGCTAAACCTGGTTTGAGATGGCTGATGGCCATCAGACAGCTAGGAGACAAGTCATGCTGAGACAAGTAACCCCCCATGGTGCTCTCCTATTGTCTACACTACAGGAGTTCCATGTCACCCCACCCTTATCTTCTAGCCATTATCTCTTTCCGAGACCTCATCCATTTGATGCAAACAGATAAACTGACCAGGAAATTGGAACAATCCTGACACAATACAAGACAGGTGATAGCCCATTACCTATGACTCATGGAGTAATGGCCGTTTGGCTTTCTGATAACCCTGACAAAAGGAAATATCTGGATACCATGTCAGGACCAGGATATAGTAATTAACTCTTTATCTGTATTCACTGACTGTGAGACAGAGCAATACACAGGGAGAGGCCAGAACTTTGGTTTTACTGTATAAATATCTTGTTAAACTGAACCATTTTGGAGGTGTTCACTTAGCCCTTGACTGAGTGTGACCTACCCCTTGCGAGCAAGTAAATTAAAGAAACTTCTACCGGAGCTGTAAGTGTCGGAGTCATTCTTTTCGGAGGTCGAGATTTCGACAACTTGTCTACCTTGAGTCCCATTAGCCTGTCCAGCACTACCCCCCTAGTGATAGTGATTGTCTGAAGGTCCTCCCTTCCCACATTCCTGTGGCCTGCAATTTTTGGCATGGTTTTTGTGTCTTCCACTGTGAAGACCGAAGCAAAATAATTGTTTAAAGTCTCAGCCACTTCCACATTTTCCATTATTAAATCCCCCTTCTCATCTTCTAAGGGACCAACATTTACTTTAGTCACTCTTTTCCGTTTTATATATCTGTAAAAGCTTTCTATCTGTTTTTATGTTTTGGGCAAGTTTACCTTCGTAATCTATCTTCCCTTTCTTTATTGCTCAGGAAGGCCAATGGAATCTTGGCCTTTATTGCAAAGGGGATGGAGTATAAAAGCAAGGAAGTCTTGCTACAGTTATACAGGGTGTTGGTGAGGCCACACCTGGAATACTGCGTGCAGTTTTGGTTTCCATATTTATCAAAGGATATACTTGTTTTGGAGGTAGTTCAGAGAAGGTTCACGAGGTTGATTCCAGAAATGAGGGGGTTGACTTATGAGGAAAGGTAAGGTAGGTTGGGCCTCTACTCATTGAAATTCAGAAGAATGAGAGGTGATCTTATGGAAACGTATAAGATTATGAGGGGGCTTGACAAGGTGGATGCAGAGAGAATGTTTCCACTGTTGGGGGAGACTAGAACTAGGGGGCATAATCTTAGAATGAGGGGCCGCCCTTTTAAAACAGAAATGAGGAGAAATTTATTTTCTCAGAGTGTTGTAAACCTGTGGAATTCGCTGTCTCAGAGAGATGTGGAAGCTGGGACATTGAATAAATTTAAGACAGAGATAGACAGTTTCTTAACCGTTAAGGGAATAATGGGTTATGGGGAGCGGGCAGGAAAGTGGACCTGAATCCATGGTCGGATCAGCCATGATCATATTAAATGGCCGAGCAGGCTCGAGGGGCAGTATGGCCTACTCCTGCTCCTATTTCTTATGTTCTTATGTTATTATGTTTACTCCACCTCCTCTTTTCCTCTCTCTATCTTTTCTAAATATGTTACATCATGCAATGTTTAATTTCAAGTCCTGATTTTCCTGTAGCCATATCTCAGTAATCTCTACTATGTCTGGTTCCCCACAACGCATGATTGGCTCCAGCTCCCTTGTTCTATTGCGGGCAGCAGCAGCCAAGTTCATGGCACCATGGGTGGCTCTGCTGCACAGGAGGGCAGGAAAAAGAGTGGGAGAGCTATAGTGGTAGGGGATTCTATTGTAAGGGGAAGAGATAGGCGTTTCTGCGGCCGCAATCGAGACTCCAGGATGGTATGTTGCCTCCCAGGTGCAAGGGTCAAGGATGTCTCGGAGCGGCTGCAGGACATTTTGGTGGGGGAGGGTGAACAGCCAGTTGTCGTGGTGCATATAGGTACCAACGATATCAGTAAAAAATGGGATGAGGTCCTACAAGACGAATTTAGGGAACTATGAGTTAAATTAAAAAGCAGGATCTCAAAGGTAGTAATCTCAGGATTGCTACCAGTACCACGTGCTAGTCAGAGTAGGAATTGCAGGACATCTAAGATGAATACGTGGCTAGAGGAGTGGTGCAGGAGGGAGGGATTCAAATTCCTGGGACATTGGAACTGGTTCTGGGGGAGGTGGGACCAATACAAACCAGATGGTCTGCACCTGGGCAGGACTGGAACCAATGTCCTAGGGGGAGTGTTTGCTAGTGCTGTTGTGGGGGGGGGGGGATTAAACTAATATGGTAGAGGGATGGGAACCTATGCAGGGAGACAGAGGGAAGTAAAATGGGGACAGAAGCAAAAGATAGAAGGACGAAAGGTAAAAGTGGAGGGCAGAGAAACCCAAGTCAAAAATCAAAAAGGGCCACATTACAGCAAAATTCTGAAGGGACAAAGTGTGTTAAAAAGACAAGCCTGAAGGCTCTGTGCCTCAATGTGAGAAGTATTCGTAATAAGGTGGATGAATTAACTGCGCAGGCAGCTATTAATGAATATGATATCATTGGGATTACGGAGACATTGCTCCAGGGTGACCAAGGCTGCGAACTCAACATCCAAGGGTATTCAACATTCAAGGAGGATAGACAGAAAGGAAAAGGAGGTGGGGTAGCGTTGCTGGTTAAAGAGGAAATTAACGTAATAGTAAGGAAGGACATTAACTTGGATGATGTGGAATCGGTATGGGTAGAGCTGCGGAATGCCAAAGGGCAGAAAACACTAGTGGGAGTTGTGTACAGACCACCAAACAATAGTAGTGAGGTTGGGGACAGCATCAAACAAGAAATTAGGGATCTGTGTAATGAAGGTACAGCAGATATCATGGGTGACTTTAATCGACATATCGATTGGGCTAACCAAACTGGTAGCAATGCAGTGGAAGAGGATTTCCTGGAGTGTATTCGGGATGGTTTTCTAGACATAGAGAATTCAAGCTCTGCAGCCTGGCTGCAGTTTTGAAAGAACACAGACCACATTGCATTAAGTCATCAATCAAATTGACATTTTAGGACCTTGGGTAGCGAGCCAATTAAAGGTTAAAAGAAGGTGAGTTATTTTCTGTAAATTGAACCAGGTATAAGTACAGCCATTTTGGCCATGTTGTCTCAGAAGGACAAAGGCCTGGCTTAAAGCCAAGAGCTTGTTGCTGCTGCCAGAATAAAGTTACATTAAAACTACAATTGGAGTTCGTATTTCATTGGAAATTAAGAGATCTAACAATTTTGGCATCACGAACCTTATCACTGAGGAAAGAAACTGAATTTTGGACATCGGACCTACATACTGAGGTAAGGACTCCTCTTTATAAAAGTCCTCGTTCAAAAGTCTAAATTCGGCTCTCGTTCTACGCGATTCCGAAAGCCTCTGGTTTGCGAACCCTCCGGTTGCTAGTCGGCTCGAGGTCCCATAGACATGTAACTTCGGCGGTGTATTAGTCAATTAATCACCGACCTACTGATCAGCTGGAAAGCCTACGACTCGAGACCCCAGTAAAGAAATCAGTATTATAGCAGCAGGAGATAAGAGCAAAGAATTGCCTACAACTGTTAAAGGCGGGCGGGCACCACCTGAGGTTTCGATCGATGAAATCCTCAAACATTTGAAAGAATACATAGAGCAACAATTCAACTTATCTAAAACCTGTATTAAGATCGAACAATAATACGGAACCTCCAAAGGACAATGGTCCTTGGACGAGATTAAAAGGGTCTGGGGAAAAACGACCCGTATGAAAAATAAAGAGCGAACTAGATGGTCCCAAGCCGTTATGGAACAGATCTGAAAACGGAATGAAATTATAATGCGTTCCCAACATGTTCGAGAACTGACCAGTACAAAGGACCAATTGCAAACTGTTTGTGCACAGCTGCGACAGAAAAGATTTGAACTTGAAAAGTCGGAAGCGGAAGTTAAAGATCTTAAAGGTGAAATTGAAGAATGGGAAAAATCATTAGGTCAAGAGACAGTAATAGGAAAAGGAAAATGTATCGGTCAATTCCCAGGGTACCCATGTTTGGATAAATTAAAAGCACAAACCCGAAGACACGACCGAGGAATAGATACGGATTCTGAATCCTCCGACGATACAGGGTCGGAGGATGACGAATTAGGGGTGCGCTTTGCCCCGTTTAAAAAAAGACGAGTTGTCGTCAAATCAGAAGAGACTGCGGATGAGGGCATAACCAAAAAAACGAGGAAAAGGGTGTATGCAGAATACTTATTTCATGATCCGGCAGACCCAGAAAAAAATTGATAAATGGTCCAAGGAATTGCCCAATCCAAAGAAAGGGGGAGTAAAAACGTGGGACCAATTGGACCGCTTAAGAAATATATATCAACTTCATCCCTGGGACGGAGTGCAAATTTTGACCATAATGGTGCCAAAAACACAGGGAAGAAAATTGCACGACAAGGTAAAAGAAGCTTTGGGGCAGAATGAGCAAGAATTAGACGCAGGACGGGAGGCGATTAAACACTGGCTGCAAGCCTTCAGTCCAGCTAAGACAGACTGGGGAAAAATTGCAGCCTGCCAACAGAAAGGAACAGAGGAGGTCCTGGAGTATGACGAGCGGTTTAGATGCACGTAGCTAGAACTTTCGGGTATGAATAATATGGATGAGGAAATGGATGAACAAGTGTTTGGACCCCTGAAAGCAGCTTTCGTGGCAGGTCTAAAGCCAGAACTGTCCAAAATGCTTAAGGTAGTGTTACCGGACTGGGAAGGTAGAGGAACTACCTTTGCAGCATTGGTGGATCGATGTAACCAATTAGATTGGAATATGGGAGCTAAAGTCCGAGCTGTACAGGCTATGGGATGGAAATCCCAGGATTCCGATAAACAGTTATTAGGAAAATTAGCCGGAAAATATCATTATTGTGGGAAAGAAGGTCACTGGGCCAAGACGTGCAGGGCAAAACAGCAAGGTCATGGCTGGGGAAGAGGACGCAGCCAGGGATACAATTCAGCCAACAAACCAGGTTTGTCACAAGATAATGACCTCATAGAAGCATTTAAGCGACTGACAATACAACAACAGAAGGAGTTACTTGGGATAGCAAAAAACGATTAGAGCCCACCCTGGTCCACCTCCTCGCACTAATACAACAAAGGGGAGATGGGCTATATATAACTGTGAGGGTGGGCGATAAGGATGTGGACTGTCTTTTAGACACAGGGGCGGAATTAACATGCTTACCCCTACAATATGGAGACTTTTTGCCGTTGGATGGTAGGGCATGTACAGCCTATGGAGTTGGGGGCCATAAAATGGAAATTAAAAGGACAACATCGGTACTTATAGGGCTGGGTCCCACATGAACCAACCACGCCGGTCTGGATAGGCCCAGTAGATCAACCCTTTTTTGGAATGGACGTTCTAATCCAAATAGATTCATCGTTGCATTTTGAGGATGGTCGGGTGACATGGTCAATTAGAACTTTGAAGAAAGAAGAATTGAAGGAACACCCGATATGGGCTAAGGATAAGAACGATTGTGGCCTACTCCAGATGGAGCCTGCGTCATTTACCGGGACCATGCCTCCATGCACTAAACAGTATCCCATCAGTCCAACTGCCATCGCGGGAATCTTACCGGTTATTCAGCAATTGTAAAAACAAGGGGTGCTTATTAAAACGCATAGCTCCTCCAATAGCCCCGTGTGGCCGGTACAGAAATCTAATGAGACTTGCCGTTTGACTGTCGATTATAGGAAAAGCTAACCAGTGTATTGATCAAAAAGCTCCTTTGGTCGCAGATCCCTCCACCATTTTTAATGCCCTCAAACTGGAACATAAATATTTCTCGGTTATAGATATGGCCAACGGATTTTGGTTGGTGCCTCTGGCACCGGAGGTTCGACAGTGGTTTGCTTTCACTGTCCAAGGACAACAGTATACTTGGACCCGGTTACCGCAGGGTTTCCACAACAGCCCTACGGTATTCCACATGGCTCTACAAAGCCATTTGCAAGAATTACCTCCCCTTGCATCCACAGTCATCCAATATGTAGACGATATCCTGCTAGCTTCAAACATGGAAGAACAGCTTGAACAAGATTTACGAGCTTTGCTGGACCACCTTTGGCTGAAAGGACATAAAGCCAGCATCGATAAAGCACAAATATTCCAAGAAGAGGTTGTATACCTGGGACAAAAGATTTCACAAGGAAAGAGAGAACTTACCCAGGATAGAACTGCAGCCATTCGGGCTGCTAAAAAAACCACCACTATTCAGGAACTAAGGTCTGTTTTGGGATTGTGTAACTTTAACAGAAATTGGATTGACTCCTTCACACAGCTTGCTCAGCCATTGAATGATATCTTAAAGGGGAAATGTGCCTCTAAAGAAGCCATCACCCTCACTAAGGAACAGCAAGAGGCCTTCCTGAGTTTGAAAAAGGCTTTGAATTCGGCAAAACTGGATGTGGTAGCCATCGGATGGGGAAGTTGCCTAAGGGCCATGGAAGCTACATGTCACGCGGTAATGATCACTGCGGGTCTAGTCCTCGACCAAAAGCTGATTGTCAAGTGTCCCCACACCGTACACACTTTGCTGTCTATGAATAGAATGTCTCAGATGACGGCACGGTTCCAGAAAAGCTGGTGGGGTCGGGGATTTATAAAACATGCCCAGCTGGTAACAGACCGCTGTGTGGTCTGCCAGAAAAATAATTCTGGACCCAACACGGTAATGCCCCAACTGAGGCCCCCTGCCCCTGTCGGACCATTCCAGCATCTGCAGGTTGATTATATATCTCTTCCTTCATGCCAAGGATACACTAACATTCTTGTCATGGTCGACAGATTCTCTAGATGAGTAGAAACTGTCCCAACTAAAAGAGCCACAGCCAATCACACTGCAAAGGACTTATGTAAGGATTACATTCCTCGATGGGGAGTCCCGAGTAGCATTGACTCAGATCAGGGAACACACTTCACAGGTGCTGTCTGCCAAGAAGTTTGTAGGTTACTGAACATTACGTGGGATTTACACTGTCCTTATCAGCCACAATCATCAGGACAAGTGGAGTGAATGAATCGAACTCTGAAACAACGGCTTGCCAAATATCACCAAGAAGGAACACCATGGCCCCAGGCATTACCAATAGTGCTATGTAGCATTAGGGCAACCCCGAACAGAATGACAGGTCTAAGCCCATTTGAAATTATAACAGGAAGACCCATGTCGCTGCCAGGAACTATCGATTTATGGAAAGCTGATGTTCACTTAATGAGTGACACTTTGTTATCATACTGTCAGAACCTAACCAATGCTATTAGTTCTGTTTCCCGATAGGTATCGGCAGCTTGGGGTAATCCATCCGAAGGAGGACACGACATCATCCCGGGAGTCTGAGTGTATGTGAAAAAATTGCATAAAGAACCTTTGGGTGCCAAATGGGAGGGACCTTATCAAGTGTTATTGACCACCCAAGCAACTGTTAAAGTCCAAGGAAAGAAAGCCTGGATCCAAGCTTCACACGCTAAACGAGCACCCGTAACTGAAGCTGAAATCTAATAAGGACAATTACTTTTTGCCAAAATATATATATTTACTGTATTACTGATTGTAGATATTCTAGGCATTTGCCTACTTCTTCGTAGTCGACCGTCTGCACCAAAGGGAAATAGTAGGGTAGCAAGGGAATTATAGTAACTGCTCCTGGAATTCTGAAAAGGGAGGTACTTGCGCCCTACTCAGAACTGAATATTGCATATATATCCCAGATAGCTCCGAAGAAATTATCCACTTCACAGAGCATATCCAAAAGGAGGTAGAAAAACTTAAGCAACCCCCATCATTCACTTTGTGGAGCGGAGCCACTGAATGGCTAGGTTCAATAGGAACTTCATTGGTGGAAGGTTTAATTGTATTTGTTGTAATTGTTTTACTTTTATATTGTTTGTTCATGTTGATTAAATGTTGTTGCAACCAGGTGGCTGTAGCTGCTGTCCCGCAGGTGAGACACCTAGCAGGTCCCAGCAGACCATCTGTACGTGGCACAGGGGTATGTTATGCTTAAGGGAAGGTTGTTTACTGGTTGAATTAAGATATTGATTTGGATTAAATTGGAATAAGGTTCATTAACCTACTAAAACCAGACTTCCATTGTGGCCACGATGGAACTCGGGTTGGTGTAAATTTGTGTGGAAGCTACAAGTCAGGACATGTGGTGAAACACATCAAAAAATTTTACAAGGAAACTCGATTAACATGTATGAAATTATTTTGTAGAATGTTTAACCAGTGATAGCTGATGTTTTATGATTCAGTTTGTGAAAGAATCAAAGGGGGGATTGATAAAGAATTCAAGCTCTGCAGCCTGGCTGCAGTTTTGAAAGAACACAGACCACATTGTATTAAGTCATCAATCAACTTGACATTTTAGGACCTTGGGCAGCGAGCCAATTAAAGGTTAAAAGACTATCAATTGAGCCAATAAGGTCAAAGAAGGCAAGTTCTTTTCTGTAAATTGAACCAGGTATAAGTACAGCCATTTTGGCCATGTGGTCTCAGAAGGACAAAGGCTTAAAGGCCAGAATAAAGTTACATTAAAACTACAATCGGAGTTCGTATTTCATTGGAAATTAAGAGATCTAACATCGACCAATATGTCGAGGAACCAACTAAAGGGCTGGCAATCCTAGACTGGGTGATGTGTAATGAGAAGGGACTAATTAGCAATCTTGTTGTGCGAGGCTCCTTGGGGAAGAGTGACCATAATATGGTAGAATTCTTTATTAAGATGGAGAGTGACACAGTTAATTCAGAGACTAGGGTCCTGAACTTAAGGAAAGGTAACTTCGATGGTATGAGACGTGAATTGTCTAGTACAGACTGGCAAATGATACTTAAAGGTTGACGGTGGATAGGCAATGGCAAACATTTAAAGATCACATGGATGAACTTCAACAATTGTACATCCCAGTCTGGAGTAAAAATAAAACGGGGAAGGCGCTTCAACCGTGGCGAACAAGGGAAATTAGGGATCGTGTTAAATCAAAACGAAGAGGCATATAAATTGGCCAAAAAAAGCAACAAACCTGAGTACTGGGAGAAATTTAGAATTCAGCAGAGGAGGACAAAGAGTTTAATTAGGAGAGGGAAAATAGAGTATGAGAGGAAGCTTGCTGGGAACATAAAAGCTGACTGCAAAAGCTTTGATAGCTATGTAAAGAGAAAAAGATTAGTGAAGACAAACATAGATCCCTTGCAGCCAGAATCAGGTGAATTTATAATGGGGAACAAAGAAATTGCAGACCAATTGAACAAATACTTTGGTTCACGTAGGAAGACAGAAATAACCTTCTGGAAATCCTAGGGAACCGAGGGTCTAGCGAGAAGAAGGAACTGAAGGATATCCTTATTAGTCAGGAAATTGTGTTCGGGAAATTGATGGGATTGAAGGCCAGTAAATTCCCAGGTCCAGAGTACTTAAGGAAGAGGCCCTAGAAATTGTGGATGCATTGGTGATCATTTTCCAATAGTCTATCGACTCAGGATCAGTTCCTATGGACTGGAGGGTAGCTAATATAACACCATTTTTTAAAAAAGGAGGGAGAGAGAAAACAGGAATTATAGACCAGTTAGCCTGACATCAGTAGTGGGGAAAATGTTGGAATCAGTTATTAAGGATGAAATAGCAGCGCATTTGGAAAGCAGTGACAGGATCGGTCCAAGTCAACATGGATTTATGAAAGGGAAATCCTGCTTGACAAATCTCCTGGAATTTTTTGAGGATGTAACTAGTAGAGTGGAAAAGGGAGAACCAGTGGATGTGGTGTATTTGGACTTTCAAAAGGCTTTTGACAAGGTCCCACAGAAGAGATTGGTGTGCAAAATTAAAGCTCACGGTATTGCGGGTAATGTATTGACGTGGATAGAGAACTGGTTGGCAGACAGGAAACAGAGAGTCGGGATAAATGGGTCCTTTTCAGAATGGCAGGCACATGACTAGTGGGGTGCCGCAGGGCTCAGTGCTGGGACCATAGCTCTTTACAATATACATCAGTGATTTAGATGAAGGAATTGAGTGTAATATTTCCAAGTTTTCAGATGACACTAAGCTGGTTGGCGGTGTGAGCTGTGAGAGGTGCTAAGAGGCTGCAGGGTGACTTGGACAGGTTAGGTGAGTGGGCAAATGCATGGCAGATGCAGTATAATGTGGATAAATGTGAGGTTTTCCACTTTGGTGGCAAAAACATGAAGGCAGAATATTATCTGAATGGCGGCAGATTAGGAAAAGGGGAGGTGCAATGAAACCTGGGTGTCATGGTCATCAGTCATTGAAAGTTGGCATGCAGTTACAGCAGGCGGTGAAGAAGGCAAATGGCATGTTGGCCTTCATAGCTAGGGGATTTGAGTATAGGAGCAGGGAGATCTTACTGCAGTTGTACAGGGTCTTGGTGAGGCCTCACCTGGAATATTGTGTTCAGTTTTGGTTTCCTAATCTGTAGAAGGACATTCTTGCTATTGAGGGAGTGCAGCGAAGGTTTACCAGAATGATTCCTGGTATGGCAGGACTGACATATGAGGAGAGACTGGATCGACTGGGCCTGTATTCACTGGTGTTTAGAAGAATGAGAGGGGATCTCAGAAGCATATAAAATTCTGACGGGACTGGACAGGTTAGATGCAGGAAGAATATTCACGATGTTGGGGAAGTCCAGAACCAGAGGTCACAGTCTAAGGATAAGGGGTAAGCCATTTAGAACTGATAGGAGGAGAAACTTCTTCACTCAGAGGGTTGTTAACCTGTGGAATTCTCTACCGCAGAGGGTTGTTGATGCCAGTTCATTGGATATATTCAAGAGGGAGTTAGATATGGCCCTTATGGCTAAAGGGATCAAGGGGTATGGAGAGAAATCAGGAAAGGGGTACTGAGCTGAATGATCAGTCATGATCTTATTGAATGGTGGTGCAGGCTCGAAGGGCCAAATGGCCTACTCCTGCACCTATTTTCTATGTTTCTATGTTTCTATGACACTGCGTGCATTGCTGTACAGAGCGATTAACTCACTTTTAATAGCAGTTCCTCTCGCTTTATTTTCCCAGGCCATCAATGTACTCCCTTTCTTTACTCTTTCCTATGCTCTCCTTTCCTGTTTTGTTTATATTTAGGCTGGTTTCTTTTCTTGTAGATCCCGCCACCCGTCTTACTAGTTTAAAGCCTCTGCCACCTCCCTATTTACCCTATAAGGAAGATTTTAAAGAAAAGATAGACAGGGTGATAAAGGATGTTGTGTTCAAAAGTAGAAAAAAATGGATGCATATGTGCACAGGCCAAGTGAACTTTGGAGATGATATCCATATCACCACTCCAGCAGTTAGAGTGGAAAGTGAAACACTGCGGGTAATCTAAATGAGAATAAAAGATTGCCATTAGAAATTCAAATCTCTGTAAGACTGAAAATGTTGACGCACTTCCCCAAAGTAAGGTTGTGAATAATAATGGACTGATCAGCAAGAGAAAATACTTTTTGAAGGTAATCGCAAAGTTAAAGAGAATGTTAATATGAAGGAAGAGAGAGTAGTTGGAAGGAGTTTTGAGAAAATAACCCGAAAGGAGTGGGATAGATGAAGAAAATGGCAATAGAGGATAATAGGATAGTAGGTGGCTGATGGCAAAACTATATGCCTCCATGGACACATCAGAGAATGCTTGAGTTACCTAGAAACATAGAAACATAGAAAATAGCTGCAGGAGTAGGCCATTCGGCCCTTCTAGCCTGCACTGCCATTCAATGAGTTCATGGCTGAACATGCAACTTCAGCACCCCATTCCTGCTTTCTCGCCATACCCCTTGATCCCCCTAGCAGTAAGGACTTCATCTAACTCCTTTTTGAATATATTTAGTGAAATGGCCTCAACAACTTTCTGTGGTAGAGAATTCCACAGGTTCACCACTCTCTGGGTCCTAAATGGCTTACCCCTTATCCTAAGACTATGTCCCCTGGTTCTGGACTTCCCCAATATTGGGAACATTCTTCCTGCATCTAACCTGCCTAACCCCGTCAGAATTTTAAACGTTTCTATGAGGTCCCCCCTCATTCTTCTGAACTCCAGTGAATACAAGCCCAGTTGATCCAGTCTTTCTTGATAGGTCAGTCCCACCATCCCGGGAATCAGTCTGGTGAACCTTCGCTGCACTCCCTCAATAGCAAGAATGTCCTTCCTCAGGTTAGGAGACCAAAACTGTACACAATACTCCAGGTGTGGCCTCACCAAGGCCCTGTACAACTGTAGCAACACCTCCCTGCCCCTGTACTCAAATCCCCTCGCTATGAAGGCCAACATGCCATTTGCTTTCTTAACCGCCTGCTGTACCTGCATGCCAACCTTCAATGACTGATGTACCATGACACCCAGGTCTCGTTGCACCTCCCCTTTTTCTAATCTGTCACCATTCAGATAATAGTCTGTCTCTCTGTTTTTACCACCAAAGTGGATAACCTCACATTTATCCACATTATACTTCATCTGCCATGCATTTGCCCACTCACCTAACTTATCCAAGTCACTCTGCAGCTTCATAGCATCCTCCTCGCAGCTCACACTGCCATCCAACTTAGTGTCATCCGCAAATTTGGAGATACTACATTTAATCCCCTCGTCTAAATCATTAATGTACAGTGTAAACAGCTGGGGCCCCAGCACAGAACCTTGCGGTACCCCACTAGTCACTGCCTGCCATTCTGAAAAGTCCCCATTTACTCCTACTCTTTGCTTCCTGTCTGACAACCAGTTCTCAATCCATGTCAGCACACTACCCCCAATCCCATGTGCTTTAACTTTGCACATTAATCTCTTGTGTGGGACCTTGTCGAAAGCCTTCTGAAAGTCCAAATATACCACATCAACTGGTTCTCCCTTGTCCACTCTACTGGAAACATCCTCAAAAAATTCCAGAAGATTTGTCAAGCATGATTTCCTTTTCACAAATCCATGCTGACTTGGACCTATCATGTCACCTCTTTCCAAATGCACTGCTATGACATCCTTAATAATTGATTCCATCATTTTACCCACTACCGATGTCAGGCTGACCGGTCTATAATTCCCTGTTATCTCTCTCCCTCCTTTTTTAAAAAGTGGGGTTACATTGGCAACCCTCCACTCGATAGGAACTGATCCAGAGTCAATGGAGTGTTGGAAAATGACTGTCAATGCATCCGCTATTTCCAAGGCCACCTCCTTAAGTACTCTGGGGATTTATCGGCCTTCAATCTCATCAATTTCCCCAACACAATTTCCCGACTAATAAGGATTTCCCTCAGTTCCTCCTCATTACTAGACCCTCTGACCCCTTTTATATCCGGAAGGTTGTTTGTGTCCTCCTTAGTGAATACCGAACCAAAGTACTTGTTCAATTGGTCTGCCATTTCTTTGTTCCCCGTTATGACTTCCCCTGATTCTGACTGCAGGGGACCTACGTTTGTCTTTACTAACCTTTTTCTCTTTACATATCTATCGAAACTTTTGCAATCCGTCTTAATGTTCCCTGCAAGCTTCTTCTCGTACTCCATTTTCCCTGCCCTAATCAAACCCTTTGTCCTCCTCTGCTGAGTTCTAAATTTCTCCCAGTCCCCGGGTTCGCTGCTATTTCTGGCCAATTTGTGTGCCACTTCCTTGGCTTCAATACTATCCCTGATTTCCCTTGATAGCCACGGTTGAGCCACCTTCCCTTTTTTATTTTTACGCCAGACAGGAATGTACAATTGTTGTCGTTCATCCATGCGGTCTCTAAATGTCTGCCATTGCCCATCCACAGTCAACCCCTTAAGTATCATTCGCCAATCTATCCTAACTAATTCACGCCTCATACCTTCAAAGTTAGCCTTCTTTAAGTTCTGGACCATGGTCTCTGAATTAACTGTTTCATTCTCCATCCTAATGCAGAATTCCACCATATTATGGTCACTCTTCCCCAAGGGGCCTCGCACAATGAGATTGCTAATTAATCCTCTCTCATTACACAACACCCAGTCTAAGATGGCCTCCCCCCTAGTTGGTTCCTCGACATATTGGTCTAGAAAACCATCCCTTATGCACTCCAGGAAATCCTCCTCCACCGTATTGCTTCCAGTTTGGTTAGCCCAATCTAGGTGCATATTAAAGTCACCCATTATAACTGCTGCACCTTTATTGCATGCACCCCTAATTTCCTGTTTGATGCCCTCCACAACATCACTACTACTGTTTGGAGGTCTGTACACAACTCCCACTAACGTTTTTTGCCCTTTGGTGTTCTGCAGCTCTACCCATATAGATTCCACATCATTCAAACTAATGTCCTTCCTAACTATTGCATTAATCTCCTCCTTAACCAGCAATGCTAACCCACCTCCTTTTCCTTTTATTCTATCCTTCCTGAATGTTGAATACCCCTGGATGTTGAGTTCCCAGCCCTGATCATCCTGGAGCCACTTCTCTGTAATCGCAATCACATCATATTTGTTAACATCTATTTGCACAGTTAATTCATCCACCTTATTACGGTTACTCCTTGCATTAATGCACAATGCCTTCAGGCTTGTTTTTTTAACACCCTTTGTCCTTTTAGAATTTTGCTGTACAGTGGCCCTTTTTGTTCTTTGCCTTGGGTTTCTCTGCCCTCCACTTTTTCTCATCTCCTTTCTGTCTTTTGCTTTTGTCTCCTTTTTGTTTCCCTTTGTCTACCTGCATTGGTTCCCATCCCCCTGCCATATTAGTTTAACTCCTCCCCAACAGCACCAGCAAACACTCCCCCAAGGACATTGGTTCCGGTCCTGCCCAGGTGCAGACCGTCCGGTTTGTACTGGTCCCACCTCCCCTAGAACCGGTTCCAATGCCCCAGGAATTTGAATCCCACCCTGCTGCACCACTGCTCAAGCCACGTATTCATCTGCGCTATCCTGCGATTCCTACCCTGACTAGCACGTGGCACTGGTAGCAATCCCGAGATTACTACATTCAATGAGTTCATGGCTGAACATGCAACTTCAGTACCCCATTCCTGCTTTCTCGCCATACCCCTTGATCCTCCTAGTAGTAAGGACTTCATCTAACTCCTTTTTGAATATATATAGTGAATTGGCCTCAACAACTTTCTGTGGTCGAGAATTCCACAGGTTCACCACTCTCTGGGTCCTAAATGGCTTACCCCTTATCCTAAGACTATGTTCCCTGGTTCTGGACTTCCCCAACATTGGGAACATTCTTCCTGCATCTAACCTGCCTGAACCCATCAGAATTTTAAACGTTTCTATGAGGTCCCCTCTCATTCTTCTGAACTCCAGTGAATACAAGTCCAGTTGATCAAGTCTTTCTTGATATGTCAGTCCCGCCATCCCGGGAATCAGTCTGGTGAACCTTTGCTGCACTCCCTCAATAGCAAGAATGTCCTTCCTCAAGTTAGGAGACCAAAACTGTGCACAATACTCCAGGTGTGGCCTCACCAAGGCCCTGTACAACTGTAGCAACACCTCCCTGCCCCTGTACTCAAATCCCCTCGCTATGAAAGCCAACATGCCATTTGCTTTCTTAACCGCCTGCTGTACCTGCATGCCAACCTTCAATGACTGATGTACCATGACACCCAGGTCTCGTTGCACCTTCCCTTTTTCTAATCTGTCACCATTCAGATAATAGTCTGTCTCTCTGTTTTTACCACCAAAGTGGATAACCTCACATTTATCCACATTATACTTCATCTGCCATGCATTTGCCCACTCACCTAACCTATCCAAGTCGCTCTGCAGCTTCATAGCATCCTCCTCGCAGCTCACACTGCCATCCAACTTAGTGTCATCCGCAAATTTGGTGATACTACATTTAATCCCCTCGTCTAAATCATTAATGTACAGTGTAAACAGCTGGGGCCCCAGCACAGAACCTTGCGGTACCCCACTAGTCACTGCCTGCCATTCTGAAAAGTACCCATTTACTCCTACTCTTTGCTTCCTGTCTGACAACCAGTTCTCAATCCATGTCAGCACACTAGCCCCAATCCCATGTGCTTTAACTTTGCACATTAATCTCTTGTGTGGGACCTTGTCGAAAGCCTTCTGAAAGTCCAAATATACCACATCAACTGGTTCTCCCTTGTCCACTCTACTGGAAACATCCTCAAAATATTCCAGAAGAGTTGTCAAGCATGATTTCCCTTTCACAAATCCATGCTGACTTGGACCTATCATGTCACCTCTTTCCAAATGCGCTGATATGACATCCTTAATAATTGATTCCATCATTTTACCCACTACTGAGGTCAGGCTGACCGGTCTCTAATTCCCTGTTTTCTCTCTCCCTCCTTTTTTAAAAAGTGGGGTTACATTGGCTACCCTCCACTCCATAGGAACTGATCCAGAGTCAATGGAATGTTGGAAAATGACTGTCATACCCGTTAACTGCTACCTGCACAGTTAATTCATCCACCTTATTCCGAATACTCCTCGCATTGAGGCACAGAGCCTTCAGGCTTGTCTTTCTAACACACTGTGCCCCTTTAGAATTTTGCTGTCATGTGGTCCTTTTTGCTTTTTGTCTTAGGTTTCTCTGCCCTCCACTTTTCCTTTTCTTCTTTCTATCTTTTGCTTCTGCCCCCATTCTACTTCCCTCTCTCTCCCTGCATCGGTTCCCATCCCCCTGCCATATCAGTTTAACTCCTCCCCAACAGCACTAGCAAACACTCCCCCTCGGACATTGGTTCCAGTCCTGCCCAGGTGCAGACCGTCCGGTTTGTACTGGTCCCACCTCCCCCAGTACCAGTTCCAATGTCCCAGAAATTTGAATCCCTCCCTTCTGCACCACTGTTCAAGCCACATATTCTTCTGAGCTATCCTGCGATTCCTACTCTGACTCGCACGTAACACTGGTAGCAATCCTGAGATTACTACTTTTGAGGTCCTACTTTTTAAATTCAGCTCCTAGCTCCGTAAATTCGTCTTGTTGGACCTCACCCCGTTTTTTTAATCTATATCGTTGGTACCGATATGCACCACGACAACTGGCTGTTCACCCTCCCTTTTCAGAATGCCCTTCACCCGCTCCAAGACTTCCTTGACCCTTGCACCAGGGAGGCAATTTACCATCCTCGAGTCTCGGTTGCGGCCGCAGAAACATCTATCTATTCTCCTTACACTTGAATCCCCTATCACTATAGCTCTCCCACTCTTTTTCCTGCCCTCCTGTGCAGCAGAGCCACCCATGGTGCCATAAATTTGGCTACTGCTGCCCTCCCCTGATGAGTCATCCCCCCAACAGTACCCAAAGTGGTGTATCTGTTTTGCAGGGGGATGACCGCAGGAGACCCCTGCTCTACCTTCCTTGCAATGCTCTTCCTGTTGGTCTTCCATTCCCTATCTGGCTGTGTACCCTTTACCTGCGGTAAGACCATCTCGTTAAACGTGCTATTCACGTCATTCTCAGCATCGTGGATGCTCCAGAGTAAATCCACCCGCAGCTCCAGTGCCGCAATGCGGTCCGTCAGGAGCTGCAGGCGGATGCACTTACCGCACACATAGTCGTCAAGGATACTGGAAGCGTCCCTAACTTCCCACATAGTACAGGAGGAGCATAACATGTGTCCGAGCTCTCCTGCCATGACTTAACCCTTAGATCAACTTAATTTGGCAACAACAATGTTAAAAGGTTACTTACTGATGAAGAAAATAAAAATATATCTGCTCACCAATCACCAGCCAATCACTTACCCTCTTGGCTGTGACGTCACCTTTTGATTTCTTTCTACTTCTTTCTTGCCTTCTCTCCCTGCTGCAGCTGTACCAGCGGGCCTCTCCGACGATGCTCGAACTCCCAACGCTGCTCCCCGACTGATGGGCCTCTTGTAGGCCTCCTTGATCTCCCCGCTCTGCCTCTCCAACGACGCTCAAACTCCCGATCAGTGGCACTTTGGGCGGCACTTGGGCGGGCGGAGGCCTTGATGAAAATCGGCCCTATATTTCAGTAGAAATGTTTTGGATCAATGAGATAAAAGGGAGATTGGCAGTGGGTCAAGATCCACTGAAGTTAATTTTTACAGTCAAAAATCCTAGGCCTCACTGCTGACTATGTGACTCTCCCCAGTTTCTCTCTGATCAGCTTCAATGCATTATACATGATCCTGACATTCGCTCCACGACCTCCTTCTGCTCCTGGGGTCAGTCCTACGAATGTGTCTCCCTGCTCTCCAGCCCTGGAGGAGGAAGTAAGATGGAAAGTGTTTGCCTCTAGGGATGGAGGTGGTCACTATCTCATTGTGCTATTCAGTAGATGGCCCTGCAACTAGAAACACCACAAGAAGTTATGGACTGCCTGCCTGAGCCGATTTACTATATGATACATCTGCAGTCATTTAAAATGGAGCAGCTGACTGACTACTTTACCCTGAGAAACATCTCCACCATCTGTGTCACCTCTACTGCTGAGCACTTCCGCCCCGCTCTCACCCATCATGGTCAGAAATCTGTGTGGAAGCAAACAGTTGACCTGCAATGAGGTTTTTTTTGAAGCATTACTTTGTGACTATTTCAATCTAAATCCCTGTGATAAGAATGAAATATTTTTGTCTGTAGTGTATTATTTTATTCAACTCTGGAAAATTTCATCAGCATCACACTCTGTTACAGATGAAAAACAATTCTAACATCTTGGGCACTTCCAACCAACTCCGGGGGGAAAAATTGCCCCTCCAGATAAAACCTCTGGCTGTCTGAAAGCAGCGGCCACGGGGCAGGGCGGAATGGCCGGCGACTTGCGGCAGACTGGACGATGTTCGCGGCATTGCCCTCTGGGGTTTTTACAGTAGTATGAAGATCTACCCCGCTCCCCCCACTTCTGCCTCATTCCTGCAGCTGCGCCCTTAACGATGTCATCAGAGAATGCACCGCAACGGCTCCTCCCCGGAATGTAAATTCAGGTCAAAAGGTTTTACGGCTGTCAGTAGGTGCCCCCGACAGTTTTTTTGCTTGGTACACAGTGCCAGCTCAAGACCGCCAGCGGCCTTTAAAGGTGTGTAGTGTGTAGCACCATTCTGTTTGCAAGAATTTTTTGGTCTTTTCACAAGTTTGCCAATTGTTTTGTTTAGAGCGGGATTGAGCAATAGTGGGCTCGGGTCTTCAATCTCAACATCACAGAGCCCTCATTGTGGAGGTTCTACTTGTGGAGGCAATAGGCTCAGTGCTGGCAGCAGAACGCCTCCTGCATATTGTGTGCAGGAGAAGGCGGCGCCGTCTCCAATGGCTCCAGAGGCAGCGGGCAAGGGATGCAGCAGACATGGCTGCCCAACATGCAGAATGCCATGGAAATGGTGACAGACCTCAACCCAGAGAGGTGGCCCAGGAAGGACCTGCCTGGGTTGAGCTCTAGGTTGAGGATCAGTATGCTGGCCCACCGCACCAGATAGTGAGTGAAATTGAGAGAAGGCACAATGCACAGGAGGCAGATGCTTGCCAGCAGCAGGCTCCTAAGGGTGAGGAGCAGCAAGAGCATGAGGGAGAAGGCAATGAGGCAGCTGCCATAGGAAGACGCAAGCATAGACATGGGAGGAGAAGGCCCTACCGTGCAGGAGTCTACAGGCAGCAGTTTTCGTATATGGACCTGACGGATGACCAATGTCTCCGTAGACTTCGATTCCGGAAGGAAATCATGAGGGAGCTGTGCAATCTCCTGCACCCAGACCTCCAGCCTCAAACAAGGCTGAGGACAGTTCTGACCGTCGCACAGGCCGGTAGTGTGGCGTGACACCGTAAGGTCCCCCGTGGACCGTGGTGGAACCAGCCGTGCTAGCAACAGACATATCTTGCGTGGCATCCAGCTGAGACTGCATGAGAACAGACACAGTCTCGATGCCACCAAAGACGACAGCAGAAAGACACTGTGTGACCTGTTGCCCAGAGTGCATAAGAGCATTCTGAGCTTCCAGGGCCGTGGCCATCCTCTCCAAAGCAGCACTCAGATGCTAGTTCCCTTGCACCTGTGCTGTAATGGAAGCTGCCACATTGCCAAGAAGCTGCGGCATCACAGTTGGATCCACACGGTCACCATCACTGGTCCTCTGTTGCTTTATTTGGTTGTGAGAAACCTTTGCCTGCAAAGCAAATAAGGCTTGCTGAGTAGCAGTGTCATGAGGCCTCGGCAATGAGTGTAAGTGTGGGTCCATTTCATGCAGGTGTAACTCTGACATGAAAGAGAGACTCCATTGCGAGAACGCACACATATATATACAAGCCTCAGCAATCAAATGCTGCTTCAGTGACTATATAGTGAAGGTGGGAAATAAGAGAAGGTGAAGGAGAGACTCGCAGATGGAGGATGAGGAGTTGGGGGAGCATATACTCACTTTCATCAGATGAATTATGTCGTTGAGCCTTTTGCGGCATTGGGTGGCAGTGTGGTCATGAATGGAGGTCCCCGAGACCTTCACAGCAATCTCTCTCCAGGCATTAACGAACACAGAGTGAGTCGGTCTGCCTGTGTCAGGTAGAGAACGTGCCTCCTTCCCTCCATAGCCTCGATGAAGGTCTCGAGTTCTGCATCCGAAAATCTGCTGGCCCTCTTTGCTCCTCCTGGATTCACTATGCCTTCGAATCAAACTGATTCCCTGCTCAGGGCCTAGCTGCAAACCTTGCCCTTTAAGAAGGCCAGGGAGCACTGGCTCATTAGCAGCAAATCAGCACCAGCTGAATTTTGCAGCTTAATCGGTCACTCCACACCCACAACGCTGCAAACAGCTGATTCCTGCCACCTATACCGCTCCGCTCCTTTTTTTCAGCAAAAATGCTGAATTTCGTTCTAATGGCCGCTGCATCCATTGCGGCAGTAATGAGCGGCAAAAAGCAGTAGGTGCGCCCCGCTTCAACAGGAGGTGAATTTCTACCCCCAATCTCCAGTGTGAAACTGACAACTACATTCCCGTCTGAGAAGTTCCATAACGATAAATAAACTTCTGAATGACCTGAATTAGTCATTGTTACCTTAAAGGACATAGTTCTACGTTAGCAGACTAGTATGTAGAGAATTACACGGTGCAGCATTCCTGTTCTTATAAAACAGCAAAATATTCAAAATACCATCAGCAATGCTACAAGGGACCATAAAAATTGTAGCCATGAATACACACACAATTTTGTGTGAGTTTATGGTTAAAAAAAGGACACCAGCATTTCTGGAGTTGGATTCTGGGGTAGGACCTGTTTCCACTGGGTTTCTGCCCTGTAATAGCAGCATTATAGCTTTCTTTTATTCGTTGATGGGATGTGGGTGTCACTGGCAAGGCCAGCATTTATTGCCCATCCCTAATTGCCCTTGAGATGTTTCCATTGTGATCGAGTGCCTTCCACCTATATGTTCACCAATGCTGCTGAGAGCTCATTACCATGTATTAAAATGAGGAAAAAAAGACACTGGAGTCCCCAATCCTGTTGCTTAGGCTCCCATTGCACCAAAGGTAATTAACAATGAGTTAAGAAAGGTATACCTGTCGTTAGCATCAACGGAGACTGGCAGAAATTATTTACTTTGGAGCCTGCTGCCCAAATCAATGTTCAAAAGAGATTGCTGGAGTTACAGAACAGCTTTGAAAGCATGTTTTTGCCTTTCAACTGGATAGAGCTGGAGTTTTCTCTGACAGCCTGTGGACCTGTGAGGTAACTGCGATATTTTTAGCTCCACCCACAATAAGATGTTCTGAGCACCAAGTATGGGAGTCCCAATGGGCACTCCGTGGTGAAGAATGAGGCAGTTAATAAGAAGGAAGCATCGTACAAGATAGTACCCACACCTCTCCACCCATCACCCCCACCCCCACCCCCACCCCCAGAGAATTTACAGGCAATGGGAGAGTGGTGTCTACTGCTACATGAAGTCCTGCAGCCAAGAGAACCTGCTTGGACAACTTTGCCTGTGGCTGTGAAAGTGATGACTGCATTTAATTTTTAAGCAACCTGAGAAATCTGTGCAATATCACCCAAGCATGTATTCATCAGGTAATTGACACTAAGGAGAGCTAAGGAATTCATCCAGGCAGCAAGGCAGCAGTATGTTAGGGTCTTCCCATTTTATTGTGTTGCTGGGATCCCCAGAGTGGTGGGTGCAATAATTTGCATGAATATATCATTGCAAGCTCCTACTGTTAACCTCCTTAATGGTCTTAATAGGAAGGAGTTCCACTTGCTGAATGTCCAAAGTATGTGTGACCAGATGCAAAGAATCCTTCACGTCAATGCCAGATCTGCTGGAAGTTGCGGTGATGTACTGTTCCGCAGGAATTCTGATCTCCTGGAACTTTTCCAGGAAGAGAGTGAAATGAATGGATGGCTTGTGGGTGACAAGGCATACCACTTGATGGATAATTACTCCTCTAATAATGATTGGCAACAAGACTAGCATTCATAGGGCCCAATTTTGGCAATGACTTGCATCAATTTTTTTGGAGTAAGTTGTTTTTTTCTGGCGTAAGTTAAAAAATGCCATTTCCCCCCAAAAAAAATTTGCTCCAGAGTAAGTCAGTTAGGTCCGATTTTTTTTTAGTTCCGTTTTTTTTTCAAAAGGGGGCGTTCCCAGACACTTACGCCAGTTTTGGACACTTATGCCATTTAGGCCAGCTAAAAGTTACTCCAAATCCACTTAGGTCAGCGTATGTGGCCAGCTCTGAAAAACGTCGCGGGCAGTTAACAAATCGGCGCAGCAAATATTCAATATAAAAGTTCAAATAGCTACATAAAAATAGGGTAAACAATTGAACAACAATTAAGAAATTGTATTAAATCCTACCTTTAGTTGAAATCAGCCGGGAAAGGCAGCGGGCCGGGCCGGGTCGGGAGGGGGGAGGGAGAGGAAAGGCTGGGCTCGGTGGCATCTTTATAAAGTAGAACTCAAACTAGTTTGTTGTTTGCTCCTCAGTTGGCCTCCATAAAATGGGACTGCACATGGTCTTCATAGGTAGCTTGTCTGTTCTCTGGAAAGGTCCTTTGGCACACTGGACACTTGTAAACAAAGTACTTCACAACGTGCCGCTCGAAATCAAAGTCCTCCAGGTTGAGTGGGAAGACGACCTCTCACACTAGGCACTTTTGGCTGTCAATGCTCTCCTCTTCGGTGTCCTGTGAATTCTCCTTGCCATCTGGCTCTGCACCAAGTCAATGCTCGCACCAGTCTGCGATCCTTCAATATCAGAGTGTGCGGCAGGCCACTTGGCCTGGGATAGGGATGGCGTGCTTCGGCCCCTCTCACACAGCATCGGGCTGCGAGGAGCTACTGCACATGCGCGTACACTCTAGCGTGCATGTGCAGAGGTCCCGGCATTGTTTTCAGAGCTGGGACCTGGCTCCGCCCCCGAATCGAGTTGCCACGCTGCGCCACCATCGAGGAGAGGCTGGGGAGCAGCCAAAATAGGCTTGAAGATTTATGGCGCCCTAATTGCTCCACAAAAGCGGCGGACCTTTGGTGAATGCGGCAGAAATTTGTACTGGCCAAAATTGGGCCCAAAGAATGTGCAATGTCTTGCAGTTTGGAAGCCCCAATCCTCATCCCCTGCCTTTTGAAGTGATGGAAAATTACTGGCAGAACAAAGCCAGGAAAAGATTTTGGAATGTTGAAGATAAATGTAGATCTTTTGTTATAAAGAGCTTTTGTGGGGTACTTGTTCCTTTTTCAGGAAAAATAATACATATGCAATTTATGTTTATTATGTATATATTTGATGTTCCAGGGTCAGATTCCTCACACTCCTCTATTCATTCTCCTCAACCCCTCTCAGGAATGCTACTTTGGTTTGGTTTTTATTCCCAATATGCAGGTTTGTGTTAGGTACTCTTTGACCTGCCTGTTTGTTCATCTGCCCCAAGTATTTTCCAGCTCTTACGCTCACTCGCCCAACTGTGGTACTTACCAAAGGAAGATCATTGATGTTCCTCCTGCTCCCCCACCAAAGAAAATCCTGCACAAGACAAAAATTGGCCCCCATGACTTGACTCCACATTTCAGTCTCATGTAGATCAGGTGGTATTAAAATGTCATTATTACATTGGGTGACACAGCACATTGAAACAGATGTGTGCTGTGCTAAAAACGGTTCCACATGAGTGCTCCCGTGATTCACCACAAAGAGTTGGTGTTGACTGAAGTGCACAGAAGGTCACTCACAGAAAGTAATGAGAAATGAATGCATCAGTCACACATAGATTCCTCCTACTGGCCAGCCATAAAGTGACATTGACAGAGATCAGAGCTGGTTACTTGCTCACCCTCTCAGCCAGAGATAGGGCATGGCATAGGGAGACCAAAGGGGAGAAGTGGGAAAAAAACATTATACATGCAGGAACATCATACTAGTGTGACTTTCAAAAGAAAAAAAGAGAAATTTCACACAATAAACTCATGTAGTATAATAGCTATCATAGACTGGTAGACCTGCTGAGTGTACTTTGCAAAAGTGACTCCCACACAATCACAAATGACTTGGCATATGGTCTCATTGTTTATTCAGTGTGCAGGAGCTATTTATTGCTTTGTAAACTTGGCTGCATAAACATATATCACTTAAGTGTACGGTAGCATCACAATTGGTACGGTAAACAATAATTGTAAGAAAAAGGTAATTCTTTTTTAAATGGTACGTATTCATTTAGTAAGTTTTGTAATAAGTTTGAACACCATAGACTAGAAATCTATGTTGATGATATTTGTAGACAAACACTTAACAAATTCCTTTGGCTGCTATCTATTTAGCTATTTAATTGAAATGGGTTAATGCCTCCACTAAAATATTGGACAGAGGAATATTTAACAAGTGAATTAATCATTTGTTTGTTGATATCACTAGCAGCAGTTTTTTTTATACTTGCATGGCAAACGGTATCCTACCCAGTATTACAATGACTTATTTCACTGTAGACTTTATGAGGGCAATTTTGGATGAGAATTGGATCATGCCTAGAGGCAACCTTTCTTGACCTTTCTTGGAACATCTCTGAAATATATCCTTAAATGTGCAAGTAGTTCATTTTCATTGTGATTCTCTTAATTATTCATGATAACTGCCTCTTAACACTGCAATTTCAATCATAATTTCAATTGCCATAATTAACCTTATATTTTTATTGGTCAGCTAGGAGCTAGGAAACCAGGCTACTGAAAAATATACACCTGTAGAATTTCTGTTTGACCAAAATGGGGGCACATTCTCCCCTTATCTATGTGTAGAAAGTTTAGGCACAAATTGACAGAGCCAGAGATTGATAAACCCACATGTGTGCAGTGTTCTATTGGAATGTAACCAGCTAAAAACATGCATTTTACCAACACTGATGAGCTTCTTGGTGCTTGTCTAGCTAGGATCACCCTACTCGTTAGGCATTAGCTGGTGCTATTAGCTGGAGCTGAGTGGGGATAATCTCATTCCCTAGTGACAGGTCTACCCCATCAGGTTCCATAAGTGCTGCAGACTAAGAGGTCAATGTGCTTTGGTGTACTATGGACCTGTTGGTTCAGGTACTCAATTATTGAATCTGTCACAGAGGTTTGACTTGGCTCTGAATTTCCATTGGCAGCTATGTTAGCTGGGAGCTACCTTGACCCCAAAAATACCCTGTTTATCTCCTCCCTCCAACCCCTCCCTGACCCCAAGGTGGATATTCAATTGTTGGTCTGTATAACTGCCAAGTGCATGTTTGAGCCCTCAATTATTGACAGGAAGTACCAAGAACTCCCCAAGTGGTATGGTGAGCAGAAGAATTCACCATAAAATATGAGTGCATTGCTATAGTCCTTCTGACCAGGGGATGAAAGTACACCATACCCAATTGAACGGTGGTTCCACCAGTTGAAACTGCAGAGTTTCAGCAGCACCTATGTGCTAAGAGTTTATGTATGAAGCACTTTGAGATGTTTCTGAGAGTTGTAATAAGGATTTATGGAAATGCAAGTTTTTTTTTTATTCATTTGTTGTGGAACTGCAGGTGGAGAAGAATTGCATCGACTTGGCTCAGTCTTGACCAACATTATTTCAGAATGCAATTTTCATAATATTACTTCATAATACACAGAATTTCCATTTAAAATAAGGTGTGATTTATTGTCATGGGGCAATAGTTCTGTCTGTAATCTATTCATAGTAGGCACCAAGTCTTGGATATATGAGTTCATATTCTCAGACCCAGCCACCACGTAATGTCTTCCAACAGCTGTCATCCTAAATTTCAAAGTTTTCTCATCAGTTCGACAACTTACAGTTGCTTTCAGCATAGTTGAAGGACCCACACAAGACAGCTAGAATTGTGTCAGACACTTTCATGTTCTAGATATCCAATCCAATGCTTGTATCAGGCTTACGTATTACCTAAACCTATCCTAAAACAGCATTGAGATGAACATAAGAACATAAGAAATAAGGGCAGGAGTAGGCCATTTGGTCCCTCAAATCTGCTTTGCCATTCAATAAGATCAGGGCTGATTTGATCTTGGCCTCAACTCCACTTCCCTGCCCGCTCCTCATAATCCTTGACTCCCTTATCGTTCAAAAATCTGTCTAGCTTCACCTTAAATATATTGAATGACCCAGCCTCCACAGCTCTCTGGGGGTAGAGAATTCAAAAGATTCACGACCCTCTGAAAGAAGAAATTCCTCCTCATTTCTGTTTTAAATGGGTGACCCCTTATTCTGAAACTATGCCCCCTAGTTTAGATTCCCCAATGAGGAGAATCATCCTCTCTGCCCCCTCAGAATCTTAAACGTTTCAATAAGATCACCTCTCATTCTTCTAAACTCCAATGAGTATAGGCCCAACCTGACCAACCCATCTTCATAAGCCAACCCCTTCATCTCAGGAATCAACCTAGTGAACCTTCTTTGAATTGCCTCCAATGCAAGTATATCCCTCCTTAAATAAGGAGACCAAAACTACATGCAGTACTCCAGGTGTGGTCTCACCAACACCCTGCACAGTTGTAGCAGGACTTCCTTACTTTTATCCGACTTGCATAAAGGCCAACATTCCATTTGCTTTCCAAATTACTTGCTGTATCTGCATGCTAACTTTTTGTGTTTCATGTACAAGCACCCCCAGATCCCTCTGTATCACAGCATTTTGTAGTCTCTCGCCATTTAAATAATAATTTGCTTTTTTATTTTTCCTATCAAAGTGGATAACCTCACATTTTCCCATATTATACTCCATCTGCCAAATATTTGCTCACTCACTTAGCCTGTCTATATCCCTTTGCAGATTCTTTGCATCCTCCTCATAACTTGCTTTCCCACCTATCTTTTTATCATCAGCAAATTTGGTTACATTACACTCGGTCCCCTCATCCAAGTCATTAATATAGATTGTAAATAGTTGAGGCCCCAGCACTGATCCCTGTGGCACCCCACTAGTTACAATTTGCCAGCCTGAAAATGATCAATTTATCCGATTCTCTGTTTTCTGTTAGTTAGCCAATTCTCTATCCATGCTAATATATTATCCCCAACCCTGTGAGCTCTTATCTTGTGCAGTAACCTTTTATGTGGCACCTTATTGAATGCCTTCTGGATATCCAAATACATTACACCTACTGGTACCCCTTTATCCATGCTGCTCGTTACATCCTCAAAGAACACCAGCAAATTTGTCAAACATGATTTCCCTTTCATAAAACCATGCTAACTCTGCTTTACTGTATTATGATTTTCTAAATGTCCTGCTACTACTTCCTTAATAATTGACTCCAGCATTTTTCCAAAGACAGATGTTAGGCTAACTGGTCTATAGTTTCCTGCTTTCTGTCTCCCTCCTTTCTTAAATAGGGGCGTTACATTTGCAGCTGGGATCTCTCCAGAATCCAAGGAATTTTGGTAGATTACAATCAATGCATCCACTATCTCTGCAGCCATTTCTTTTAAGACCCTAGGATGCAGGCCATCAGGTCCAGGGGACTTGTCCACCTTTAATCCCATTAGTTTGCCTAGTACTTTTTCCTTAGTGATAATGATTGTTTTAAGTTTACCCCTCCCAATAGCCCCTTGATTATCAATAATTGGGATGTTTTTAGTGTCTTCTACCATGAAGACCAATACAAAATATTTGTTCAAAGGGCTAGAATTTCCATTGAATTGCTGCTCGGTTTCTCAGCGGTATTGGTCGTTTTGGGCAAGAACTGGGTTGGCAAAAATTTTCACAGCTGAGTTCCGCCGGCAGTTTTGAAGTATCACTGGGGAACGGACCGCCGGCGTGCATCGTCCATAGACCGCCAGCGCCCGATTTTTGGCTCAGCGGTGACCCGTAGGTAAGTATAAAAAATGCACCCCTGAGAAGCAGTGGAGCTGGGCGATGCTGGGCGGTAGGGAAATAGCCCTGCAGAAAAAGGTAAGTGAATGGGTTTTTAATAATTCTTTTTAAATTCTCTTGCATCATTTGTGAAAAGGGTCCAGGGAATGTTTTTCGGATTTTTTTATTTTCCGTTTTTTGAAAAAGTATTTTTTGTGTTTTTCTCCTCCTAGGCCCAACCCGCAGCCTCAGTGTAAATTTTAGTAATTATCACCCATTTTTTTTTAAGAACTGCCCAATCGGCCCAAGATTCCATTATCCATCGAGAATCGGGGTGTAAGGTCCACTGTTTTTCACTGGCTGGACTTAAAGTTTTTTTTAATGGAACTTTTCGCCAGTGATAATTTGAGAAGCTTAATGGTATTTTGGGTAGCAATCCGGTGATGGCGGATTTTTGGGAAATTCTAGCTCAAAGTCTCTGCCATTTCCCTGTTTCCCATTATTAATTCCCCAGTCTCATCCTCTAAGGGACCAACGTTTACTTTAGCTACTCTCTTCCTTTTTGTATACCTGTAGAATGAGCAATTAATGTATTTTTGGTGGTGTTGGTTGCGGGAGGAATGTTGGCCAGGACACTGAGAATTCTTTGCTGTTTTTTAATAGTAACAAGGGATATTTGGCAAGGAATATTTATCTTAAAACACGAGAATAAGTAGATGAACCTTAGTTCAGTGTCTCATCCAAAGTATGGTATTCAGCCAGTACTTGTCTAGAGTATCAATCTAAATTATGTGGATGTGGTGTATTTGGACTTTCCAAAGGCTTTTGACAAGGTCCCACTCAAGAGATTGGTGTGCAAAACTAAAGCACATGGTACTGGGGGTAATGTATTGACGTGGATAGAGAACTGGTTGGCAGACAGGTAGCAGAGAATAGGGATAAATGGGTCCTTCTCAGAATGGTAGATAGTTGTGGTGTCCCTGCACCTTGCTACTGAATCACACGAGGCACGTACTGCAGACACGGTCACTGCGTGACCTTTCTTTATTCCCAGGACCAAGAAGTGATGACCCTGCGTGGGACCTCCCTTTAAATACCTGAGTGCCCAGGTGAGGAGTGTCTCCCACAAGTTCACCCCCTGTGGTCAAGGTGTGCATTTCCAGGACATATATACAGTGTACAGTGTGGTTGCATGAAGGTTACAGTTACATGAAGGTTACAGTTGTATGAAGGTTGCATACATGGCATCACCTCCCCCCTCACGTCTTTTTGTGTCAAAAGTTAAGTCTTTCAGGTGGTCGATGCTCTCTCGTGAAGTGCCGCAGTTGGGGCTCTGGTGGCTGAGCCTTGGGCATGCATTTCTGTCACCTGAGGTGATTCCGGCCTGTCCGGGCTGGCCGCAGGGACTGTGCATGTTGGTGAATGTCCTTGTTGCTCGTCCACTGGCAGTGGTGTGGGTAACATCTCATGCTTTTCCTCAGGTTCCTCAGTGTCTATGCTGAACCTTTTCTTTACTTGGTCCAAGTGTTTGCGGCCTATCTGCCCATTATTGAGTCTGACCACTATGATCCTATTCCCCTCTTAAGAACAAATACTGGGTCATCAATTTCTATACACCTCCCCCTTGCATTTCGATCATGGCACTCGGTTTCGGACTGGCGCTTGCCCTCAACAATGTCTGCCAGGGCTGGATGAATGAGGGACAGCCATGTTTTAAGTGTGCGTTTTATGAGTAGTTCCGCTGGCGGGACTCCCGTGAGAGAATGCGGGTGGGATCTGTAGACCAGCAGGAAGGCGCGATAGGTGGTACTGAAGGGAGGGTCCTTGGATACGGAGCATGCCCTGTTTTATGACTTGGACCGCACGTTCCGCCTGGGCATTGGAAGCCTGCTTGAACGGTGCTGTCTGGACGTGTTTGATGCCATTACCCGACATAAACACATGGAATTCATGGCTGGTGAAGCACGGGCCATTGTCACTGACCAGAATGTTCGGCAAGCCGTGGGTCGCGAAAACTGTACGCAGACTCTCCACTGTGATGGATGTCATGCACGAGTTTAATCTGATGCACTCGATCCATTTCGAGTATGCATCGACAACAATCAGGAACATTTTTCCCATGAACGGGCCCGCGTAGTCTACGTGAACACGTGACCATGGCCTGGTGGGCCAGGGCCACGGACTGAGTGGGGCCTCCATGGGGGCATTGCCCAGCTGGGCACACGTCGTGCACCTGCGAACACAATGTTCCAGGTCTGAGTCAATTCCCGGCCACCATACATGTGACCGGGCAATGGTCTTCATTAGCACGATGCCAGGGTGCTCACTGTGGAGTTCCCTGATGAATGCTTCCCTTCCTTTCTGGGGTATGACTACCCAGCTGCCCCATAGCAGGCAGTCGGATTAGATGGAGAGCTCATCCATCCATCTGTGAAACGGTCTGACCTCCTCGGGGCACGCCCCGTGTGCGGGCGCCCAATCCCCAGTCAGAACACATTTCTTTATCATGGACAGGAGGGGGTCTCTGTTGGTCCAGATTTTGATCTGGCGGGCTGTGATGGGGGAGCCTGCGGTGTCAAAAGCCTCAACAGCCATGACCATTTCAGCGCTTTGCTCCGACGCCCCCTCAGTGGTGGCCAGTGGGAGCCTGCTGAGCGCGTCAGCGCAATTCTCGGTGCCCGGCCGGTGCCGTATGGTGTAGTCATACGCAGCCAGCGTGAGAGCCCATCGCTGTATGAGAGCTGAAGCATTGGCATTGACAGTCTTGCTGTCGGACAACAGGGATGTTAACGGCTTGTGGTCCATTACTAGCTCGAACCGCCTACCGAAAAGGTACTGGTGCATCTTTTTCACCCCGTAAACACAAGCGAGTGCTTCCTTTTCGACCATGCCGTATCCATGCTCTGCCTGGGAGAGCGACCTGGAGGCATAAGTCACCGGTTGGAGTCGGCTGTCATCATTACTCTGCTGCAACACGCACCCAACCCCATAGGATGATGCATCACATGTTAAAACCAGTTTTTTACAGGGGTCGTACAAGGTCAACAGCTTGTTAGAACAAAGCAGGTTCCGCGCCCTATTGAAAGCCCGTTCTTGACCGTCCCCCCAAAACCATTCACAACCTTTACGCAAGAGCACGTGTAACGGCTCCAACAATGTGCTTAAGTTCAGCAGAAAGTTCCTGAAATAATTCAAAAGTCCCAGGAATGATCGCAACTCCGATGTGTTGCCGGGCCTGGGTGCCCGGTGGATTGACTCCGTTTTAGCTTCGGTGGGCCGGATTCCATCTGTGGCAACCCTCCTGCCCAAAAACTCAACCTCTGGGCCAAAAACACGCAATTGGGCTTTTTCAACCGCAAGCCTACCCGGTCCAGTCGGCGTAGCACCTCCCCCAGGTTTTGGAGGTGTTCCTCGGTGTCTCGACCCGTTATTAAGATGTCGTCTTGGAATATGATTGTTCCAGGGATGGATTTAAGCAAGCTTTCCATGTTCCTCTGAAAGTCGCCGATCGCCGAACGAATGCCAAACGGACACCTGTTGTAGATAAATAGCCCCTTGTGCATCGTGATGGTGTTCAGAAGCTTGGATTCTTCAGCCAGTTCCTGAGTCATGTAGGCAGAAGATAAAGATATGCGGAGTCAGAGGAAATGTATTAGCATGGATAGAGAATTGGCTGGCTAACAGAAAGCAGAGAGTCGGGATAAATGGGTCGTTTTTGGGTTGGAAATCGGTGGTTAGTGGTGTGCCACAGGGATCGGTGCTGGGACCACAACTGTTTACAATATACATAGATGACCTGGAAGAGGGGACAGAGTGTAATGCAACAAAATTTGCAGATGACACAAAGATTAGTGGGAAAGCGGGTTGTGTAGAGGACACAGAGAGGCTGCAAAGAGATTTAGATAGGTTAAGCGAATGGGCTAAGGTTTGGCAGATGGAATACAATGTCGGAAAGTGTGAGGTCATCCACCTTGGGAAAAAAAACAGGAAAAGGGAATATGATTTGAATGGGGAGAAATTACAACATGCTGCAGTGCAGAGGGACCTGGGGGTCCTTGTGCATGAAACTCTTTTGAGTTTACCTGAAAATAAACATAAACATTAAAACCATGCCACCCGCCTGGGTGACACAGCAGACATTTTCAAGGCCCCTTTTTTTTCTTCTTTTTTTTTGTTTTTTTTGGGGCGCTAAAATCAAATTTTTCCAGTGCCCCCTACAAAAGGGGAGGGGGACACTAAAAGCACCGGCAATGAAAACAAATGAAACTTTAAAACGTAAAATCAAATTAAAATTTGGTTGCCGGGCGTGATGATGCACTCCAGTCCCTCCGGTGCCCACCTCTCGTGGAAGGCCGCGAGCGTACCGGTGGACACCGCGTGCTCCATCTCCAAGGACACCCTGGACCGGATGTAAGAGCGGAAGAGAGGCAGGCAGTCAGGTTGAACGACCCCCTCGACCGCCCGCTGCCTGGACCGGCTGATGGCACCCTTGGCCGTGCTCAGGAGCAGTCCTACGAGGAGGCCTTCGGACCTACCCGCTCCCCTCCGCACAGGGTGCCCAAAGATCTGGAGAGTGGGACTGAAGTGCAGCCAGAATTTCAGGAGCAGCCCCTTCAAATAATGGAACAGGGGCTGCAACCTCGTGCACTCAATAAAAACATGGAACACGGACTCCTCCAGACCGCAGAAATTGCAGGCGGCCTGGGAGTCCGTGAACCGGCTTAAAAATTTATTGCACGGCACTGCTCCGTGCACCACCCTCCAGGCCAAGTCCCCGATGAATAGTGGGAGGACCCCTGCGTAGAGTGCCCTCCATCGGGGACCCCCGCCTCCTCCGGACGGCAAGATGGTACGCCATGGCGTGTCCGGACGGCCGGCGAGGATGGCAAAGTTGAGAGTGTGCAGGAGCAGCCCGTACAGGAAACCCCTCCGCGCGGAACTGAAAGGCATGGAGGGGATTTCCCCGAGGCGGCTCAAGTTGTGAGGCGCTGGCCCCCTAGGGAGGTTCCGGGGTTTGGCGCCGATGAGGAATTCCGTCCGGACGGGGGTCAGTCCGGACAGGATCTCCCCACGTGCTTGAGCCTCCTCGATGCACCTAACGGAGTCAGGGCCCAGAGCTGTTTTTAGCGACTCGATGGCATCGGCCGCGTGGCGGACATTGGCAGAGTTTAGGCGCCGCGCCGGCGTGTCTGGCGCCATCCAGCCCGCTCCTCCGCCATCGAGCAGGTCCCTGACCCTGGTCACCTCACCAGCCACCACCTCACCGGCGACTGCATTGTCCCCCCGAGGACAATGCAGTCGCCGACGTCGACGGAGCCAAGAAGAGCGGACACCTCTTCAAAGAAGCGCGTTTGCTGCGGGCCGGGCTGAGGGGCGTACACGTTCACGAGATGGAGCGGCACGTCCCCCAGGCGAACCGTTACGTGCAGCAAGCGGCCTGGCACGGGCTCCTCGACCCCCAAGATCTCCGGCTGAAAATGCGGGCCCAGCAAGATGGCCACCCCACTAGAAATGGCGGTGAGGTGGCTCATGCGGACCTCTCCTTGCCATTCCAGGAGCCACGTGGCTTCGTCTCCCGGAACGGTGTGGGTTTCTTGCAGGAAGCACACCGCATATTTCCCCTCCCGCAGGAGCGAAAAATTGTCAAATCTACGGCGTGCCCCTCTGCCGCCGTTGATGTTGAGGCTGACTATGGTTATCTTCATGACTAGAGCATAGTGCAACCTCTACCTAACCTATTGTGGGGGGGGGAGTGGAGTCGTTTGTTGACCTCCACTCCCTCAGCAGCCCAGCGACGAACTTTTTGAGCCGGCGCAGCTCAAGGCCTTGAGCCTTTGATAAGGGCCCGCCCGCGGCCATGGTTTTAGCGGCGGCGCGGACGGACGCGACGAGCAGCCCCGGCTCGGACCATCTTTCCAGGGCCAGACAGGCTTGGTCGCGGCGACCCCGGCACTGGACCAAAAAGTCCCGGAGTTCCTCTGCGGGAATGAGGAGGGTCTCAGTGGCGGCCGCGAGCAGATCCACCGCCTCACTGGCGATGGACTCGAGATCTTCACCCGCGTCCTCCACCGAGTCCCCGTCCCCCTCCGGGAGGTCGCCGCTAGCAGCCGGCCCGTCGACCGCACGAGATATGGCAAACGGCCTGGCCGCTCCATCTGGTCCTGGCTCTGCCCCGATCCCACCCCCAGGATCGTCGGCAGAGGAGTCCCCACTGGGCTCTTTTAAAATTGGTGCTGGGTCGGGAAGCGACAGCGGAAGGGGTTCCTCCTCCGCCCCAGGAGCCGGGGAACACGGAGAGACCTGGTTTAGGAAGTTCTCCAGGTCCACCAAGTCCCCCAGCTCCAAAATAGGGGGCGAGGGTTGTTGTTCTTCCCCCTCCCCGCCGCCACCCCCCGGCCCAGCGTATGGATGTTTATTAAAATTTTCAGTTTCTGCCGAGTCGAGCAAATCCCGGGGGAAGTTGGGTATTGGCTGGGCGGGCTCAGGTTCGGCCTTTTCGGCCCCGCCCGCCTCAGCCCCCGGGATGCTCGACCCGGCGGCTACGCATTCTTCCGCTGGCCCCACGCCCCCCACGACAGGCAGATCTTCCACGCCCTCCCCAGGAGGCAGCGGCTGGGCAGCCTCGACTGCCTCACCCTCCCCAGGGACAGACTCCTCGCGCCTGCAGCGCAATTTGGGGGCGCTGGTGGGGGCCACGGGACACGCGGCGGGCACCGCCTCCTCCGCGGAGGGATGTTGTTCCCCCTCCGCCTCATTGGGGCGGTGCCTCTTTTTGTTCCTGGGGGTGCGCGAAGGCAGGGAGACCTCCATGTCTGCCGAGGCCTCCCGCTCCGCCCCCCCCTTTTCCTTTTCTTGCCCGCGCCCAGGCCCCTCTGCGGTATTGGTCAAGGGCTCAGGCACGGGCTCAGGGCACCCCGCGCTCGCTGGTGACGGGGTTGGGCTGAGTGTGGTGGTCAAATTTTCTGGCGCACTGAGGGGATCTGCCTCTGGATGTTTTGCCTTCTTCCGCGCCTTCTTTCCGGTCGGACGCTCTCCCTCCCCCCCGCCGGAGGCCGTGAAAACAAAGGCCCCCGGCGATGCCCGCGCACCTACGGCTCCCAGCACGCGGACGCAACTAGGGGGAGGGGTGGCGGCGGCGCCAGCCTTGGCCGCCTTCGGTGGTTTGGCGGCCTTGGAGGAGGGGCAGTTCTTGCGAACGTGCCCACCTCCCTGCAGGCATGGCACCGCACGCCGTCCGACGTCCAAAAGACGCGGTAGGCAGTCCCCTCGTGCACCACACTAAAATAACCCTCCGTCGTCTCCTCCCGCGCCAGCCGGACAAAGAGCTGGCGGCGGAAGGAGAACACGTGGCGCAGGCTGTTCTCCCGGAGGCCAAGCGGTATGGGGTTGATCCCCGACCTTACCTCCCCCAGTTGGTGTAGGTGAGGGAGGAGGAGCTCAGCGGGAACAAAGGGTGGGACGTTCGATATGATGACCCTCTGCGCGGTGGCCTCAAGAGGATCCACCGGCAGGAACGTCCCGCCCACCGTGAGCCCCTTTTCGAGGGCCAGGGACACCGCCCGCTCCGACCCCAGGAAGAACACGGCCTTCCCAGACATCTTGGAGGCTGCGACAATGGCCGAGGGGCCGACTACCCCAGCCATCGCCCGCACGCACTCCTCGATGCTCATTGTGGGGTGAGTGTAGCTCTTGACCCCGTGTTTCTTAGTTATTAGTTTGAATGGTGGCAGGGCAGCAGGTGGCGCAGGAGGCACCGTGGATGTGGATGCCGCCTGCGCATAAGTCCTAGCTGGCCCTGCCACCGGCGTGGATAGGGTCGCCATCACGGGGTCCCTTTAAGGGCTACACCCACCCCAAAGTCACAGGCCTTAATGGTCTTAATTGGCCTCTTGTCGAAAGACTGAGCAGAGGAGCCCTTAACGAGGCACCTCTCCCCTAGTTGGCAATTGGGGAGGGGTCTTGCTCCCTCTGCTCAGTTGTCTCAATTGTTTTTTTAAAAAATTAATTTGGGAGAAAGGGGTCTCAGAGAGAGAGGGGAGAAACAGAGTAACAGAGAAAGAGAGGGGGTGGTGGGAAGGGGGGGGAACTGCGAGGGCAGGTCTCCCCTCGCAGCTGTGGGTGGGTGCAATCCCCAGATGGCAAAACACAAATAGTCTTTGGGGTGGTCTTCAGGTGAGGGGAGAAGATGTCTTCACCTGGGGCAGCTAGAGCCAACCAGGCATACACTCCCAACGATGTTCAATGGGTGATTAAAGAAAATCTTCAGCCTGGTAGCTCCAGCTATCCCAGGCTAGGCAATTGGGGGGGGGGGGGTTCAGTTGTGTGTGGGGCCTAGTTGTAAGCAAGGCCCCCACACACACTTTCCACACACATACACCCCCCGCGATGTTCCGGCCCTCAGTGGTCTTCTTTCCTCCCCCCACCGATATAACAAAGTCTTTTGGGAAATGCACCCACACCCACCTGTAGAAATGGTAGAGTCTCCCTCCTTCCACACTGGATGTTTGTTGTTGGTTTTTCCCCCTCTCTCCAACTCTTTGCAGAAGTGGTAAATTGTTGTTAAATGTTTTCTGCTTCCTCCTCTCCCCCTGGGTGAAAGTTGGTGGTGAAGCCCCTTCCTTCCTTCTCTTCCTGGGCTGGTCTCAGGGCTCTCCAGGCAGGAGCTAAGGTTGATAGCTGCTCCTCTCACTGCAGCACAGCTCCTACTGTGCAGGACACAGCTCCACTGCTCCACAATTGGTCCTTGTGCATGAAACTCTTTTACCTGCAAAACATAAAATATGTATCCGTGCCACCCGACCTGGATGACACACCAGACATTTACAAGGCCCTTTTTTTCTTTTTTTTTCTTTTCTTTTCTTTTTATTTTGGGCACTAAAATCAAATTTTTTCCTTTTTCCAGTGCCCCCTATAAAAGGAGAGGGGGACACTAAAAGCACCGGCAATGAAAACAAATGAAACTTAAAAACGTAAAATCAAATTAAAATTTGGTTGCCGGGCGTGATGATGCACTCCAGTCCCTCCGGTGCCCACCTCTCGCGGAAGGCCGCGAGCGTACCGGTGGACACCGCGTGCTCCATCTCCAAGGACACCCTGGACCGGATGTAAGAGCGGAAGAGAGGCAGGCAGTCAGGTTGAACAACCCCCTCGACCGCCCGCTGCCTGGACCGGCTGATGGCACCCTTGGCCGTGCCCAGGAACAGTCCTACGAGGAGGCCCTCGGACCTACCCGCTCCCCTCCGCACAGGGTGCCCAAAGATCAGGAGATTGGGACTGAAGTGCAGCCAGAATTTCAGGAGCAGCCCCTTCAAATAATGGAACAGGGGCTGCAACCTTGTGCACTCAATAAAAACATGGAACACGGACTCCTCCAGACCGCAGAAATTGCAGGCGGCCTGGGAGTCCGTGAACCGGCTTAAAAATTTGTTGCACGGCACTGCTCCGTGCACCACCCTCCAGGCCAAGTCCCCGATGAATAGTGGGAGGACCCCTGCGTAGAGTGCCCTCCATCGGGGACCCCCGCCTCCTCCGGACGGCAAGATGGTACGCCATGGCGTGTCCGGACGTCAGGCGAGGATGGCACAGTTGAAAGTGTGCAGGAGCAGCCCGTACAAGAAACCCCTCCGCGCGGAACTGAAAGGCACGGAGGGGATTTCCCCGAGGCGGCTCAAGTTGTGAGGCGCCGGCCCCCGATGGAGGTTCCGGGGTTTGGCGCCGATGAGGAATTCCGTCCGGACGGGGGTCAGTTCAGACGGGATCTCCCCACGTGCTTGAGCCTCCTCGATGCACCTAACGGAGTCAGGGCCCAGAGCTGTTTTTAGCGACTCGATGGCATCGGCCGCGTGGCGGACGTTGGCAGAATTTAGGTGCCGCGCCAGACGCTGGCGCCATCCAGCCCGCTCCTCCGCCATCGAGCAGGTCCCTGACCCTGGTCACCTCACCAGCCACAGCCCTCTCTTCCGACCGCCACATAAAACCTCGGTCGTGGAGGTACGGATTCCCAAGCAGCGGCTCCTGCAGGACAGACGCCACTCCAGCCGGCGGAGAGCTGCGCGTGGTGGAGACTTTGTTCCAGACCCTGATGAGGTCCCTGTAAAAGACAGGCAGCTCCCGGAGGGCGGTCCTGACACCCCCCAAGTTCACAAACAGGAGCTGCGTGTCGTAGTTGAGGTCGCGCTGCTGGCGGAAGAAATACGTCGCCAGAGCACACCACCTAGGAGGGGGCTCGACGTAAAGGTATCTCTGCAGGGTCTGAAGACGGAAAGTCGCGAGCTGGGCGCTGACGCACACCAACGACTGACCGCCCTCCTCAAGCGGGAGACTCAAGACCGCGGCAGAGACCCAGTGCTTCCTGTTGTTCCAGAAGAAGTCCACCAGCTTCTTCTGTATCTTGGCGACAAACGCAGGGGGAGGGGTCAAAGTGACCAGCCGGTACCACAACATTGCGGCCACCAGCTGGTTTATGACTAGCGCTCGACCCCTGTAGGACAGCACTCGGAGCAGTCCTGTCCAGCACCCTAGGCGAGCGGCGACCTTGGCCTCCAGCTCCTGCCAGTTCGCTGGCCAGGCTCCCTCGTCGGGGCTAAGGTAGACTCCCAGATAGAGGAGATGGGTCGTGCTCCAGGCAAAAGGCCTGAGCTCCTCTGGCAGGGAGTCCACCCGCCACTGACCCACCAGGAGTCCGGAACATTTCTCCCAGTTGATCCTGGCGGAGGACGCGGCCGAGTAAATCTCCTGGCACTCTCGCATCCTCCGCAGGTCAGCGAGATCCTCTACCGCGAGGAGCACGTCATCGGCGTAAGCCGAGAGGACGACCTCCACGCCCGGCCCTTGCAGAGCCAGTCCCGTCAACCTCGTCCGCAAGAGGCGCAGGAAAGGCTCCACGCAAACGGCGTATAACTGGCCGGACATGGGGCATCCCTGGCGCACCCCTCTCCTAAAGCGAAGGGGCGCCGTCAAGGACCCGTTAACCTTAATCAGACACTCCGCGGCGGCGTACAGAAGTCGGATCCGGGCGACGAAATGCGTCCCGAACCCGAAAGCGCGCAGAGTTCCGAGCAGATAGTCGTGATCCACCCTGTCGAACGCCTTCTCTTGGTCGAGGGATAGGAAGGCGACCGACAGACCAGTCTCCTGGGAACAATGGATGAGGTCCCGGACCAGATGGATGTTATCGTGGATTGTCCGGCCCGGGACCGTGTAGGACTGGTCGGGATGGATCATGTGGTCCAGCACGGCACCAAGGCGAGCAGACATCGCCCTGGCGAAGAGTTTGTAGTCCGTGCTGAGGAGGGAGACCGGGCGCCAGTTCTTAAGGAGGCGGAGATCGCCCTTCTTAGGCAGCAGGACGATGACTGCCCTGCGCCAAGAGAGGGGCATCTCCCCGGTCGCCAGACTTTCCCCCAGGACCCGCGCGTAGTCGCTCCCCAGGACGTCCCAGAACGCCCTGTGGAACTCCACGGTCAGCCCGTCCAGCCCCGGGGATTTTCCCCTCGAGAGCCGGTCGAGGGCACCGGTCAGCTCCGCCAGGCTTAGTGGAGCTTCCAGATTTTCGGCGCCCCTCCAGGCTGACCTTCGGCAGGTCCTCCCACAAAACTCTACGCCCTTCCTCGCTGGACGGATCCGGAGAGAACAGGGCCCCGTAATATTCACGGGCCCTGTTGTTGACGCCCTCCGGATCCGAGACGAGAGAGCCGTCGTCGGCCAGCAGCGTCAAGAGCTGCTTACGGACACTCTGCCTTTTTTCCAGCGAGTAGAAGAAGGGGGAGCCGCGGTCCAGATCCCGCAGGAACCGGATCCGCGACCTCACGAATGCGCCACGGGACCCGACGAGCTGCAGGTCCTTCAGCGCGGCCTTCTTCGCTTCGTACACCGTCCGCAGGGCCGGGTCCTGGACGACTTGACCGAGACGGGATTCCAGGTCGAGCACCTCTTTTTCTAGGCGCCCGACCCTGGCCGCCCGCCTCTTGGTCGACCCCCTCGCGTACTCTTGACAGAAGACGCGGACGTGAGCCTTGCCCACGTCCCACCATAGCCTCAAGGAGGGGAAGCCCCCCTGCTTCCTTCTCCAGTCGGCCCAGAATCGACGGAACGAGTCCTAGAACCGCACGTCCTCCAGCAGCTGGTTGTTAAAGTGCCAGTACGCGGACCCCGTCCTCGCGCGGAGCGAAGCGAGCTCCGCCCACACCAGGTGGTGGTCCGAACACGGCACCGGCCGCATGGAGGCCGCCGGAACGCAGGAAACGTACGCCCGAGACACGTAAAGGCGGTCGACTCTGGACCATCCGACTCCAGGCCTCACCCAAGTAAAGGCGCTGGAGTCGGGGTGGAGATTTCGCCAGACGTCCACCAAGTCGAAGGACCCGACCAGGTCCCTCAACTTCTCCATCGCCGTAATGCACTGCAGGGCACCGGAGCGGTCCCTCGCCTCGAGGGTGCAGTTAAAATCCCCCCTGAGGACAATGCAGTCGCCGATGTCGACGGAGCCAAGAAGAGCGGACACCTCTTCAAAGAAGCGCGTTTGCTGCGGGCCGGGCTGAGGGGCGTACACGTTCACGAGATGGAGCGGCACGTCCCCCAGGCGAACCGTTACGTGCAGCAAGCGGCCTGGCACGGGCTCCTCGACCCCCAAGATCTCCGGCTGAAAATGCGGGCCCAGCAAGATGGCCACCCCACTAGAAATGGCGGTGAGGTGGCTCATGCGGACCTCTCCTTGCCATTCCAGGAGCCACGTGGCTTCGTCTCCCGGAACGGTGTGGGTTTCTTGCAGGAAGCACACCGCATATTTCCCCTCCCGCAGGAGCGAAAAATTGTCAAATCTACGGCGTGCCCCTCTGCCGCCGTTGATGTTGAGGCTGGCTATGGTTATCTTCATGACTAGAGCATAGTGCAACCTCTACCTAACCTATTGTGGGGTGGGAGTGAAGTCGTTTGTTGACCTCCACTCCTTCAGCAGCCCAGCGAGGAACTTTTTGAGCCGGCGCAGCTCAAGGCCTTGAGCCTTTGATAAGGGCCCGCCCGCGGCCATGGTTTTAGCGGCGGCGCGGACGGACGCGACGAGCAGCCCCGGCAGGGACCATCTTTCCAGGGCCAAACGGGCTTGGTCGCGGCGACCCCGGCACTGGACCAAAAAGTCCCGGAGTTCCTCTGCGGGAATGAGGAGGGTCTCAGTGGCGGCCGCGAGCAGATCCACCGCCTCACTGGCGATGGACTCGAGATCTTCACCCGCGTCCTCCACCGAGTCCCCGTCCCCCTCCGGGAGGTCGCCGCTAGCAGCCGGCCCGTCGACCGCACGAGGTACGGCAAACGGCCCGGCCGCTCCATCTGGCCCTGGCTCTGCCCTGATCCCACCCCCAGGATCGTCGGCAGAGGAGTCCCCACTGGGCTCTTTTAAAATTGGTGCTGGTGGGGGACGCGGGACACGTGGCGGGCACCGCCTCCTCCGCGGAGGGATGTTGTTCCCCCTCCGCCTCATTGGGGCGGTGCCTCTTTTTGTTCCTGGGGGTGCGCGAAGGCAGGGAGACCTCCATGTCTGTTGAGGCCTCCCGCTCCGCCCCCCCCTTTTCCTTTTCTTGCCCACGCCCGGGCCCCTCTGCGGTATTGGTCAAGGGCTCAGGCACGGGCTCAGAGCACCCCGCGCTCGCCGGTGACGGGGTTGGGCTGAGCGCGGTGGTCATATTTTCTGGCGCACTGAGGGGATCCGCCTCTGGATGTTTTGCCTTCTTCCACGCCTTCTTTCCGGTCGGACGCAATCCCTCCCCCCCGCCAGAGGCCGTGAAAGCATCGGCCCCCGGCGATGCTCGCGCACCTACGGCTCCCGGCACGCAGACGCATCTAGGGGGAGGGGTGGCGGCGGCGCCAGCCTTGGCTGCCTTCGGTGGTTTGGTGGCCTTGGAGGCGGGGCAGTTCTTGCGAACGTGCCCCACCTCCCTGCAGGCATGGCACCGCACGCCGTCCGACGTCCAAAAGACGCGGTAGGCAGTCCCCTCGTGCACCACGTTAAAATAACCCTCCGTCGTCTCCTCCCGCGCCAGCCGGACAAAGAGCTGGCGGCGGAAAAACATAGAAACATAGAAAATAGGTGCAGGAGTAGGCCATTCAGCCCTTCTAGCCTGCACCGCCATTCAATGAGTTCATGGCTGAACATTCAACTTCAGTACCCCATTCCTGCTTTCTCGCCATACCCCTTGATCCCCCTAGTAGTAAGGACCTCATCTAACTCCTTTTTGAATATATTTAGTGAATTGGCCTCAACAACTTTCTGTGGTAGAGAATTCCACAGGTTCACCACTCTCTGGGTGAAGAAGTTCCTCCGCATCTCGGTCCTAAATGGCTTACCCCTTATCCTTAGACTGTGACCTCTGGTTCTGGACTTCCCCAACATTGGGAACATTCTTCCTGCATCTAACCTGTCTAACCCCGTCAGAATTTTAAATGTTTCTATGAGGTCCCCTCTCATTCTTCTGAACTCCAGTGAATACAAGGAGAACACGTGTCGCAGGCTGTTCTCCCGGAGGCCAAGAGGTATGGGGTTGATCCCCGACCTTACCTCCCCCAGTTGGTGTAGGTGAGGGAGGAGGAGCTCAGCGGGAACAAAGGGCGGGACGTTCGATATGATGACCCTCTGCGCGGTGGCCTCGAGAGGGTCCACCGGCAGGAACGTCCCGCCCACCTTTTCGAGGGCCAGGGACACCGCCCGCTCCGACCCCAGGAAGAACACGGCCTTCCCAGACATCTTGGAGGCTGCGACAATGGCCGAGGGGCCGACTACCCCAGCCATCGCCCGCACGCACTCCTCGATGGTCATTGTGGGGTGAGTGTAGCTCTTGACCCCGTGTTTTTTAGTAATAAGTCGAAAGGGTGGCAGGGCAGCAGGTGGCGCAGGAGGTGCCGTGGAAGCGGTTGCCACCTGCGCATATGTTCCTGCTGGCCCTGCCACCGGCGTGTATGGGGTCGCCATCACGGGGTCCCTTTAAGGGCTACACCCACCCCAAAGTCACAGGCCTTAATGGTCTTGATTGGCCTCGTTTGATTTGACTGAGCAGAGGAGCTCTTAATGAGGCACACCTCTCCCCTAGTTGGCAATTGGGGAGGGGCCTTGCTCCCTCTGCTCAGTTGTCTCAATTGTTTTATCTTTTTTTTAAATTAGGAGGAAGGGGTCTCAGAGAGAGAGGGGAGAAATAGAGAATAACAGAGAAAGAGAGAGGGGGGTGGGAAGGGGGGGGAACTGCGAGGGCAGGTCTCCCCTCGCAGCTGTGGGTGGGTGCAATCCCCAGATGGCAAAACAAAAACACAGTCTTTGGGTTGGTCTTCAGGTGAGGGGAGAAGATGTCTTCACCTGGGGCAGCTCGAGCCAACCAGGCATACACTCCCAACGATGTTCAATGGGTGATTAAGAAAAATCTTCAGCCTGGTAGCTCCAGCTATCCCAGGCTAGGCAATTGGGGAGGGGGGGTTCAGTTGTGTGTGGGGCCTAGTTGTAGCAAGGCCCCCACACACACTTCCACACACACACACACCCCCCGCGATGTTCCGGCCCTCAGTGGTCTTCTTTCCTCCCCCCACCGATATAACAAAGTCTATTTGGGGACTGCACCAATACACCCACCTGTAGAATGGTAGAGTCTCCCTCCTTCCACACTGGATGTTGTTGTTGTTGGTCTTTTCCCCCTCTCTCCAACTCCTTGCAGAAATGTTAGAAAGTTGGAAAGTTTTCTTTTCTCCTCCTCTCCCTCTGGGTGAAAGTTGGTGGTGAAGCCCCTTCCTTCCTTCTCTTCCTGGGCTGTTCTCAGGGCTCTCCAGGCAGGAGCTAAGGTTGGTAGCTACTCCTCTCACTGCAGCACAGCTCCTACTGTGCAGGACACGCCTCCACTGCTCCACAATTGGTCCTTGTGCATGAAACTCTTTTTGGAGTTTATCTGCAAAACAAAACACATTAAGCCATGCCACCCGACATGGGTGACACACCAGACATTTACAAGGCCCCTTTTTTCCTTTTTTTGTTTTTTTTGGGGTTTTTTTTTTTCTTCTTTTTTTTGGTTTTTTTTTGGGCACTAAAATCACAATTTTTCCCCAGTGCCCCCTATAAAAGGGAAGGGGACACTAAAAACACCGGCAATTAAAACAAATTAAACTTTAAAACGTAAAATCAAATTAAAATTTGGTTGCCGGGCGTGATGATGCACTCCAGTCCCTCCGGTGCCCACCTCTCGCGGAAGGCCGCGAGCGTACCGGTGGACACCGCGTGCTCCATCTCCAAGGACACCCTGGACCGGATGTAAGAGCGGAAGAGAGGCAGGCAGTCAGGTTGAACGACCCCCTCGACCGCCCGCTGCCTGGACCGGCTGATGGCACCCTTGGCCGTGCCCAGGAACAGTCCTACGAGGAGGCCTTCGGACCTACCCGCTCCCCTCCGCACAGGGTGCCCAAAGATCAGGAGAGTGGGACTGAAGTGCAGCCAGAATTTCAGGAGCAGCCCCTTCAAATAATGGAACAGGGGCTGCAACCTTGTGCACTCAATAAAAACATGGAACACGGACTCCTCCAGACCGCAGAAATTGCAGGCGGCCTGGGAGTCCGTGAACCGGCTTAAATATTTGTTGCACGGCACTGCTCCATGCACCACCCTCCAGGCCAAGTCCCCGATGAATAGTGGGAGGACCCCTGCGTAGAGTGCCCTCCATCGTCCTTATGCATGAATCCCAAAAAGTTAGTTTGCAGGTGCAGCAGGTAATCAGGAAGGTGAATGGAATGTTGGCCTTCATTGCGAGAGGGATGGAGTACAAAAGCAGGGAGGTCCTTCTGCAACTGTATAGGGTATTGGTAAGGCTGTACCTGGAGTACTGCGTGCAGTTTTGGTCACCTTACTTAAGGAAGGATATACTAGCTTTGGAGGAGGTACAGAGACGATTCACGAGGCTGATTCCGGAGATGAGGGGGTTACCTTATGATGATAGATTGAGTAGACTGGGTCTTTACTCGTTGGAGTTGAGAAGGATGAGGGGTGATCTTATAGAAACATTTAAAATAATGAAAGGGATAGACAAGATAGAGGCAGAGAGGTTGTTTCCACTGATCGGGGAGACTAGAACTAGGGGGCACAGCCTCAAAATACGGGGGAGCTAATTTAAAACCGAGTTGAGAAGGAATTTCTTCTCCCAGAGGGTTGTGAATCTGTGGAATTCTCTGCCCAAGGAAGCAGTTGAGGCTAGCTCATTGAATGTGTTCAAGTCACAGATAGATAGATTTTTAACCAATAAGGGAATTAAGGGTTATGGGGAGCGGGCGGGTAAGTGGAGCTGAGTCCACGGCCAGATCAGCCATGATCTTGTTGAATGGCGGAGCAGGCTCGAGGGGCTAGATGGCCTACTCCTGTTCCTAATTCTTATGTTCTTATGTTCTTATGTAGGCCGAAGTGAGGTCCAACTTGGTGAACAGCTTGCCATCTGCCAGCATGGCAAAAAGGTCCTCCGCTCTCGGAAGCGGGTATTGGTCCTGCAGTGTCACTCGGTTGATGGTGGCCTTGTAGTCGCCACAGATCCTGACCGAGCCATCCGCTTTGAGAACAGGAACGATGGGGCTTGCCCAGTCAGTGAATTTAACGGCCGAAATTATGCCCTCTCTGAGCAGCCTGTCAAATTCACTTTCAATTTTCTCACGCATCACATATGGCACCGCTCTGGCTTTGTGGTGCACTGGTCTGGCATCCGGGGTGATGCGTATCACTACTTTGGTGCCCTTAAAAGTCCTGACACCGGGTTGAAACAGTGCCCTGAATTTCTGTCGGACCTGTGAGCATGAGCTTCGCTCCACAGATGAAATGGCGTGCACATCCCCCCATTTCCAGTTCATCTCAGCTAGCCAGCTCCTCCCCAAAAGTGCGGGGCCATTTCCCGGGACAATCCAGAGTGGCAGGTGGTTCTCTGATCCATTATGTGTTACCACCAAGTTTGCACTGCCTAGCACTGGGATGATATCTTTGGTGTATGTCCGTAGCTGCGTGTCAATGCATTCCAGTTTTGACCTGCTAGCTCTGTGTGGCCATAGTCTCTCAAATTGTTGGGCGCTCATAAGGGACTGTCTTGCTCCTGTGTCTAGCTCCATGCACACCGGGATGCCATTCAATAAAACTTTCATCATCATGGGTGGTGTTTTGGTATATGAGCTGTGGATGTCAACCACATGAACCCGCTGAACTTCAGCATTCATGGCTTTGCCCCAAGCATCATTCTGCATTGCAGACCCCTCGTCTGGTTCCTCTGTCTCGTAGATTAGCCTCGCTACAGCCTTTCTGCACATTCTAGTCAAGTGTCCGCTGATGTTGCAATTCCTACAAATAAATTGCTGGAGCCTGCAGCTTTTCGCAGTATGTCTACCCCCACACCTCCAGCATGAGCTGAGGTTGTTGTTAACAAAGAGACTGTTACCAGGCATTCCTCTCTGATTGTCTCTTTGGTTATTTCTAAGCGCGCTGATGGTGGGTGTCAATGGTCCCATCACGGGACGCATTGTTCCTCGAGATGGCATGAATTGCCGATCCCCTTTCCATTGTCCCTGTTATGGGCGCACCCTCGAGTCTGTTGCTGTCTGGCCGGTTTCAAAATGCCCTTGCCTGCCTGTTAACTCCCTGGTCCATCGCCACGTTGGAACCAGAGCTGCACGCATAAATTAGCTTGGTCTCCTCTTCCCCTGTCGTGAAGGTCTGAGCTATCAACGCCTCCCTTTCTAAAGTCAAGTCCTTGGTCTCTATGAGCTTCCTGAAAATCCCGGCATGACTAATGCCCTCAATGAAGAAATCCCTTAACATCTCCCCCCTGCAGGCGTTCATGAACTTACAGAGACTGGCGAAGCGCCGCAGGTCCGCAACGAAGTCCGAGATATTTTGTCCCTCCCGCGCCGGTGTGTGTAGAACCGGTGCCAGGCCATGTGTACGTCACTCGCCGGTTTGAGATGCTCACTGATCAGCTGGCTGAGTTCTTCGAAGGACTTGTCCGCCGGCTTCTCGGGTGCGAGCAGGTCTTTCATCAGCGCATACGTCTTTGGTCCGCAGCTAGTCAGTAGATGCACCCTCCGCTTGTCAGCCAATGCCGCTCCCAGCCAGTCCTTCATGATGAAACACTGCTGGAGTCTCTCAACGAAGTCATCCCAGTCCTCACCCACACAGTAACGTTCCTCTGTGCTACCGGTGGCCATCCTCGTGGTTCGGTGATTCCCGTTTCTCGTCGCCAAATGTGGTGTCCCTGCACCTTGCTACTGAATCACACGAGGCATGTACTGCAGACACGGTCACTGCATGACCTTTCTTTATTTCCAGGACCAAGAAGTGATGATTTTGCATGGGACCTCCCTTTAAATACCTGAGTGCCCAGGTGAGGAGTGTCTCCCGCAAGTTCACCCCCTGACAAGGTCAAGATGTGCATTTCCAGGACTTATATACAGTGTATAGTGTGGTTGCATGAAGGTTACAATTACATGAAGGTTACAGTTGTATGAAGGTTGCATGCATGGCAGTAGTGACTAGTGGGGTGCCGCAGGGCTCAGTGCTGGAACCCCAGATATTTACAATATACATCAATGATTTAGATGAAGGAATTGAGTGTAATATCTCCAAGTTTGCAGATGACACTAAGCTAGGTGGCGGTGTGAGCTGTGAGGGGGATGCTAGGAGACTGCAGGGTGACTTGGACAGGTTAGGTGAGTGAGAAAATGCATGGCAGATGCAGTATAATGTGGATAAAAGTGAGGTTATCCACTTTGGTGGCAAAAACATGAAGGCAGAATATTATCTGAATGGCGGCAGATTAGGAAAAGGGAAGGTGCAACGAGACCTGGGTGTCATGGTTCATCAGTCATTGAAAGTTGGCATGCAGGTACAGCAGGCGGTGAAGAAGGCAAATGGCATGTTGGCCTTCATAGCTAGGGGATTTGAGTATAGGAGCAGGGAGGTCTTACTGCAGTTGTACAGGGCCTTGGTGAGGCCTCACCTGGAATATTGTGTTCAGTTTTGGTCTCCTAATCTGAGGAAGGACGTTCTTGCTATTGAGGGAGTGCAGCGAAGGTTCACCAGACTGATTCCCGGGATGGCAGGACTGACATATGAGGAGAGACTGGACCGACTGGGCCTGTAGTCACTGGAGTTTAGAAGGATGAGAGAGGATCTCATGGAAACATGTAAAATTCTGACGGGACTGGACAGGTTAGATGCAGGGAGAATGTTCCTGATATTGGGGAAGTCCAGAACCAGGGGTCACAGTCTAAAGATAAGGGGTAAGCCATTTAGGACTGAAATTAAGAGAAACTTCTTCACTCAGAGAGTTGTTAACCTGCGGAATTCCCTGCCGCAGAGAGTTGTTGATGCCAGTTCATTGGATATATTCAAGAGGGAGTTAGATATGCCCCTTACGGCTAAAGGGATCAAGGGGTATGGAGAGAAAGCAAGGAAGGGATACTGAGGGAATGATCAGCAATGATCTTATTGAATGGTGGTGCAGGCTCGAAGGGCCGAATGGCCTACTCCTGCACTATTTTCTATGTTTCTATGTTTCTATGTTCCTGCTTTGCTTTGCTCTGCTGACTATACTATAAGATATTTTATTGTATAAAAAAAGAATAAATAGCTGAAGATGAAAGGCTATTGGTATCAGTCATAATTCAAATATTTTAAACTAAAATATATATTAAACTGAAAAAAAGGAATTTATTTATAAAAGTTGCCATACTGAGGTTAGTGGCTGAGTAACTGCAGCATGATGAGATTGGTTTACTAAATTAGTTTATGTCTTTGAAATAGAGCAAAAAAATTAGCAACTGTCACATCAGATGGCTGATCACAGCTATTGCATCAACTCTGAAAATTCATTAAAGGAAGTTCTTGAGACACCTAATCTAGATATGTGAGATTCAGCACTTCCGAAACAGCAGTTAAGCCACCCAAACAAAAGAACCAGGATGTATTGCCTGAAGAGGTGGGAGAAGCAATTTGCTTTCATGAAGTCTGTAAACTTTGCCACTTTCAATAGTTTAAATCTGTGCCTGGCTGATTCATGGCAAATCCATTTCACAGAAGTCAGAGAGGAAGGTAAGGCAGATTAAAGACTGGGCGGAAACATATTGATATAGTGCCTAAATGTGTAAAAAATGTAAAGATAATTAAATCTAAAAAGTTTTTGGTGGTGAAATTGCCCCTTTTTATAGCCCAGTTAGCACCTCCGTTGGGCGCTAACAGGGCGCAATGATGCTTTCGCCTGGGGGAGGCGGAGCGCCCCCCAGGGAAATTGTCCCGGAGGTTTCGGAGGTGCTGTCCTGGCAGCACCGCACCCCGCAATTAGCACCCTGGGTCTGCGTGGAATTGACGATTACGTCATCGCCGTATGCGCCGACCCCTCACCACCGTGCACCAACCCCTTTGCTCCCCGTGGGGGAAATTGCCCTGTGAGGCAAGCACAGGCGGATGTCAACGCCAGCTTGGCCGTTCGTGAAGTTGGTGGACATCCGCCACTGGGGCACCCCTTAAAGGAGAGACCTTTTGCGCCCTGGACCACCATTTTTATTTGTCGGCCGACTCTTTTGTCGGCCTGACAATGACAGCCCTCGTGTTGACCGAGCCGCCATCGTGCAGCCCGACACTCCGTTTTGGGTGCCGGGTTGCTGGCCCGGTCGATCGCCTCCCTGGTGGCCCAGTGATGGCCACCAAAGGGCCTGCAGAATAGGCAGCAGCCCTCCCCTTTAATTGAAGTGGAGGGACAATGTAGTGCATCAGTGCTATGCGGAGCAATAAAAAGCAGCAACTTCGTCCCCACAGACTTTTTAGATTTAATTCTTTTTACACTTTTTCCCCATTTAAGCATTATACCAACATCTGTGGAGCATAGCGCTGGCCTGCTCCGTGTGCGCTGGACTCAGCGGTGCACTGCCGCCCCGGGAGCGCCCCTCAAAGGAAGCGGAGCGCCAGAGACAGTGCTTCGCTTCCTTTGAGGGGCGCACGGTCCAATTCCGTGTCAGGGGCGGGACTTCCAGGTCGGGCGCAGGAAGTCCCGGCCCTGGAATGTTACCGCCCCCAATCGGGGTGATGAGCAATTTCAGGGCCTCTATTTCCAGACACACCAGGCAGGTATACATACTGGATGCAAATGCATGCATTTCTCCCCCTTTGGGCACCAAATCAGCTATTGCAGCGTGAGTTTGCTCTGCATAAATGATTTACTACCCTAAGTACACTTTCCCCACTCTTTCTTTACCTGATCTTTCTTCATCAAGCAGAGCTGTAATGAGGCCTGGAGCAGAAAGCTCTACGTTCTGTAGAGCACTGACCCGCTGAAGTCCCTGCTACTCTCCTTACTGCCAGTCTTGTTTCCAGCTGATGCTGCTGCTTTGCTGAAAAATTAGACATTCTAACATGCATTTCAAGGAGAAACCCTGATCTTGCCATAGATTTTACCAGGTGAGGAATTCCTGCCTGCATTAAGCGAGAGTCTGGTCCTCGACTGAAGCAGCAACATCAGTTACTAAGTGCAGCTGGCAGTGATTGGAGCAACACAGCATGGAGAGTGACTTTGTGAATGGTGGTGGGGACAGGTGGAGGGAAGAGTTCCTCTGTGAAAGGAAAGATACAGGAGAGGAAGGGAGGAGGGTCAAAGGAAAATCTGGGGTAAGCTGCTGGAGAGCTGAAAGTCTGACAGTAATAAGGAATAAGAGTTAGCTTAGAAATTAATCTTGCAAGGAGGAATAGGAGGAGGCCTGTGTAGATCATAAACACCGTCATGGATCTGTTGGGCCAAATACCTTGTAATGCATTTCTTAGCTTTTTTGATGATTGGGTAGCTTTTATGGAAGTGATGATCAAGTTGATATGTTGAATACAGATAAATCCAACAGTCTATTTTTCCAATAGTTTTAAAAACAATTAAAATTATATAAATTCTGAAGTTAGAAAAAAAATCACATTTGACCAGAATGTACCATTCATAATATAAATTACAAAAGATTCTTGGAGAGCGCATCGACAGATTTTCTTGCAAGTCCATACAAGAGGGATGAAGACAGCATTTGGAAGCAATGCATAAATGTCTGGCCAGAAGTTGACAGCTGGTGCAGCACATTGTGGTACCTATGTGGTTTGCCTCAGAATGCTAGGATGCGGATTCATGTTTACAGTCCTTAACTGGACTGGACTTTAAATGAAAGTGGATATGAAAGCTTTGCTCCAAGGGAGAAAGCCAAAGTTAGAGAATGAGATGCTCTTGGATACTTCCTCATGTCTCAGCCAATGTCCCAAACTCCTCCATCATCATCCCTGGGAATGTCCTGTTCCATCGATAGGACAGACCTACCCGAGGTGGTGGCACAGTGGTATACAATTGGGAGGGAGTGACCCTGGGAGTCCTCAACATTGACTCTGGACTCCATGATGTCTCATGGCTTCAGGTTAAGCCTGGGCGAGGAAACCTCCTGCTGATTACCACCTACTGCCCTCCCTCAGCTGATGAATCAGTACTCCTCCATGTTGAACACCATTTGGAAGAAGCACTGAGGGTAGCAAGGGCACAGAATGTTCTCTGGATTAGGGATTTCAATGTCCATCACCAAGAGTGGCTCGGTAGCACCACTACTGACCGAGCTGGCTGAATCCTGAAGGATATAGTTGCCAGACTGGGCCACTGGCAGGTGGTGAGAGAACCGACACAAGAAAAAACCTACTTGACTTCGTCCTCACTAATCTACTTGTCGCAGATGCATCTGTCCATGACAGCATTGGTAGCAGTGATCACCGTACAGTCATTGTGGAGATGACGTCTCATCTTCACACTGAAGACACCCGCCATCGTGTTGTGTGGCACTACCACTGTGCTAAATGGGATAGATTCAGCACAGATCTAGCAGCTCAAAACTGGGCATCCATGAGGCGCTGTGGGCCATCAGCAGCAGTAGAATTGTATTCCACCAGAATCTGTAACCTCATGACCAAGCATATCCCTCACTCTACCATTACCATCAAGCCAGGGGACTAACCCTGGTTCAATAAGGAGTGTAAAAGAGTATGCCAGGAGCAGAATTAGGCATACCTAAAAATGAGGTGCCACCCTGGGGAAGCTGCAACACAGGACTGATGCATTCTAAACAGCAGAAGCAGCATGCGAAAGACAGGGCTAAGCGATCCCACAAACAACGGATCAGATCAACGCTCTGCAGTCCTGCCACATCTAGTCGTGAATGGTGGTGGACCATTAAACAATGAACAGAGTATCCCCATCCTCAATGATGGCGGAGTTCAGCACACAAGTGCAAAAGACAAGGCTGAAGCATTTGCAACCATCTTCAGCCAGAAGTGCCAAGTGGATGATTCATATCGGCCTCCTCCTGAGGTCCCCACCATCATAGAAGCCAGTCTTCCACCAATTCGATTCACTCCACATGATATTAAGAAATGGCTGAGTGCATTGGATACAGCAAAGGCTATGGGCTCCTATAACATCCCGGCTGTCATGTTGAAGACTTGTGCTCCAGAACTAGCTGCGCCTCTAGCCAAGCCGTTTCAGTACAACTTCAACAGTGGCATCTATCTGACAACATGGAAAACTGCCCAGATATGTCCTGTCCAAAAAAAGCAGAACAAATCCAATCCAGCCAATTGCCACCCCATCAATCTACTCTCAATCATCAGGAAAATGCTGGAAGGTGTCATCAACAGTGCTATGAAAGGGCACTTACTCACCAATAACCTGCTCACCGATGTTCAGTTTGGGTTCCGCCAAGCCCATTCGGCTCCAGACCTCATTACAGCCTTGGTTCAAACATGGACAAAAGTGCTGAATTCCAGACATGAGGTGAGAGTGACTGCCCTTGACATCAAGGCAGCATTTGACAAAATGTGGCATCAAGGAGTTCTAGTAAAATTGAAGTCAATGGGAATCAGGGGAAAACTCTCCACTAGCTGGAGTCATACAAAGGAAGATGCTTGTGGTGGTTGGAGGTCAATCAACACAGCCCCATGACATCTCTACAGGAGTTCCTCAGGGAAGTGTCCTTGGTCCAACCATCTTCAGCTGCTTTATCATTGATCTTCCCTCCATCATAAGGTAAAAGTGGGGATGGTCGCTGATGATTGCAGAGTGTTCAGTGCCATTCATAACTCCTCAGATAATGAAGCAGTTCATGCCTGCATGCAGCAAGACCTGGATGATATTAAGACTTGGGCTGATAAGTGTCAAGTAACATCTGCGCCACGTAAGTGCCAGGCAATGACTATCTCCAACAAGCGAGAGTCTAACCACTGCCCCTTGACATTCAACGGCATTACCATCGGCAAATCCCCCACCATCAACATCCTGGGGGTGAGCATTGACCAGAAATTTAACTGGATCAGTCACATAAATACTGTGGCAACAAGAGCAAGTAAGAGGCTGGGTATTCTGCAGCGATCATCTCCCCTCCTGACTCCCCAAAGCCTTTCCACCATCTAGAAGACACAAGTCAGGAGTGTGATGGAATACTCCTGTCACAAGTCAGGAGTGTGAGAGTTGTGATCTGTGGTTCAATGGGTAGCACACAGAAACACAGAAAATAGGTGCAGGAGTAGGCCATTCGGCCCTTCGAGCCTGCACCACCATTCAATAAGATCATGGATGATCATTCACCTAAGTACCTCTTTCCTGCTTTCTCTCCATACCCCTTGATCCCTTTAGCCGTCAGGGCCATATCTAACTCCCTTTTGAATATATTCAATGAACTGTCATCAACAACTCTCTGCAGTAGAGAATTCCACAGGTTAACAACTCTCTGAGTGAAGAAGTTTCTCTTAATTTCAGTCCTAAATGGATTACCCCTTATCCTTAGACTTTGTCCCCTGGTTCTGGATTTCCCCAACATCGGGAACATTCTTCCTGCATCTAACCTGTCCAGTCCTGTCAGAATTTTCAAAGTTTCTATGAGATCCTCTCTCATCCTTCTAAACTCCAGTGAATACAGGCCCGGTCGATCCAGTCTCTCCTCATATGTCAGTCCTGCCATCCCGGGAATCAGTCTGGTGAACCTTCGCTGCACTCCCTCAATAGCAAGAATGTCCTTTCTCAGATTAGGAGACCAGAACTGAACACAATTTTCCAGTTGAGGCCTTTCCAAGGCCCTGTACAGGTGCAGTAAGACCTCCCTGCTCCTATACTCAAATCCCCTAGCTATGAAGGCCAACATGCCATTTGCCTTCTTCACTGCCTGCTGTACCTGCATGCCAACTTTCAATGACTGATGTACCATGACACCCAGGTCTCGTTGCACCTCCCCTTTTCCTAATCTGCCGCCATTCAGATAATATTCTGCCTTCATGTTTTTGCCACCAAAGTGGATAACTTCACATTTATCCACATTATACTGCATCTGCCACACGTTTGCCCACTCACTAAACCTGTCCAAGTCACCCTGCAGCCTCTTAGCATCCTCCTCACAGCTCACACAGCCACCTAGCTTAGTGTCATCTGCAAACTTGGAGATATTACACTCAATTCCTTCATCTAAATCATTGATGTATATTGTAAATATCTGGGGTCCTAGCACTGAGCCCTGCGGCATCCCATTAGTCACTGCCTACCATTCTGAAAAGGACCCGTTTATCCTGACTCTCTGCTTCCTGTCTGCCAACCAGTTCTCTATCCACGTCAGGATATTACCCGCAATACCATGTGCTTTAATTTTGCACACCAATCTCTTGTGTGGGACCTTGTCAAAAGCCTTTTGAAAGTCCAAAATACACCACATTCACTGGTTCTCCCTTGTCCACTCTACTAGTGACATCCTCAAAAAATTCTAGAAGATTTGTCAAGCATGATTTCCCTTTCATAAATCCATGCTGATTTGGACCGATCCTGTCACTGTTTTCCAAATGCGCTGCTATTTCATCTTTAATAATTGATTCCAACATTTTCCCCACTACTGATGTCAGGCTAACCGGTCTATAATTACCCGTTTTCTCTCTCCCTCCTTTTTTAAAAAGTGGTGTTATATTAGCTACCCTCCAGTCCATAGGAACTGATCCAAATTCAATAGACTGTTGGAAAATGATCACCAATGCATCCACTATTTCTAGGGCTACTTCCTTAAGTACTCTGGAATGCAGACTATCAGGTCCTGGGGATTTATCGGCCTTCAATCCCATCAATTTCCCTAACACAATTTCACGACTAATAAGGATTTCCTTCAGTTCCTCCTTCTCACTAGACCCTCGGTCCCCTAGTATTTCCGGAAGGTTATTTGTGTCTTCCTCCGTGAAGACAGAACCAAAGTATTTGTTCAACAGGTCTGCCATTTCTTTGTTTCCCATTATAAATTCACCTGATTCTGACTGCAAGGGACCTACATTTGTCTTCACTAATCTTTTTCTCTTCACATATCTATAGAAGCTTTTGCAGTCAGTTTTTATATACCCAGCAAGCTTCCTCTGCGACTTTATTTTCCCTCTGCTAATTAAACCCTTTGTCCTCCTCTGCTGAATTCTAAATTTCTCCCAGTCCTCAGGTTTGTTGCTTTTTCTGGTCAATTTATATGCCTCTTTCTTGGATGTAACACTATCATTAATTTCCCTTGTTAGCCACGGTTGAGCCACCTTTCCCATTTTACTTTTACTCCAGACAGGGATGTACAATTGTTGAAGTTCATCCATGTGATCTTTAAATGTTTACCATTGCCTATCCACCGTCAACCCTTTAAGTATCATTTACCAGTCTATTCTAGCCAATTCACATCTCATACCATCGAAGTTACCTTTCCTCAAGTTCAGAACCCTTGTCTCTGAATTAACTGTGTCACTCTCCATCTTAATAAAGAATTCTACCATATTATGGTCACTCTTTCCCAAGGGGCCTCGCACAACAAGATTGCTAATTAGTCCTTTCTCATTACACATCAATCAGTCTAGGATGGCCAGGCCTGTAGTTGGTTCCTCGACATATTGATTTAGAAAATCATCCCTAATACACTCCAGGAAATCCTCCTCCACCGTATTGCTACCAGTTTGGTTAGCCCAATCTATATGTAGATTAAAATCACCCATGATAACTGCTGTACCTTTATTGCACGCATCCCTAATTTCTTGTTTGATGCTGTCCCCAACTTCACTACTATTGTTTGGTGGTCTGTACACAACTCCCACTCGCGTTTTCTGCCCTTTGGTATTCCGCAGCTCCACCCATACAGATTCCACATCCTCCATGCTAATGTCCTTCTTTACTATTGTGTTAATTTCCTCTTTAACCAGCAACGCTACCCCACCTCCTTTTCCTTTCTGTCTATCCTTCCTGAATGTTGAATACCCCTGGATGTTGAGTTCCCAGCCTTGGTCACCCTGGAGCCATGTCTCCATGATGCCAATTATATGATATTCGTTAATTGCTGCCTGCGTAGTTAATTTGTCCACCTTATTACGAATACTCCTCGATTTGAGGCACGGAGCCTTCAGGCTTGCCTTTTTAACACACTTTGCCGCTTTAGAATTTTGCTGTAATGTGGTTCTTTTTGATTTTTGCCTTGGGTTTCTCTGCCCTCCACTTTTACTTTTCTTCTTTCTATCTTTTGTTTCTGCCCCCATTGTATTTCCCTCTGTCTCCCTGCATAGGTTCCCATTCCCCTGCCATATTAGTTTAACCCCTCCCCAACAGCACTAGCAAGCACTCCGCCTAGGACATTGGTTCCGGTCCTGCCCATGTGCAGACCATCCGGTTTATACTGGTCCCACCTCCCCCAGACCGGTTCCAATGTCCCAGGAATTTGAATCCCTCCCTTCTGCACCAGTCCTCAAGCCATATATTCATCTTAGCTATCCTGCAACTCCTACTCTGACTAGCACGTGGCACTGATAACAATCCTGAGATTGCTATCTTTGAGGTCCTACTTTTTAATTTAACTCCTAGCTCCCTAAATTCAGCTTGTAGGACCTTATCCCATTTTTTTTTCTATATCGTTGGTACCTATATGCACCATGACAACTGACTGTTGACCCTCTCCCTCCAAAATGTCCTGCAACCGCTCCGAGACATACTTGACCCTTGCAACAGGGAGGCAACATACCTTCCTGGAGTCTCGATTGCGGCCGCAGAAACGTCTATCTATTCCCCTTACAATAGAATCCCCTACCACTGTAGCTCTCCCACTCTTTTTCCTACCCTCCTGTGCAGCAGAACCACCCATGGTGCCATAAACTTGGCTGCTGCTGCCCTCCTCTGATGATTCATCCCCCCCCAACAGTACCCAAAACGGTGTATCTGTTTTGGAGGGGGATGACCGCAGGGGACCGCTGCACTACCTTCCTTCCACTGTTCTTCCTGCTGATCTCCCCTTCCCTATCTGCCTGTGTAACCTTTAGCTGCGGTGTTTCCAACTCACTAAACATGCTGTTTACGACATCCTCAGCATCGCGGATGCTCCAGAGTGAATCCATGTGCAGCTCCAGTGCCGCAATGCGGTCTGTCAGGTGCTGCAGCAGGATACACTTCCTGCGCATGTAGTCTTCAGGGACACTGGAAGCGTTCCTGAGTTCCCACATAGCACAGGAGGAGCATGACACGTGTCCGAGCTTTCCTGCCATGACTTAACCCTTCAATTAACTTAATTCAATTTGGCAACAATGATAAAGGTTACCTATTGATAAAGGAAAAGAAAAAGAAGAAAAACTACTCACCAATCACCAGCCAATCACTTACCCCCTTGGCTGTGACGTCACCTTTCGATTTTTTTCGATTTCCTTTTTGCCTTCTCACCCTGCTGCAGCTGCACCAGCTGGCTCCTCGATGAACCCGCTACTCTGACTGACGGGCCTTTTATCGGCCTCCCTCCGATCTCCCGTGCCTCCTCAACGAACTCCCGCCGCTCCGACTGATGGGCCTTTTATCGGCCTCCCTCTGATCTCCCGTGCCTCCTCGATGATCTCGCCTCTGAGTCAGAAGGTTGTGGGTTAATGTCCCACTCCAGGGACTTGAGCACATATATCTAAGATGACACTCCAGTGCCATGCTGAGGGAGTCCTACACTGTCGGAGGTACCACCTTTTGGAGGAAACATTAAACCGAGGTCATGTCTGCCCTCTCAGGTGGATGTTAAAGATCCTATGGCACTATTTCGAAGAAGAGCAGAGTAGTTATCCCCAGTGCCCTGGCCAATATTTATCCCTCAATCAACATAAGAAAAGCAGATTATCTGGTCATTATCACATTGCTGTTTGTGGGAGTTTTCTGTGCACAAGTTGGCTTCCACGTTTCCTACATTACAACAGTGACTCCACTCCAAAATTACTTCATTGGCTGTAAAGCGCTTTGTGATGTCCGGTGGTCGTGAAAGGTGCGATATAAATGTAAGTCTTTTTTTTTACCCTCCACTTACCTTGATAACTACAGCTCGAACAACACTCAAATAGCTTGACACCATCCAGGACAAAGCAGCTCGCTTGACTGGCACCCCATCCACCATCTTAAACATTCACTCCCTCTACCACTGGCACACCGCGGCTGCAGTGTGTACCAGCTACAAGATGCACTGCAGCAACTCGGCAAGGCTTCTTTGGCAGCACCTCCCAAACCCTCTACCACCTAGAAGGACAAGGGCAGCAGGCACACGGGAACACCATTGCCTGCAAGTTCCCCTCCAAGTTACACATCATCCTGACTTGGATGTACATTGCTGTAGTTTCATTGTTGCTGGGTCAAAATCCTGGAACTCCCTCCCTAACAGTACTGTGGGAGTATCTTCATCACAAGGACTGCAGCAGTTCGTGAAGGCAGCTCACCACTACCTTCTCAAGGGCAATTAGGGAAGGGCATAAATGTTGGCCTTGCCAGCGACGCCCGCATCCCATGAACGAATAAAAAAAATGTCTGATTACAGCAGAACAATATTGGCAAATGCATGGGAGCAGATCACCTATACGGCATATTGGTTGGGGGATGGTGTGTGATGTGGGAACTTAGAAGATGGATTAGCAACAGAAAATAAGGGCTCTGTTGGCATCCGACCAGCAATCAGAACATGATCCCATAGAATGTTATATTTAGCAGATTTAGATTTGTCAAAAAATGCCTCACTGCCAAGAGTTTTCTCAGTATCCTGTGAAAGTCTAGAAACAGTCAAAACAAACCTGGTACCAGGGACTGAGAATTCAGAAAGAAACTACCAAAGGTTTGTTTTCGTTCTTTTCTTGAGGGAAATGGAAACTGATATAAAAACCTATCTGTGACTAGGATATTTTTAACAGGATTTTTGGCCGTTTCATTTACTTCTCTGGGGACTGTCGTTCCCCACCAAAAATCTGATCGTGACACTCCATTACAAAGATCAGGGCTAGATCACGACACCGGGTTGTTCTCAATTTTCATTCAATCAGGTCAGGCCGATGAGACAGTTTGCATTTGGAAGAGCAGTGGGTTCAGTGTTGGACTCGGTGGAATATGCGCAGGTGGAACAAAAGGAAGCCACAGGCTTGTTCAGGAGTGACTTAAACCTGAGGTGACAGCAGGATAGGCGATCTACAGTGAAATCAGAGGCTGTGGTCTATGATTTCCTGACGTAGTCACTGCAGTTGCTGCTCCTCAGCAGGAGCATCTGACAGCTGTAGCAGGGAGACATGCATCAGTTGATGTAACGAACAGGGTGGATAAAGGGGGACCAGTGGATGTGGTGTATTTGGACTTCCAGAAGGCATTTGACAAGGTGCCACATAAACGGTTACGGCACAAGATAAAAGTTCACGGGGTTGGGGGTAATATACTAAAATGGTTAGAGGTTTGGCTAACGAACAGAAAACAAAGAGTAGAGATAAATGGTTCATTCTCTGGTTGGCAATCAGTAACTAGTGGGGTGCCGCAGGGATCAGTGCTGGGACCCCAACTATTTACAATCTAGATTAACGATTTGGAAGAAGGGACTGAGTGTAACGTAGCCAAGTTTGCTGACGATACAAAGATGGGAGGAAAAGCAATGTGTGAGGAGGACACACAAAATCTGCAAAAGGACATAGACAGGTTAAGTGAATGGGCAAAAATTTGGCAGATGGAGTATAATGTTGGAAACTGTGAGATCATGCACTTTGGCAGAAAAAAATTGAAGAGCAAGCTATTATTTAAATGGAGAAAGATTACAAAGTGCCACAGTACAGCGGGACCTGGGGGTACTTGTGCATGAAACACAAAAGGATAGTATGCAGGTACAGCAAGGGTATCTTGGCCTTTATTGCAAAGGAGATGGAGTATAAAAGCAAGGAAGTCTTGCTATAGCTATATAAGGTCAGGCCAGGCCTGGAATACTGCGTGCAGTTTTGGTTTCCATAGTTACAAAAGGATATACTTACTTTGGAGGTAGTTCAGAGAAGTTGATTCCAGGGATGAGGGGGTTGACTTATGAGGAAAGATTGAGTAGGCTGGGCCTGTACTCATTGGAATTCAGAAGAATGAGAGGTGATCTTATCGAAACATATAAGATTATGAGGGGGCTTGACAAGGTGGATGCAGAGAGGATGTTTCCACTGATAGGGCAGACTAGAACTAGAGGGCATGATCTTAGAATAAAGGGCCGCCCATTTAAAACTGAGATGAGGAGAAATTTCTTCTCTCAGAGGGATTCGCTATGGAATTCGCTGCCTCAGAGAGCTGTGGAAGCCGGGACATTGAATAAATTTAAGACAGAAATAGGCAGTTTATTAAACGATAAGGGGATAAGAAGTTATGGGGAGCTGAGTCCATGATCAGATCAGCCATGATCTTATTGAATGGCAGAGCATGCTCAAGCGGCTGTATGGCCTACTCCTGTTCCTATTTCTTATGTTCTTATGTTCTTATGATTGGTGATTAGGAGCCTTGTTTGTCTTGTGAGAGGCTGAGCGTGCTTAGGTTCAACCTGTAGTTTGCGAAGTTTCTTTTTACCAGGGATTTTAGGATTTCTTTACTTTTTGCTCAACTTGTTAACTTCTTTCTCCATTGTTGTAAGTGTTGATAGACAAATTGTTATTTCAGTGCCAACTTTCTTTAGATTAATTCTTTCCTTCTGAAGCTATTTCTCTCACTTACCTTTTGAACTGCTTTGTGAGCTTCATGTACAGTCAATTTACCTTCTCCCTTCCTGATTTGATAGTGCTACTTTTGGGCAGTGGTTAAAGTGGGAATTCTTGAAGGAGCTGGAAAAGGGGGATTAAAAACTTGAGATGGCATGGGTGTAGCTGGTTGAGACAGGGTGCTGTCAATGCAGATCCCAACCAAGCTAAGAATCACAGATTTCCACTGGCTTTTTCCGAGTATTCCCTTGTTCCAAGTGTTGTCCCAGAGTGCCTTGCAATACTCCCATGAATGCATGTACATTTTCATTCCCCAGCACTGTATTTGTTATAGGTCCTCCGCCCTCTTCTGTGTCTATCACCTTCTTTTCTATCCCCTGAGTTTCTGAGTAACTTACCAGTTCTTTTACTGGATGCTGGATAATGGGAAGAGGCTGGCCGATGTTCTGCCACTGTACCTGGTCCCACTCAGCTGGAGGACCTCTCACCATTTTAGCTACTGCAAGTTCTTTCTTTTTGAACTGCTTTCATCACCTCACTGAGATGATCTTTTGCATTATCTAACAATTTCCTGCTTTTCTTTAAATAAGTTTCAGGCCATTTAATTCATTAACTTTCTCTCTGTGATGAGATTATATTTCTCTGCAAAATCTTAACTATCCAACATTTAGGTGCCTAAGTAGGGGATGGAGCAGAGTGAGTAGGAATTGTAGAATTGGGACAAGCGGAACCAACTAGTAATTTGAGACATGCATATGGCAAGTGTAGCACACTTGGGAGGAAGAGATGTCTTTGGGCCTATGGTTCCCAAAGCTTTCCATTGCTGGGGCTTTCCTCACATTATGCCTGGGTTTATTGTAGACTAACTGATGGAGATTGATTGCTACGAATAGTCAACAACTCCATTATCGTTGTATCATTGGACTACCAGGATGGTAGAAGGCGAACTAGATGAACCTTGGTATTTTTTAATCCAGCAATTCCTATGTTCCTAATAGTGTACTCCATTTTCTTACAATATCTAGTCTCATGGAATAGGGTCTAGCATTGACTATGCTATATAAGTTAATTGAATGTACTCTAAAGGCAGGTTGAATTGGTAACGATGAATTCCCTTTTGCAGACATCAGTATACATACCACATTGAAATAGATATTTGTAATAGAACTCCCCCTACTGGACAACTGATGTACTGCAACTACTGATGTAAATAATAAAGGATCATGTGGCAAAGTCACATGATGACAGTTTTCTGTGTTAAGAGCCATCTTGTGTAGTGTGCTTCTTAGAGATGTGGTAAAAATATATCACATTGATGACATAGGATAGGATTTCTGGATTCCCTAGCTGAAATTTTTTTGGTGGATATTTCTGCCAACCAACAGAGAGACTTTGAGAGGTTCTTTGTTTTGCAGAACAGCTAAATATCCAAGGTAAATTACAAGCACACTTGGCTGAACTGTCAACTTTGTCAGAGTCCAGATGGTTGAGCTTGCGTGAGTTCCATTATGACCGAGAGACTTTCGGAGTGTATGTGGAGCAACTAGAAATGTTTTTCACTGCGAATAGTATCATCAAAGTCCCCGATAATGAAAACCATAACGAATAGTTTTAGAACGGAAACGGGCTAATATCTTGATTGAAGCAGGCCACGAGGTGTATGAAACCCTGACAAATGTGCTTGTTCCTATCAAGCTAAAAGGACACGTCACTACAGTTCTTAGCCCCTGGAAATTGCTGAAAGTTATCGTTTTGGAATACGAGGTCAATTAATTGACAAGGGTATCAGGGAGTACATTGTAGCTTTAAAAAAGCTATCCATTCACTGTCATTTCAGAAACTTTCAGGACCGAGCATTGTGTGACCACTTTGCTTGTGGATGAAAAATGAAGCAATCAGAAGATTGTTGACAACCCCTAACTTGACTTTTGATTTAGCTTGTCAGACAGCTATGTCGATGGATATGGCCGACCAATACGCCCAAGAATTTCGCACCATTTCCAGTTGTCAGACAACCAAGGTAAATTGCCTGTAGGTTAAAAGTAAAAGGCACTTGGGCCCCAAAGCCTCAGTAACTGGCCAAGGTAACAGTACATTGAAGTCATGCGATCGGTGCCTGGAACAGCACATTGCTCAAAACTGTCCATATATGAAGGCAGAGTGTTGCTACTGCAAGGAAACTGGGCATCTTGTGAAGATGTGCCGACTGAAGAGTAAACTGATATTCAATGCCAGAAGTAGAAATTGCTAGCATTGACGAGAAGCAACAGGATAAGGAAGCATCAAGAGCATGAGTGTATCTAACAATGATTTGCGATGTATGGTCATTCAAGTAGACATTGCAGGAACCAGGATACCCATGGAAATCGACACTGGTGCATCCGTGAGCATAGTACAAGAATCGTTATATCGCGCCAAGTTGCGTGATTTTCGACTGGAGAAATCAAAAATAGAGCTGCGAGGCTACTCAGGAGAGCGTATTCCTGTTATAGGACGTATCATTATACTGGTGAAATACAAGGATCAGTTTCAGAGCTTACCTCTCATAGTAGTGGCAGGAGACAAGCCTGCCTTGTTAGGTAGAAATTGGTTGGGATCACTGAAGCTGGATTGGAATGAGATTTTTCGTGTGGAAACATGCTGCATGCATGAGCATAGTACTGGAATCGCTATCTCAACAAGTTGAATGATTTTTAAATGGAGAAATCACAGATAGAGCTGCGAGGCTACTCAGGAGAGCAAATCCCTGTGGTAGGACATATCATCATATGAGTGAAATACAAGGATCAGTTTGAGAGCTTGCCCCTCATAGTAGTGGGAGACAAGTCAGCCTTGATAGGCAGAAATTGGTTGGGATCACTGAAGCTGGATTGGAATTAGATTTTTTGTGTTGAAATGAGATTTGCATCGGAAGATGATGTCGTCAAGCAATATCCTAAGGTGTTCCATGAAATAGGCAGTCCGATCCAAGATTTCAAGATGAGTGTCAGAGTGCAGAAGGACACTAGACCAGTTTACTGCAGCCACGTCCCATACCATAACACTCAAGGAGAAAGTTGAGAAAGAACTCAAAAGATTAGAAACTGAGAATATTATCTCTAAGATAGAAGAAGTGTTTTATTTTTCATACATTAATGAACTGTCAGTCACAGCTGAAGAGATTGGTAGAGCAACCAAACATGGCCCAGTTATGTCAAAGGTGTATGATTATATAGCAAATGGCTGGCCAAACCAGGTATCAGAGAAAGATATCCATCCATACTTCATTCATTGGAATGAATTATCAATGGATAAAGATTGTATCATGTGGGGTGCAAGAGTAGTTATTCTAAATAAGTTCAGATCCAAATTATTAGGAGATCTTCATGACCAGCACCTGGGAATGTGCTTGACCAAGAGTTTTGCACGCAGTTACTTATGGTGGCCAGGTTTAGATAAAAATATATAGTGCATCGTTAGTCAGTGTACAACATGTCAATCGGAAAGCAAGAAACCACCATTGCAAACATGGAAATGGCCTCCCAGGGTGTGGCAAAGGTTACATGTAGATTTTGCTGAGCTCGAAGGACAACAATTGTTCATTGTAATTGATAGTCATTCGAAGGGATTAGAGGTGTTTCCGATGTGGAAAATAACAACAAGTAAAACACCAAAATATTTGTGAAGATTGTTTTCTTCATATGGCCCTGCAGAAGAAATTGTGTCTGATAATGGGCCGCAATTTTTTTCAGAAGAATTTTCACAGTTCACATTTGAGTATAGGAGCAGGGAGGTCTTACGGCAGCTGTACAGGGCCTTGGTGAGGCCTCACCTGGAATATTGTGTTCAGTTTTGGTCTCCTAATCTGAGGAAGGACGTTCTTGCTATTGAGGGCGTGCAGCGAAGGTTCACCAGACTGATTCCCGGGATGGCAGGACTGACATATGAGGAGAGACTGGATCAACTGGGCCTTTATTCACTGGAGTTTAGAAGAATGAGAGGGGATCTCATAGAAATATATAAAATTCTGACGGGACTGGACAGGTTAGATGCAGGAAGAATGTTCCCGATGTTGGGGGAGTCCAGAACCAGGGGTCACAGTTTAAGGATAAGGGGTAAGCTATTTACGACCGAGATGAGGAGAAACTTCTTCATTCAGAGAGTTGTTAACCTGTGGAATTCTCTACCGCAGAGAGTTGTTGATGCCAGTTAGTTAGATATATTCAAGAGGGAGTTAGATATGGCCCTGATGGCTAAAGGGATAAAGGGGTATGGAGATAAAGCAGGAAAGGGGTACTGAAGTGAATGATCAGCCATGATCTTATTGAATGATGGTGCAGGCTCGAAGGGTCGAATGGCCTACTCCTGCATCTATTTTCTATGTTTCTATGTCTATGTTTCATGAGAAAAACAGTGTGAAACATACCAAAGCTCCACCGTACCACCCTGCTTCAAATGTTGCAGCAGAGCGCACAGTACAAGTTGTAAAATGTGCCCTCATCAAGCAAATGTTGGATCCAAATCCAAGGAAACGGCAGTTGTCATTGGACCACAAAGTAGCAAATTTTCAAATTATTTATTGTAATACTCCTCATACAACTGCTGGTAGAACACCAGCAGAGTTGTTGCTCAAACGACAGCTACAAACCAGGTTCTCGTTGTTAAAACCAAACTTGGCATAGTCAGTAGAAGAGAAACAATTAAGACAGAAAAAGAATCATGATAGAAGTACAGTAAGAGAGAAAAGTGTGAAATTGAATCAGAAGGTGAGAGTGAAGAACCATCACCCTAAATGGTTAAAGTGGTTACCAGGAAGAGTAGAGAAGATATGTGGTCCTTGCACATATTTGGTCAAGATGTTTGATCATAGGAAGGTTAGGTTTATTCACATTGATCATAGTTTACCTAAATTTATGGAAGGAGTTGAAAGTTGGAATGATTTGATTATTTCTGACTCATCAGATAGTCTTGTTACAAGTAGAGTACCAGTAGCAAAACCGACATCAGATGTATTAGAAACAAGTCCAAGAGAAAGTCAGAATTTAAGTCTCAGTCCGAGTCAGGCAGACAAGCAGTCTGAAGTTGTAGAGAGTCCAAATGTAGATCAAGGGTTGCCTTTGGAGAAAAACTCTCCTCAAGCTCAGCCTGGAATGAGTCTAAGTTCGACACCATGTTTGGAAAGTTCTGTTCGAGAGTGAAGGTATACTCTTCAAAACAGAAAACCAGTGGTTAAGTTTGATTTGTAAATATGGAAAAATAAGTCCATGGGCTAGATTTTACACTTTTGTGCATATCGCCCAAAAATGGTGTTATTTCCGGCGTGGGCAGTAAAAATAGGTTGTCAGATTGCCGGCTTCTCACCCATTTTCAAAGCATCTAGTTTCCATTTTTGAAATTGGGCGTTACCGCGAGCGATACAAAATGGGCGGTCGCGTTAAATCTCTCTGACCTTCTGCCGTAAAGTGTCGCCGTCCTTAGCAACGGCATGGCAACGCTTGATTCCCACGATTCAGGAGGTCAAGGGTCATCATGACATGCACAGAAGAGGAGACAGAGAGAGAGAAGAGCTGAGAGGGACTGAAGGCGCGTGTAGTTGTGGTATGTGCTTGTTTGGCTGTTTGTGGGAGGCACAAGGGAGATTCACCAGCAGCAAAAAGCCTACTAAGCACCAAGAACATGGTTGGCACCGAGTTTTTGTCCAACAAATAATATATAATATGGAAGGATGGTGGAGGCCCTGGACCTGGTAGCCAGGAACACTGGTGGCAGAGCGCTTCTAGTGGTCCTGGAGCACAGCACTGCACCCCAAGGTACCGCACCCCCATTGCCAACCACACACGAGAGCCAGGGGTAATGTCTTGCTTCTGGCTCGGAGCACGGTCCCACCTCGGCACCGTCCTCTCCCGTATCTGTCCAAGCAGTGGTTCAGCCATCATCCACCCGCGTCCCCCCCCCCCAATGAAACATCGCCTGAGGAGCTCCTCGGCCAGGCGGCTTGGAGTCAGGAGGGGAAGGGGAAGGGGTAGAGTTGGGGAGGAGATGTCGGGGGGGGTGGAGCTGAAGGGTTGGTTTTCACAGAAATACTGATGATTTCAGTCAACTGTTCGTTAAAAAAAACCTTGTTGCGCATTGGCTCAGATAGCTGCACCATTACACGCTGGTGATTCCTTAACATCAAAGGGTAAAATTACACTTAACTTTAACTGTCACCAAGGTGATGCCCACCATTGATGTATGACCTGCATACCCAGCAGTGTGTCAGCCTTGTAAATAACACCAACGTTCTTTCAGGCAAAGCACTCATTGTTGAGCTCCTGACATAAGGCTCTTGCAGCTATCATGTCACCACGGGCCCTTTCATGCGGTCTATAGGGAGGCGGGGGCATGGCTTCAGCGTCAGCTTGATTGTCTGGGCCGATGTCAGCGTCTGCCTCCTTGCCCTCCTCATCCTTTCTCTGGTGAGGTGGACTGTCAGACTCATCAGGTAATTCTTGTTCCCTCCTGATAGCCAAGTTGTGCAGCATGGAGCACACCACCACGAATTGAACTACCTGTTCAGGTGGTATTGGAGCGCGCCTCCTGAGTGGTCCAGGCATCTACAATGCTGTTTAAGCACTCCAATGGTTTTCTCCATGATATTGCGAGTGGCTCTATGGCTCTCGTTGTATCGCCTCTCGGCTTCGGTGTGAGTATCACACAGTGGGGTTATCAGCCAGGTGGCGAGGCCATATCCTTTGTCACCAAGCATCCAGCATTGACCTTGTGACTGATTGTTAAACAAGTCAGATACAGTACTCTCACTCAGGATGTGAGCATCATGGATGCTGCCCAGAAATGTAGTATTCACTGCCATTATAATTTGCTGGTGGTCGACAATGAGTTGAACATTCATTGAGTGGAATCCCTTGCGGTTCTTGAAAACCTCTGCATCCTGAAAAGATGCCCGCGTCACGATTGCTCCCTGCACCTTGGAATATTTGCAATTCTGGAGAATCCTAGAGCCCTCTCAGTCTATGCCTCCCTGGTCATAGGGAAGCTGATCAAATCCCTCCTGCATGCGTACAGGGCTTCAGTGACCTGTCTAATGCAGCAACGTATGGCATGCTGAAATAGACCACAAATGTCGCCAGCTGAGGCCTGAAAAAAACCCGACACATAGAACAACAGTGCTACCGTGACTTTGACCTTGACGGACAGTGCAGTACTGATGGTGCTGGCAGGCTGCAGATCTCCCTTTATGAGCTGGCATTCCTCAGCGATAACTACTTTATGGAGATTGTGGGCGATATGTGTGCAAGGTGGTGAAAGTGACACTGGGCGATCTCATGGCCACTAGTTTTGGCAAATATAATCTTTACGACCAAAAAAGTAGGCGGTCGGTATTGTTAATTCCGTGCGGAAAGTAACGCTGGATGATATTTTGGGTGTTGATTTCGCCCAGTCTGATGATTCTGCCCCAAAAAAGTTGGCGGTATTATTTATGGAAGCGCAGTCTCCAAAGGCAGGTTGTGTCAGGTAAGTCGAGATAAGAATGCTTCTCCCTGTATTTGCGGGGGGTGTAATGTATGGTCCTCCTCATCAGTCTGACATGCCTTACATTGGGCACATAATGCTATGGAGCGTACCTTCAGCCATCTTGAGCCTGCAGCATGTAATTGGTCACCAAGAGAGGGTGAGAAAGGACAGGCCCCGTTGCAATAGCTCTCTGTTTTCCACCGATTGGTCACATTATGGTCAAGATATTTGTAGAGATGTTCACATCAACTCCAATGACCTCCAGAGTACATCTGAACTCCCCCAAGGTTGAAGCACAGCAGCCTTTTAAAGGATGCGACATGTGATGTAGAACATAGCGTCCATAACGCTGTGATTAGTTCAGGTTATTTCCACTTTTTCTGGGCGGTTTTTTGGGTGAGCGATATTGTGGCCGATATGTGTGCGGGGTGTGAAAGTGATGCTGGGCGATCTCATAGCCGCTAGTTTCAGCAAATATGATCTTTACGACCAAAAAAGTGGGCGGGCGGTATTTTTGAATCTCGGCGTTAATTCCGTGCGGAAAGTAACGTTGGGCGATATTATGGGCGTTGATTTTGCCCATTCTGATGATTCTGCCCCCAAAAAGTGGGCGGGCGGTATTATTTTTTCCTAGCGTTACGCACATGGGGAAAGTAACACTCAACGATAAGTTTCCGAAAAATGCCTGTCAGTTTCCATTTTGTGGCTAAATGGGCGAAATATGGGCGTTATACGTCATTTCAGCAGTAAAATGGAGTGGGCGTTAAGCATGCAAAAAATGAGGAAACTCTAACCCCATATCTTTTGTTGTGTATAACCATGCAAGTTATGTATGATGATTATTTTGTTATGATTACTTCTTCAGTAAGGAGGGAGAAGTGTAATCGAGCTCCCCTAGTGGACTACTGCTCCACCTAGTGGACTACTGATGTACTGCAACTACTGATGTAAATAAGAAAGGATCACGTGGCAAAGTCACATGATGGCAGTTTTCAGTGTTTAGAGCCATCTTGTGTAGTGTGCTTCTTAGTGATGTCGTAAGGATATATCACAATATTAGAAATTTGGGCTTGGAATTTCCGCAGAGCTGTGTCTGCTCCACTGCTGTAACTTCACTGGAAGTATGAGGCACTAAAGTATGGCAGAGAGGCACTATTGGTACAAATGCATGACGTCATCTCTCTCATCTGGAAGGAGGAGAGCATGCCGGGACATCTCAGATATGCAGTAATCGTGACCATCTTTAAAAAAGGGGACAAGTCCGACTGCGGCAACTACAGAGGAATCTCCCTGTTATCAGCCACTGGGAAGGTCATCGCTAGAGTCCTCCTCAACCGTCTTCTCCCTGTGGCTGAGGAGCTCCTCCCGGAGTCACAGTGCAGATTCCGTCCACTATGGGGCACAACGGATATGATCTTTATGGCGTGATAACTGCAAGAGAAATGCAGGGAACAACACCAGCCCTTGTACATGGCATTCTTTGACCTTACAAAGGCCTTCGACACTGTTAACCGCGAGGGACTATGGAACATCTTCCTCTGTTTCGGCTGCTCCCAAAAGTTTGTCACCATCCTCCGCCTGCTCCACGATTACATGCAAGCCGTGATCCTGACCAATGGATCCACCGCAGACCCAATCCACATCCGGACTGGGATCAAGCAGGGCGGCGTCATCGCGCCGACCCTCTTCTCGATCTTCCTCGCTGCAATGCTTCACCTCACACTCAATAAGCTCCTCGCTGGAGTGGAACTAAACTACAGAACCAGTGGGAACCTGTTCAACCCTCATCGTCTCCAGGCAAGATGCAAGACCGTCCCATCCTCTGTCGCGAGCTACAGTAAGTGGACGATGCTTGCGTCTGTGCACATTCAGAGACTGAACTCCAAGTCATAGTCAACATCTTCACTGAGGTGTATGAAAGCATGGGCCTTACACTAAACATCCATAAGACAAAGGTCCTCCGCCAACCTGACCCTGCCACACAGCACTGCCCCCCCCAGTCATCAAGATCCATGGCGCGGCCCTGGACAACGTGGACCACTTTCTGTACCTCGGGAGCCTATTATCAGCAAGGGCCGACATCGACGACGAGATTTAACACCGCCTCCAGTGCACCAGCGTAGCCTTCGGCCACCTGAGGAAGAGAGTTTTCGAAGATCAGGCCCTCTAAGATCTGGCACCAAGCTCATGGTCTACAGGGCTGTAGCAATACCCACCCTCCTGTACGGCTCAGAGACATGGACCATGTTCAGTAGACACCTCAAGTCACTGGAGAAATACCACCAACGATGTCTCCGCAGGATCCTGCAAATCCCCTGGGAGGACAGACGCACCAACGTCAGTGTTCTCGATCAGGTCAACATCCCGAGCATCGAAGCATTGACCACACTCGACCAGCTCTGTTGGGTGGGCCACATTGTTCGCATGCCTGAGACAAGACTCCCAAAGCAAACGCTCTACTCGGAACTCCTACACGGCAAGTGAGCCCGAGGTGGGCAGAGGAAACGTTTCAAGGACACCCTCAAAGCCTCCTTGATAAAATACAACATCCCCACTGATACCTGGGAGTCCCTGGTCAAAGACTGTCCTAAATGGAGGAAGAGCATCCGGGAGGGCACTGAGCACCTTGAGTCTCGTCGCCAAGAACATGCAGAAACCAAGCGCAGACAGCGGAAGGAGCGTGCGGCAAACCAGACTCCCCATCCACCCTTTCCTTCAACGACTATCTGTCCCACCTGTGACAGAGACTGTAATTCCCGTATTGGATTGTTCAGTCACCTAAGAACTCACTTTTAGAGTGGAAGCAAGTCTTCCTCGATTTAGAGGGACTGCCTGTGATGATGATGGAAGTATGTGAATTTCCGACGTACTTCTGGTAAAGTTACGGCAGCAGAGTGGGAGCAGCACTAAGGAAATTCCCAACATTGGACATTGAGCAAATAACATCTGGGAATTCGATTGTAATGGTACATGACAAACTGATATCCTGATAGCTTTGGATGGAAGCTGTAAAGAGATTAAAAAATAATTTTTTTAGATTGAATGATTCAGATGGTTGGCCTGCAACACAATTAAGTTGAAGTTTAAACAAAAACAAAATTGCTGGGAATATATTGGCGGTCAATGTTGGAACTATTGCTCTTGTCAATATATATAAATGATATGAACTTAGGTTTAGGGGCACAATATCAACATTTGCAGACAACACAAAACTATGATGGGGACTGCACGGGACTTCAAGGAACAAAAAACAGGTTAGTAAATTTATGCCATTTGAAATTTATTGTGGAGTAATTATTAGGTGTAGTTAGAACACTGAATCCAGTTTTGGGTACCTTACTTCATGAAGGATGTCAAGGTCATTAAGAGAATACAGAAACTTTGATGGTCTGAGGAATGATATGCTTTAGTTACGAGGAGAAACTAAATAAATTGGGGTTCCTTTCATTAGAACAAAGAAATTTAAAGGAAATCTACTAGAGATGTTCATAATTATGAAAGGTTTTGTTAAAACAAATTGGAAAAATGATTTCCACTAACTGGTGAGTCAGTAAATAAAGAGCATAAATTTAAGATTATCACTGAAAGAACAAAGGGAGAGGTGAGGAGCATTTTTTTTACATGAAGGGTTGTTAAGGACATTGAATGACCTACCGGAAACAGTGGTGGAAGCAAAATCCATGATAACATTTAAAAGGGAAATGGATAAATCTTTGAAAAGATTTTTTTTTAATAGCATAGGGAAGAGGATTAATTGGTGGCTTTTTCAAAGAGGTGGCACAGATGTGATGGGCCGAATGGCCTCCTTCTGTGCTGTATTGGGCTAGAAATTCATTATAGCCCGGGAATGGGTGGTATAATTAGAAAAGTTGGAGCATTAGCGGCAGGCGATAATGCTTTAGAATGCATGCAAAATTCGTACTCATTGCTTAAATAAATGATTGGAGTCCTAATTGGGGCTTAAAATTCAGTATCATCCCGTTTGGGGCATTAACTTTTGAGAAGTTGGAAGTTTAGCGCCAGGCGCTAATCAAATTCACTAGCCATTAAATTCAGTCTCAGTGCTCAAAGAATGCAGGGGAGCACGAATAACATAATTGAGTGGCGTTAGATTCCAAGTGATAACGAATATGAGGTGTTATGTAATCGGGGAGCACGAATAACATAATTGAGTGGCGTTAGATTCCAAGCGATAACGAATATGAGGTGTTATGTAATCGGGAGTGAGCATTGGTGTAGGTGCCATCCCGCCATTAAAGGGGAAGGTCACTGCAGTCTACACACCAGCTTCCAATGATTCTGGGAGTGCAGAATGCCAATATGCTATGGGATGAAATGCAATGTCCTTTGACAGCCCCCAACTCTCTGGAGACTAATTAGCCTTTATTTGCCTGCAGATACATCCTGCGCTCTCTACCACTCATAACTGACCTTTGGAACGAAAGTTCCTTGACAGCTGGGAAGCATCCCTTTAAGTAGCGCCCCGTCAGACGTCAACTGGCTGGTTCACGCCTCTGCTCCCTGGCGCTGTCGGCATGAGGTGGTAAGGCAGGGGTTGCTACTGAAGTTTGCAGATCGGGTGCTCAGCGAGCGTTGCACACTCGCTGACGTCACGATCTGCATGGCAAAAGGTGCCAAGGTGCTGTTATTGCTGGTACTACGGGGCTGGCGAATTTACCATGTGGCACGGGATTCGCCCTGCCGTGGCGCTACTGCCTGAGCACCTCGTTAGCGCCCCCGCCAGGTGCTAACTGGGGGTGCTAACATGCTGAATTTTTCCCCCCAAATCTTTAAGCCCAAGCTTATTGGCGTTACACTCAAAGGGTGAACCAATATAGGGTGTTGTCTAATCGCAAGTCATGATTTCCACAGTCTTTTTCCAGTTCTTAAAGGGGAGGTTAATTGATGTCGCAGAACCTCATTCTCAGCATTGCTGGCTGACCTGGTGCAAGGGGGCGTGGGCAAGTCAGAGGACCTCATTGTGGGACTGCTCCTGGGCCTGGACAAGGTGGCCATCAACAGGTCCAGGCAGCGGGCTGTCAAGGGGGTCATTGTGTCCAACTGCCTGCCTCTCTTCCGTGCCTACTTTCTCTCCCGGGTGTCCTTGGAGATGCAGTACGCAGTGTCCACCGGCACGCTCGAGACCTTCCACGATCGGTGGGCACCGGAGGGACTGAAGTACATCATCACAACTGGTTATACAATTTTAATTTAATTTGTTAAGTTTCCTTTTAATTTGTTTTTAATTTAGTCTTTATTGATTATGTCCCTTTAAAAAGGAGTAACGTGCTGAACTTTAAATTGGCTATTGTCAGCAAGAAGAAGAGTCAGCTTTGGTGGCTGTGCAGTTGTCCCAGCAAGCAGCCGCAGGACAAGGAGAAGGAGCCGGAGGACTGAAGCAGCTTTACTCGTGGCAGATCCACGCCCCAGGGAGAGAGCCCGCAGATTCTGCAATCAAGCATTGTAGGCCTTGGTGTTCATTGTGGAGAGACGGTGAGCAGTGCTCTACCCGGAAAGTGGCAGGAGGCCCTCACCACAAGTCTTCTGCACCATGTGGAGGGAGGTAGCGCAGCACATCTCGGCAGCACTGGGGTCCCCAGGACCCACATACAGTGCAGGAAAAAATTTAACAACCTCACTTGGGTGGTCAGGGTGAGTGAATACTTCTACAAATGCTACGTGCCACCATCTGTACCACAGTCTTCACACACTGCCCAAAGCATCACACTCTCAGCACTCACCCACCAACAATCCCTACCTACCAACACGCACATCTCACACCTTGCACACAATGACAACTATTCAACTATGGCAGGCACATTACCCAAACCCATTGCTCCACACTCACTCTCACATTTTCCTTTCTCTTGCAGGCCAAGCTGACTCACAACAAGAGGGAGCAGGAATGCATAGGTGGGTGCTAAGATGACATCCAACCACTGTCTGCGCTGGAAAATAGAGTGCTGCAGATTATTGGGTGCCAGCTGGTGGGCGCCATGACCACTGTGCAATATTGAGCCCCTTGGGGACAACATCCCGACTCCTTCTTATCACATCCCACTTCATCCTCACCCCACAAGCGTTTCACACTTTCCAGCTAATCATGCATTTCTCCCTTCCTGCCCCCCCCTCCTCTCATCTTAACCCAACTCTTGTGCCTTTATGCTTTCAGATAATGAGCAAGCATCTGAGCAGCCTGTCCCTGAGGGCACAGTAGAGAGCGAGGCGGGAGAAGAGGAGGAGGAAGAACGCACCGCGTCACTGCATGTCTCACCCGCAGGCACCAGCTCAGATACTGGCACCATGTGTTTTTTAGAGGCTAGTATAGTCGCGGGATCTGCACAGGCTGAGGCACTGGGGATGAGTGGGCTGCAGCAAGGCCAGGGGGAAAGGATAGCTCAGGGGCCAGCACCCCAGAGGGAGAGTTTGCGCATGAGTTCTGCTGCACAGGACTCAGAAAAGGACATTGATGGGGAGGCGTTTAGAAGAAGTGTGATGGGCATGCACACAGAGATGATCAGTGCAATGGCAAGGGTGGCCAAGAGCCTCTCGGCAATGATAAGGAGCGTGGAAGGGTCCGCCCCCAACATTGCACAAGGCTCTGTGCGCACCATAGAGCCCATTATTTCCAGTCTGCAAAGGAGGGTAGACTCCCAGAGACATCGTGGTGACCCAGACCTGATGCCGTGTGTGATGGGTGATCTGGCAGCTTCCATTGCAGCACAGGCAGAAGCGACGCAACGTCTTAGTGTTATAATGCAGTCTATGCTTGGTGGCATCCAATTTCAGATTGCTCTTCTGCAGTCTCAGCTTGATACCACGCAAGCTCTGACTGCTGCCATCGGGCTGGGTCTACCACCTTTGACCGGGGCTTTCACGGTGTCTCAGCAGGCCAGCAATCTGTGCTCCAACAGATTGCTAGGGATGCTCACGTGCTGCCCTGGGGGAGTGGCAGTGTGTTAGTGGAGTAGGAACCTGCTGTTCTCTCTCAGGATGACAGCATTCCTGCTCCCACCACTGCCACTCCACCATTGCCCTTGTCGCTGGCTGTCATCCAGCCAGCCCAGACTGCTGCCGCCCATGCTGAGGGAGTGCAGTCAACAGCCGGGCCTTCCAAGCCCAGAGTTGGTCGAGGGCGTCCCTCAAGGCCATCTGAAGTCCCCCGCATGGACATGCTGCAGCCTTGCACAGCTCTGCTTCAGCCACTGGGCTAACACTTCATAGGAGCACAAGAATAGGCAGCGGCACACGTAATGAGAGGCTCTAAGGAATTGCACAAGGGTGAATAGTTAATATTTTTGTTGTAAATATGTGTTCACTAATTATTGATAAATGTATTAATTCAATTTGGATTATTTTGTGGTGTCTCTCATTTCAGCTTTGTGCTGTGATATGGCCTGCAACAGGGATGGAATGATGGGGACGTGGTGAACAATGGGGATCTGATGTTTAATTTAACTGTAGTCTGATGAGGCAGTCACGGACCGCCCTTCGGGAAGGTTGATTGAGAGGCTGCCTCATCCCTCGCTTCTGTTCCTTCTCCTCATCATCCTCCTTGTCTTCCACTTCCTTCTCGTCCTCCTCCTTCTCTCCCTCCTGAGGTGGTACCGCAATCCCTGGTGGCGAGGGCTGGGCCCTCATGATAGCCAAGTTGTGGAGCATGCAGAAGACCACCACGAAATAGGACACCTGCACAGCCGAGTACTAGAGGGCTCCTTCTAAGCGGTAAATGCAGAGGAACTGTTGTTTGAGCACCCCGATGGTCTGGTCGATGACGTTCCTGGTGGCAGCATGGCTCTCATTATATGAGTGCTGGGCACGAGTGTTGAGGTTGCGGAGGGAAGTCATGAGCCAGGTGGTGAGCGGATAGCCCTTGTTACCCAACAGCCAGCCGCGAGCTTGATGTGGTGGCTGGAACAGACCTGGCACACCGGTCTGGTGCAGGATGAAGACATCGTGGCTGCTGCCAAGATAGCGAGCATTGACATTGAGGATTTGTTGTATGTGATCGCACACCAACTGCACATTAAGTGAGTGGTGTCAGGGGTGGTTTGCAGGGGGTCAGCTTTCCCTTCTGACCTTATATGAGCGGTTCCGAATCGCTCCCACACCCTTGTTCTCGACACTGGAATTATGAAGGGACTGTGACAGACTTGGACAGACAATCGGTTTCAAGGTAGGAAGCAGGTATGGCTTTATTGTGTTTAAAAAGAAATAAAAGGCACACCTTTAATAACACACACAGACTGAGGGGTACAACACATTGAATAAATTGTCAAATTACAGCCTGTGGGGAAAAGAATACAGCTTAAATCCAAATGGGATAAAGAGGAGAATGCAGATACATTTACACAAGTTATCCCAGTAATTCCCCGAACTAACTAAGTTATAGCTCTGAGGGTTCAGGGACTATGCTCACCAATCCCTTTAGACAGTTACCGGTGAATCGTGGTTTCGGGGTTCGCTGCACTTGGCCTTCTAGGCGAGCCGTACCCCGGACGGAGGAGAGGACTTCGGACTGTGTAGTCTTCGGTTGGGGTGCGTCCGTTAATGCGTTCTGGATGTATGGGGTAAGTACCCACTTTCTTTGGTTAGGAATAGTTTTAGTTAGTCCCTTTTGGTAATTTCTCCCCCGTTGGGTCGTTCAGAAGTAGATTGTAGAGTGGTTGTCAATTTGGTTGCTGACAACCTTCCGTTTCGTGGGCCTCGTGCTCAGTCAGTTCTTGATGAGTTCTGGTAGTTTCCTTCACGATGCCTTTCCTTCACTGTAGAGGAAGCAGGCTGCTTGTGTCTGTGTCTTTGTTTCAGTCTGTGTCCTTGTTCGAGTCTGTGCGAGTTCCAGTCTGTGTTCTATTCGAGTTTGTGCGAGTTCCAGTCTGTGTTCTGTTCGAGTCTGTGCGAGTTCCAGTCTGTGTTCTGTTCGAGTCTGTGCGAGTTCCAGTCTGTGTTCTGTTCGAGTCTGTGCGAGTTCCAGTCTGTGTTCTATTCGAGTTTGTGCGAGTTCCAGTCTGTGTTCTGTTCGAGTCTGTGCGAGTTCCAGTCTGTGTTCTGTTCGAGTCTGTGCGAGTTCCAGTCTGTGTTCTGTTCGAGTCTGTGCGAGTTCCAGTCTGTGTTCTATTCGAGTTTGTGCGAGTTCCAGTCTGTGTTCTGTTCGAGTCTGTGCGAGTTCCAGTCTGTGTTCTGTTCGAGTCTGTGCGAGTTCCAGTCTGTGTTCTATTCGAGTTTGTGCGAGTTCCAGTCTGTGTTCTGTTCGAGTCTGTGCGAGTTCCAGTCTGTGTTCTGTTCGAGTCTGTGCGAGTAATCATGGGGGATTTTAACCTACATATCGATTGGTCAAATCAAATCGCACGGGGTAGCCTGGAGGAGGAATTCATAGAATGCATACGGGATTGTTTCTTAGAACAGTATGTCACAGAACCTACAAGGGAGCAAGCTATCTTAGATCTGGTCCTGTGTAATGAGACAGGAATAATAAACGATCTCCTAGTAAAAGATCCTCTCGGAATGAGTGATCACAGTATGGTTGAATTTGTAATACAGATTGAGGGTGAGGAAGTAGTGTCTCAAACGAGCGTACTATGCTTAAACAAAGGGGATTACAGTGGGATGAGGGCAGAGTTGGCTAAAGTAGACTGGAAACACAGACTAAACGGTGGCACAATTGAGGAACAGTGGAGGACTTTTAAGGAGCTCTTTCATAGTGCTCAACAAAAATATATTCCAGTGAAAAAGAAGGGCGGTAAGAGAAGGGATAACCAGCCGTGGATAACCAAGGAAATAAAGGAGAGTATCAAATTAAAAACCAATGCGTATAAGGTGGCCAAGGTTAGTGGGAAACTAGAAGATTGGGAAAATTTTAAACGACAGCAAAGAATGACTAAGAAAGCAATAAAGAAAGGAAAGATAGATTACGAAAGTAAACTTGCGCAAAACATAAAAACAGATAGTAAAAGCTTTTACAGATATATAAAACGGAAAAGAGTGACTAAAGTAAATGTTGGTCCCTTAGAAGATGAGAAGGGGGATTTAATAATGGGAAATGTGGAAATGGCTGAGACCTTAAACAATTATTTTGCTTCGGTCTTCACAGTGGAAGACACAAAAACCATGCCAAAAATTGCTGGTCACGGGAATGTGGGAAGGGAGGACCTTGAGACAATCAAAATCACTAGGGGGATAGTGCTGGACAGGCTAATGGGACTCAAGGTAGACAAGTCCCCTGGTCCTGATGAAATGCATCCCAGGGTATTAAAAGAGATGGTGGAAGTTATAGCAGATGCATTCGTTATAATCTACCAAAATTCTCTAGACTCTGGGGAGGTACCATCGGATTGGAAAGCAGCTAATGTAACGCCTCTGTTTAAAAAAGGGGGCAGACAAAAATGCAGGAAACTATAGGCCGGTTAGTTTAACATCTGTAGTGGGGAAAATGCTTGAAGCTATCATTAAGGAAGAAATAGCGGTGCATCTAGATAGGAATAGTGCAATCAAGCAGACGCAGCATGGATTCATGAAGGGGAAATCATGTTTAACGAATTTACTGAAATTCTTTGAGGATATAACGAGCATGGTGGATAGAGGTGTACCGATGGATGTGGTGTATTTAGATTTCCAAAAGGCATTCGATAAGGTGCCACACAAAAGGTTACTGCAGAAGAAAAAGGTACGCGGAGTCAGAGGAAATGTATTAGCATGGATAGAGAATTGGCTGGCTAACAGAAAGCAGAGAGTCGGGATAAATGGGTCCTTTTCGGGTTGGAAATCGGTGGTTAGTGGTGTGCCACAGGGATCGGTGCTGAGACCACAACTGTTTACAATATACATAGATGACCTGGAAGAGGAGACAGAGTGTAGTGTAACAAAATTTGCAGATGACACAAAGATTAGTGGGAAAGCGGGTTGTGTAGAGGACACAGAGAGGCTGCAAAGAGATTTAGATAGGTTAAGCGAATGGGCTAAGGTTTGGCAGATGGAATACAATATCGGAAAGTGTGAGGTCATCCACCTTGGGAAAAAAAACAGTAAAAGGGAATATTATTTGAATGGGGAGAAATTACAACATGCTGCGGTGCAGAGGGACCTGGAGGTCCTTGTGCATGAATCCCAAAAAGTTAGTTTGCAGGTGCAGCAGGTAATCAGAAAGGCGAATGGAATGTTGGCCTTCATTGCGAGAGGGATGGAGTACAAAAGCAGGGAGGTCTTGCTGCAACTTTATAAGGTATTGGTAAGGCCGCACCTGGAGTACTGCGTGCAGTTTTGGCCACCTTACTTAAGGAAGGATATACTAGCTTTGGAAGGGGTACAGAGACGATTCACTAAGCTATTCCAGAAATGAGGGGGTTACCTTATGATGATAGATTGAGTAGACTGGGTCTTTACTCGTTGGAGTTCAGAAGGATGAGGGGTGATCTTATTGAAACATTTTAAATCATGAAAGGGATAGACAAGATAGAGGCAGAGAGGTTGTTTCCACTGGTAGGGGAGACTAGAACTAGGGGGCACAGCCTCAAAATACGGAGGAGCCAATTTAAAACCGAGTTGAGAAAGAATTTCTTCTCCCAGAGGGTTGTGAATCTGTGGAATTCTCTGCCCAAGGAAGCAGTTGAGGCTAGCTCATTGAATGTTTTCAAGTCAAAGATAGATAGATTTTTAACCAATAAGGGAATTAAGGGTTACGGGGAGAGGGTAGGTAAGTGGAGCTGAGTCCACGACCAGATCAGCCATGATCTTATTGAATGGTGGAGCAGGCTCAAGGGGCTAGATGGCCTACTCCTGTTCCTAATTCTTATGCTCTTATGTTCTTATGTCCTGCTGCAACTGTATCGGGTATTGGTGAGGATGCACCTGGAGTACTGCGTGCAGTTTTGGTCACCTTACTTAAGGAAGGATATACTAGCTTTGGAGGGGTACAGAGACGATTCACTAGGCTGATTCCGGAGATGAAGGGGTTACCTTATGATGACAGATTGAGTAGACTGGGTCTTTACTCGTTGGAGTTCAGAAGGATGAGGGGTGATCTTATAGAAACATTTAAAATAATGAAAAGGATAGACAAGATAAAGGCAGAGAGGTTGTTTCCACTGGTCGGGGAGACTAGAACTAGAGGGCACAGCCTCAAAATACGGGGGAGCCAATTTAAAACCGAGTTGAGAAGGAATTTCTTCTCCCAGAGGGTTGTGAATCTGTAGAATTCTCTGCCCAAGGAAGCAGTTGAGGCTAGCTCATTGAATGTATTCAAGTCACAGATAGATAGATTTTTAACCAATTAGGGAATTAAGGGTTATGGGGAGCGGGCGGGTAAGTGGAGCTGAGTCCACGACCAGATCAGCCATGGTCTTGTTGAATGGCGGAATAGGCTCGAGGGGCTAGATGGCCTACTCCTGTTCCTAATTCTTATGTTCTTATGTAAGTTCCAGTCTGTGTTCTATTCGTCTTTTCTTGTAAAACTGGGGGATAGATATATCCCCAAAAAAAGGCTCCGTTATCTCCCATAAAATCTCTTGGTCTCTGTTTAAACCGTTCTGTCCATTGATTTTCAAATGTCTCCTTTGTCAGCAATAATTCGATTGGGTTGTGAGAATGTGCTATCACTGGTTTTGCATTGTTTTAGGGTTGTCCAGTTTCCTGACCATGATTTCCATTGTGCTTGATTGGGTAATTCGATTATCTCTTAGGGGGTGAATAGTTCACCCAAGACTGTCTGGGATCTCTAATACACGAATTTGCTTCAGAGGATGGCCCCACCTCCTGTATTTGATAACTCTTTTTCACAGCCAAAATGTTGTAGAATCTTAAAATTGATATGCTCCTTCCCATAGATGTTTAGGGGATCTCAAGCTTCTGTAATTTATGTCCATTTTGAATTCCCTTTCCTGTGAGTCCAAACACTGGGGTGGGGGGTTGGGATGGGGGGGTCTCCATGAATGCATTCCCTTTTATCCCCACAGGCTTCGTCTGCCCCTTTAAAATCATTTTAAAAGCCCAGAAAGGGATTATTTTCCTCTGCAGAGGAAAGGTACCTGGAATCTTTGTGAGATATTGGTAACTTCTACAGTGGTAGCCTTTGCTGTTATGAAAGATCTCAGGATTGTTATGCGATGCCCACAAAGCCACATTGGAGCAGTCAATGGCGCCCTATACAGTGGGGAATCCTACTATCCTGGCAAAGCCACACGTACGCTTGTCCTGCTTCTCTCTGGCGATAGGGAAGGAAATGTTATCTCGTCTCCTACTGTAGAGAGCCTCTGTGATCTTACAGATTTAGCGATGGATGGCGAAAAGCATTATGTTAACTACGCCTCCTATTCCAGACTGGAAGGATCTGCTAGTGAAGAAATTGAGGGTGACGGTGACCTTGGCAGCCACTGACAGAGCCGTGGTCACCCTGATCTGAGGCTGGAGGTCTGGTTGCAGGAGGTGGCAGAGTTCTGTGACCACCACATGGGTGAAGCGGAGCATTCTAATATACTGCTCCTCTTTTAATTGGAGGTAGGAGAAGTGCTCTCAGAATACACTCGACGGGTAAGGCCTCCTGTTGAGAGCCCTGATGGCCCTCCTCCCTCTGGCCACATGTTTCAATCTTCCTCACTCCTCCACTCCCTCGGCTATAGATCCTGGAAGGCGAGGTCAATGGCGCGTGCAGCCCCCATTTGTTGTGTATCAGTAAAGCATGCACTCTCATGTTCCGCCACCAGGGAGCGCATCCCCTGAAGTCCCAAGGGTTCCCAGCATCCCTTGGGAGCACTGTATATAAGCCGGCCCCTGAGGCCTGTTCCTCACTCTGGAGTGTCTTATTAAAGACTGAGGTCACTGTTACTTTAACCTCCCTGTGTGCAGTCTCATCTGTGTTAGGAACAGAACAACTGTCGATGAGTATACAAATCCAATGCAAAGATGCAGCAAACTGTGGGCATCCTGGAGAAGTTCTTGGAGGGTGAGGACTGGGAAGCCTAAGTTGAACGGTTAGAGCAGTACTTTGTAGCCAACGAGCTGGACGGAGAAGGAAGCGCTGCAAAAAGGAGAGCGGTCCTCCTCACAGTCTGCGGGGCACCGACCTACAGCCTCATGAAAAATCTTCTGGCTCCGGTGAAACCCACAGATAAGTCGTATGAGGAGCTGTGTACACTGGTTCTGGAGTACCTTAACCCGAGGCATAGCGTGCTGATGGCGAGGTATCGGTTCAAAACGTGCCAGCGACCTGAAGGTCAGGAAGTGGCGAGCTACGTCACCGAGCTCAGGCGTCTTGCAGGACAATGTGAGTTTGATGGCGACCTGGAACAAATGCTCAGAGACTTTTTTGTACAGGGCATTGGCCATGAGACCATCCTACGAAAACTTTTGACTGTAGAGACACCGACCCTCAGTAAGGCCATTGCGATAGCACAGGGAGGAGCAGCGTCAGCGGCAGTCCGGGGTCAGCGGCAGTTGGTGAGCGAGCAGTGCGGGGAGGAGGAACAAGAAATCAAAAAGTGACGTCACAGTCAAGCTGGTAAGTGGTTGGCTGATCGGCTGGTGAGTATATCTCTTTGATTTTGTGTTCTAATAGATAAGAGGATAAATTACTAAATAGCTGTTTAGTGTGTGTAGTGGGAGTCAGTGTTTTTGCTGGATAATTTAAGGGTAACTCGTGGGATGGCAGGGCAGCTCGTTCAAATGGAATGCAACACCTGTGCCATGTGGGAATTCCTGGATGCTTCCCGCAACGGGGATGACCACATATGCAGGAAGTGTCTCCAGCTCCTCCAACTCGAGCGCCGAGTCTCGGAGCTTGAGCGAGGACTGGAGACACTGAGGAGCATCCGAGAGAACGAGAGGTACGTGGATAGCTCATTTCAGGCGTTGGTCACCCCACAGATTAAAAGGGTACAGGAGGAAAGGGAATGGGTAACCGTCGCACACAAGAGTATGACGAGGCAGGTAGTGCAGAAGTCCCCTGAGGCTATCCCACTCTCCAACCGGTACTCTATTCTGACTACTGACGAGGGCGGTGATGCCTCTGGGGAGTGCAGCCAGTGCCAAGTCCATAGCACCGTGGGTGGCTCAGCTGCACAGGGGGGGAGGAAGAAGACGGGAAGGGCTATAGTGATAGGAGATTCAATAGTTAGGGGAGCAGATAGGTGCTTCTGCGGCAACAAAAGTGACATCAGGATGGTGTGTTGCCTCCCTGGTGCAAGGGTCAATTATGTCACTGAGCGACTGCAGGGCATTCTGGGGAGGGAAGGAGAACAGCCAGTGGTTGTGGTCCACATTGGTACCAACGACATAGGTAGAAAGAGGGGTGAGGTCCTGAAAGCTGAGTTTAGGGAACTAGGAGTAAGATTGAAAGCCAGGACCTCAAAGGTGGTAATCTCGGGATTACTGCCAGTGCCACGTACTAGTGAGGGTAGAAATAGGAAGGCTAGTCAGATAAATACATGGCTGGGGCATTGGTGAAAGAGGGAGGGCTTTAGTTTCCCGAACAATTGGGACCGCTTCTGGGGTAGGTGGGACCTGTACAAGTCGGACAGGTTACACCTCAACAGAGACGGGACCAATGTTCTTGCGGGTGGTTTTGATAGTGCGGTTGGAAGGGCTTTAAACTAGCTTGGCAGGGGGATGGGAACCCAGGAGAGGGCTCTGAGCTAGTCAGAGTGGGTGAGAGCTCAGATGAACAGAACTCCAAGAAAGGATGCAAAAGGCAGGAGGCAACAGAGCAGAGTAGCACTGGGGTAAGTGTAAACCACAAGGTGATAGGAAGGGACAATATGTATCAATATAAAGGGGCTGCAGGAGGGGTCAAAACTAAAAATCATGGTTTAAAAACTAGTATTAAAACACTTTACCTAAACGCACGCAGCATTCGAAACAAAGTAAATGAGTTGACGGCACAAATCATTACAAACGGGTATGATTTGGTGGCCATTGCAGAAACGTGGTTGCAGGATGGCCAAGACTGGGAATTAAACATACAGGGGTATCTGACAATTTGGAAAGATAGACAAGAAGGGAAAGGAAGTGGGGTAGCTCTGTTAATAAAGGATGATATCAGGGCAGTTGTGAGAGATGATATTGGCTCGAATGAACAAAATGTTGAATCATTGTGAGTGGAGATTAGAGATAGTAAGGGGAAAAAGTCACTGGTGGGCGTAGTTTATAGGCCCCCAAATAATAACTTCACGGTGGGGCGGACAATAATCAAGGGAATAATAGAGGCATGTGTAAAAGGAACGGCAGTAATCATGGGGGATTTTAACCTACATATCGATTGGTCAAATCAAATCGCATGGGGTAGCCTTGAGGAGGAATTCATAGAATGCATACGGGATTGTTTCTTAGAACAGTATGTTACAGAAGCTACAAGAGAGCAAACTATCTTAGATCTGGTCCTGTGAAATGAGACAGGAATAATAAACGATCTCCAAGTAAAAGATCTTCTCGGAATGAGTGATCACAGTATGGTTGAATTTGTAATACAGATTGAGGGTAAGGAAGTAGTGTCTCAAACGAGCATACTATGCTTAAACAAAGGGGACTACAGTGGGATGAGGGCAGAGTTGGTGAAAGTAGACTGGAAACACAGACTAAACGGTGGCACAATTGAGGAATAGTGGAGGACTTTTAAGGAGCTCTTTCATAGTGCTCAACAAAAATATATTCCAGTGAAAAAGAAGGGCGGTAAGAGAAGGGATAACCAGCCGTGGATAACCAAGGAAATAAAGGAGAGTATCAAATTAAAAGCCAATGCGTATAAGGTGGCCAAGGTTGGTGGGAAACTAGAAGATTGGGAACATTTTAAACGACAGCAAAGAATGACTAAGAAAGCAATAAAGAAAGGAAAGATAGATTACGAAAGTAAACTTGCGCAAAACATAAAAACCGATAGTAAAAGCTTTTACCGATATATAAAACGGAAAAGAGTGACTAAAGTAAATGTTGGTCCCTTAGAAGATGAGAAGGGGGATTTAATGTGGAAATGGCTGAGACCTTAAACAATTATTTTGCTTCGGTCTTCACAGTTGATGACACAAAAACCATGCCAAAAATTGCTGGTCACGGGAATGTGGGAAGGGAGAACCTGGAGATAATCACTATCACTAAGGGGGATAGTGCTGGACAGGCTAATGGGACTCAAGGTAGACAAGTCCCCTGGTCCTGATGAAATGCATCTCAGGGTATTAAAAGAGATGGTGGAAGTTATAGCAGATGCACTCGTTATAATCTACCAAAATTCTCTGGACTCTGGGGAGGTACCATCGGATTGGAAAGCAGCTAATGTAACGCCTCTGTTTAAAAAGAGGGGGCAGACAAAAGGCAGGTAACTATAGGCCGGTTAGTTTAACATCTGTAATGGGGAAATTGCTTGAAGCTATAATTAAGGAAGAAATAGCGGGACATCTAGATAGGAATAGTGCAATCAAGCAAACGCAACATGGATTCATGAAGGGGAAATCATGTTTAACGAATTTACTGGAATTCTTTGAGGATATAACGAGCATGGTGGATAGAGGTGTACCGATGGATGTGGTGTATTTAGATTTCCAAAAGGCATTCGATAAGGTGCCACACAAAAGGTTACTGCAGAAGAAAAAGGTACGCGGAGTCAGAGGAAATGTATTAGCATGGATAGAGAATTGGCTGGCTAACAGAAAGCAGAGAGTCGGGATAAATGGGTCCTTTTCGGGTTGGAAATCGGTGGTTAGTGGTGTGCCACAGGGATCGGTGCTGAGACCACAACTGTTTACAATATACATAGATGACCTGGAAGAGGGAACAGAGTGTAGTGTAACAAAATTTGCAGATGACACAAAGATTAGTGGGAAAGTGGGTTGTGTAGAGGACACAGAGAGGCTGCAAAGAGATTTAGATAGGTTAAGCGAATGGGCTAAGGTTTGGCAGATGGAATACAATGTCGGAAAATGTGAGGCCATCTACCTTGGGAAAAAAAACAGGAAAAGGGAATATTATTTGAATGGGAGAAATTACAACATGCTGTGGTGCAAAGGGACCTGGAGGTCCTTGTGCATGAATCCCAAAAAGTTAGTTTGCAGGTGCAGCAGGTAATCAGGAAGGCGAATGGAATGTTGGCCTTCATTGCGAGAGGGATGGAGTACAAAAGCAGGGAGGTCCTCCTGCAACTGTACAAGGTATTGGTGAGGCCGCACCTGGAGTACTGTGTGCAGTTTTGGTCACCTTACTTAAGGAAGGAAATACTAGCTTTGTAGGGGGTACAGAGATGATTCACTAGGCTGATTCCGGAGATGAGGAGGTCACCTTATGATGACAGATTGAGTAGACTGGATCTTTACTCGTTGGAGTTCAGAAGGATGAGGGGTGATCTTATAGAAACATTTAAAATAATGAAAGGGATAGACAAGATAGAGGCAGAGAGGTTGTTTCCACTAGTCAGGGAGACTAGAACTAGGGGGCACGCCTCAAAATATGTGGGAGCCAATTTAAAACCAAGTTGAGAAGGAATTTCTTCTCCCAGAGGGTTGTGAATCTGTGGAATTCTCTGCCCAAGGAAGCAATTGAGGCTAGCTCATTGAATGTATTCAAATCACAGATTGATAGATTTTTGACCAATAAGGGAATTAAGGGTTATGGGGAGCGGGCGGGTAAGTGGAGCTGAGTCCACGGCCAGATCAGCCATGATCTTGTTGGGTGGCGGAGCAGGCTCGAGGTGCTAGATGGCCTACTCCTGTTCCTAATGTTATGTAGGTGTTTATGTCCACCAGTGATAACACCAAAAAATCTCTCAGCACACAAGTGCTAGCAATGTTCATAAATTAACTGGAACTGTGTTTGTGAGCAGAAATGTACAGGGCAGAAACCACGAGTCTGCAAATGCCAGCAGGCCTCAGGTGACCCAGATGACTGATAGTCCGCAACAAAGGAGGAATGCAAGGCAATTCACACCTTGTTGGCGTTGTGGAGGCTTCTTCATTCTGCTTCAAAGGGTATGTTTACAAGAGCTGTGGAACAATGGGGCACCTCCAACGAGCTAGCAGATGAGCTGCAAGCTCTGCAAAGCCTGCTAACCACCACGTGGCAGAGGAAGATCGGTCCATGGTGGATCAAAACAATTTTGAGCCTCAGAGAGAGGAGGCAGATGCTGAAGTAAACGGGGTGCACAAATGTTCGACGAAATGTCCACCTATAATACTAAACATAAAATTGAATGGCTTACCCGTAGCCATGGAACTGGACACTGGCGCTAGCCAATCCATCATGAGTAAAACGATGTTTGAGAGAATGTGGTGCAACGAGGCACTCAGACCAGCCCTGAGCCCCATTCACAAGAAACAGAGAATGTACACCAAAGAGCTTATCACTGTCCTGGGCAGCGCCATGGTCAAGATCACCTACGAGGGCACAGTGCATGAACTGCCACTCTGGATTGTCCCGGACGATGGCCCCACACTGCTTGGAAGGAGCTGGCTGGGCAAAATCCGCTGGAACTGGGATGACATCCGAGCACTATCACATGTCGATGAGGCCTCATGTACCCAGGTTCTCAACAAATTTCCTTCCCTTTTTGAGCCAGGCATTGGAAACTTTTCCAGGGCTAAGGTATGGATCCACTTGGTCCCAGAGGCACGACCCATTCAGCACAAGGCGCGAACGGTACCTCACATGATGAGGGAGAGAGTGGAAATCGAGCTGGACAGGCTGTAACGCGAGGGCATCATCTCCCCAGTGGAATTCAGTGAGTGGGCCAGCCCGATTGTTCCAGTACTCAAAAGTGATGGCATGGTCAGGATTATAAAGTAACTATTGATCGTTTCTCGCTACATGTCCAATACCTGCTACCTAAGGCAGACGACCTATTTGCGACGCTGGCAGGAGGCAAGACGTTCACCAAGCTCGACCTGACTTCGGCCTACATGACGCAGGAGCTGGAGGAGTCTTCAAAAGGCCTCACCTGCATCAACACGCACAAGGGACTGGTCATCTAAAACAGATGCCCGTTTGGAATTCAGTCGGCTGCAGCGATCTTCCAGAGAAACATGGAGAGCCTACTCAAGTTGGTACCATGCATGGTAGTTTTTCAGGACGACATATTGGTCACAGGTCGGGACACCGCCGAGCACCTACAAAACCTGGAGGAGGTCCTCCAACGACTGGATCACGTCGGGCTGTGGCTGAAGAGGTCGAAATGCATCTTCATGGCAACAGAAGTGGAGTTTTTGGGGAGAAAGATCGTGGCAGACGGCATTCGGCCCACAGATGCCAAGACAGAGGCTATCAGGAACACGTCCAGGCCACAGAACGTCACGGAGCTGCGGTCGTTCCTGGGACTCCTCAACTATTTTGGTAATTTCCTACCAGGTTAAGCACCCTCTTAGAGCCCCGACATGTGTTATTGCACAAAGGTGAGAACTTGGTATGGGGAAAAAACAAAGTAATTGCTTTTGAGAAAGCCAAAAACATTTTATGCTCCAACAAGCTGCTTGTATTGTATAACCCGTGTAAAAGCCTTGTGATTGCATGTGATGCATCGTTGTACGGAGTCGGGTGTGTATTACAACAAGCTAACGTTGTGGGGAAGTTGCAACCTGTCGCCTCTGCTTCCAGGAGCTTGTCTAAGGCCGAGAGGGTCTACAGCATGATTGAGAAAGAGGCATTAGCATGTGTGTTCGGGGTAAAGAAAATGCATCAGTACCTGTTTGGCCTCAAATTTGAGCTGGAAACCGATCACAATCCCCTCATATGCCTGTTTGCTGAAAACAAGGGGATAAATAATAACGCCTCAGCCCGCATACAAAGGTGGGCACTAACGCTATCAGCGTATAACTATACCATCCGCTACAGGCCAGGCACCGAGAACTGTGCGGATGCTCTCAGTCGGCTACCATTGCTCACCACGGGGGTGGAAATGGCGCAGCCTGCAAACTTGTTGATGGTGGCGCAGCCCGCAGACTTGTTGATGGTCATGGAAGCGTTTGAAAATGATAAATCACCTGTCACGGACTGCCAGATTACGACTTGGACCAGCCAAGATCCTCTGCTGTCCCTAGTAAAAAACTGTGTACTGCATGGGAGCTGGGCCAGCATCCCCGTTGAAATGTAAAAGCTAATCAACCTGTTCCAGCGGTGAAAGGACGAGCTGTCCAATCAGGCAAACTGCCTGTTGTGGGGTAACCACGTAGTGCTACCCAAAAAGGGCAGGGAGACGTTCATCTTGGATCTCCACAGCACACACCCGGGTATAGTAATGATGAAAGCGATAGCCAGATCCCACGTGTTCGACTCTGAATTGGAGTCCTGTGTATGGCAATACCGCGTGTGTGCTCAGTTGAGCAACGTGCCCAGAGAGGCACCACTAAGTTTGTTGTCCTGGCCCTCCAGACCATGGTCGAGGATCCATGTCGACTATGCGGGCCCGTTTCTTGGTAAAATGTTCCTGGTGGTGGTGGATGCTTTTTCAAAATGGATTGAATGTGAAATAATGTCGGGAAGCACCGCCATTGCCACCATTGAAATCCTGAGGGCCATGTTTGCCACCCACGGCCTGCCTGACATACTGGTCAGTGACAACGGGCCATGTTTCACCAGTGCCGAATTTAAAGAATTCGTGACCCGCAATGGGATCAAACATGTCACCTCGGCCCCGTTTAAACCAGCCTCCAATGGGCAGGCAGAGCGGGCAGTACAAACAATCAAACAGAGCCTTAAACGACTCACAGAAGGCTCACTCCAAACCCGCCTGTCCCGAGTACTGCTCAGCTACCACACGAGACCCCACTCGCTCACAGGGGTGCCCCCGGCTGAGCTACTCATGCAAAGGACACTTAAAACCAGACACTCACTGGTTCACCACAACCTGCATGATCAGGTAGAGAGCAGGCGGCAGCAACAAAATGTAAATGATGGTCGCGCCACTGTGTCACGGGAAATTGATCTCAATGACTCTGTGTATGTGCTAAACTATGGACATGGTCCCAAGTGGATCGCGGGCACGGTGATAGAGAAGGGAGTAGGGTGTTTGTAGTCAAACTAGACAATGGACAAATTTGCAGAAAGCACCTGGACCAAACGAGGCTGCGGTTCACAGACTGCCCTGAACAACCCACAGCAGACACCACCTTTTTCGAGCCCACAACACACACCCAAAGGATCAATGACACCACGCCGGACCTGGAAATCGAACCCATCACGCCCAACAGCCCAGCAAGGCCAGGCTCACCCAGTAGCCCTGCAGGGCCAACAACACGCCAGCCCAGCGAGGGCACTGCCAACACACCAGAACAGACATTTGTACCGAGGCGGTCCACCAGGGAAAGAAAGGCTCCCGACCGCCTCACCTTGTAAATAGTTTTCACTTTGACTTGGGGGGGAGTGATGTTGTGTATCTGTAAAGCATGCACTCCCATGTTCTGCCACCAGGGAGCACATCCCCTGAAGTCCCAAGGGATCCCAGCATTCCTTGGGAGCATTCCTGTATATAAGCCGGCCCCTAAGGCAGTTCCTCATTCTGGAGTGTCTTATTAAAGACTGAGGTCACTGTTACTTTAACCTCCCTGTGTGCAGTCTCATCTGTGTTAGGAGCACAACAGCATTAATGTAACCAAGTGTAGTAGTTTGATTTTTTTAAGACTAAATGTAGCTACTTTTTAGTTGCCATTACATTCCTGATACTAAATAATCTTGAAATCATGGAATGAGACTGTCACACTATGTGAAACTGACAAGAAAGCACTGAAACTCCACAAACCTACAGCTGCGATTCATTACTGATGATCCCTTTGAATAATGTCCCAGGAGCCGGTTTCCTGTCGCTGTTTCCTCCAGGCACTAAGGTACTTGGCGGCAATCAATTTTGCAGATTGAGTGGTTAGTGTGCGTTGCACATGCGCTGACGTCATGATCCACCTGGGGTTGAGGTTCCTGACAATAACTGTTCGCGCCGGCGCTGCAGGAGAGCCAGATTTGGCTGGATAATGCTCTAGCACCTCATTAGCGCCATCAGCCATGTTCATATTGAATGGCGGTGCAGACTCAAAGGGCCGAATGGCCTACAACTGCTCCTATTTTCTATGTTTCTAAGGTACCGAATTGTTTCCCCAATGATTCTTTCATCGGTAACTAGCATCAAGTATGCCTGCTCGGTTGTAATGTCTTGTATGATTACTAGCTTGCTGACATTGTCTGGACTCGTACTTGAAGCTCTAGAACAAGGTGGAGTGTGTACATGACACGTGTAAGTGAAGGAGCATTGGAGATGCATGGCAGCATGCCAATAAGGTAGTCATTGGAGATGTCAAAGTCTTCGAGGAGTGCTTTCAACAAATTTAGGGGTTGGGGCTGATTTTCTTGGTTGCCACCCCCCGCTCCCCGCCCCCCTCCACCCCTGCCCTGATACTGTACAGGCACATCACACCCAAGAGCTCTATGCCTGTCCAGTCTAACCCTGTACAATTTTACTGCAGCAGGGTTTTAATATGATCCAGTCGACTCACTAGTGCAAGTCCACCATCAGCAGGGCTTTATATTGGCAAAAGGAGCACAGATGCCAGCCTGCTTTCCAACCTCAGGGCCTTCTGAATGTTGCTTAAAAGCCCCAAGATGTAAAGATCTGGTGGATACAACTTGTTGCACCTACCCTTGGGGTCCTCTTCAGCTTACTGCTGGCCTCCTCAGACCCTCCAATCTGAGGATGATGCTGGCATAACTTCCTGAGGCATTCTTATGCCCCTGATCAACAGCGAGATAAAATTGAGACGGGGGCTGAGAACACCCCTCCTAACTGAATGCCAGGCCTGCACCTACTGCAGGTGCAGATGGAGCTTAGAGGAATTCCCGGGCCAAAGTAAAGTGGGTGGCTACCTCGTGTAAATGGGTGTCCGGTTTTTTTTGAGAGTGTGCAATAGCTTTATTATGACTCCACGGTTACCTCAGGCAGACAGTGCGAGTTACAGCAGAGAGGAACAAAAAGGGGCACTGCACTCCCAACAGAGCATTCTAAACCTATTCCAGTCGCTCGCCTCCTCCTCCATTCCATCAACATGTGCAGCATCAAGAGACATTTAGACCAATGCAGGTTGAAGCTATTTTTCTATTGGTAACTGTGACTCGAGAGGAAAATAAATAGATAGAGCAGTTTCGTAGTCCAAGAATTCGTTGGTGTGGGCGGGTGGGATGGAAGGCGATTGCTGAACAATGCGGAGGGCCTACAGCCAGAGAAGCTGTGTATGTTGCCTTTTTCCTGATCTATGCGTATAGGAAATACATGTTCCTCCAGAGCCGAGGTCAGAAAAATCAGCACATATAGCTTTATATTGGATTTATCAATAAATATTTGTTTGTTACAAATTTGTACTGACACTGCTTCAGTGACTTTTGTACTCATATCTGTGTTTTAATGCAGCAGTAATTAAATCAACTTGATTTTGATCGATAGACAAGAAAACTTAAATGACCTCAGACAGCTTTACTTTTAAACTTAGAAACCTTCACTCTCACAGATTTATAAATGTTTTCACTGCCACAACAATAATCAATAAATTCTATAAATTTAGGTCTTGCATCTAGCTATGGTGACCGAGATTGAAATAGATGCTATACTTTTCTCCAAATTTAAAATGAAAGACCAGATGCAATCTAAGAGAATACAGGATCACGTGTTAAGATAAAGGCTTTTTTGATTTGAGCTGTGATTGGAATAGTGGAGATCACAAGATATCAACACCTGTGCTGACATCTTGTGATCTTCATTATTTCAACTGTAAGTTACACCTCAGCACTGTATAGCAGATGCTTAACACCATTGTATTTGAAAAAAGATCACTGTGCTAGTTGTCTACAGCTGTTGCTTCCCATAAATTTATATTAAGGAATAGTAACTCTTTTGTTATGTGTTGTTTGATCGTGATTGATTGATGGTCGGCACTTCATGCCAAATTTTGCTTTATAAACTGGGAGACTTTGAAGAGTATCTTGAAAAGTTCACCTAAAAGCCTCTAGAAGAGTCCAAGAAATTCAGATTCTGCACCAGAAGATGGTTGAGAAAACCTGAAAGGACTGATTACTGCTGAAGGCAGAAACTTGAACTGGATAAAGTTAAACCTGTGTGCAAACAGCGTTGGTTTATTATGTGAAGAAGCAACATGTCGATCTCTGAAGACATTCCAGATGTACAACAACAACTTGCCTTTATATAGTAATTTTAATGCAAACAAAGTCCCAAGGCACAAGTCCCAATCATGTATTTTAAAACATTGCTTTGTACATCAGGGCCTCAACAGAAACCCTGCCATCCCTTCCCCACGATGGATGGGAGGAGGCTGGGGGGGGAGGTTTAATGCTTAAAAACACGGAACCCGACCCCAATCTGATGCGTTCACGCCTGCCACCATTGTTACAGTGGAGAGTAGCATGTCGTGCGAATGGCCCATCTTGGAGAGACATTGGCATATTTAAATCAGGCTCCCACGATGCAGTTGGGATCAAGAATTAAATTTAACTGCTGCCAGCCTTGTTTCCCAAAATGAAAGGGCGCAAAATGAAGACAGGAACTATCGGCTCCAGAAGGTATGTGTTTTTTATAGCACTGCTTGTGCACCAGGAGATGCAGGAGTGCTTCCCCTGGCCCCTAAAGGAAGCCTTTGGCCTGCCTTCTGCTGCTCACGGCCTTTCACTGGTCCCTCCCTGCTGCAAATCGGCACCCACCGCCAAGCTCTGATCTACAGCCTGTCCCACCATCGCCTGCCCCACCATCACCTGCCCCACCATCACCAATCCTCCGCCCAAGCCTTGATCTTCAGTCCCCAGCAATTCCCTGCTGCTGCTGCTGGTTTTTCCACCCAGCAGTGGCCAGACGGTCAATGAAGCCAGCTGGCAGGCAGGAAATAGAAAAAACATATATAAACTCAGCGGGACCTCTGCATCCCCAGCTTTGCTGGGTTTTGTTATGTCTTGAATAAAGAGTTAGGCCAGATACTGCAAGCTCAAAGTAAGGTGTGACCGTTGTCCTTTATTACAGGTCTCAGAATGCCCTCCAGCCTGTGAGGCCTCGTTATGTACAGGTACTCTCAAGGGATTGTGGGATCCCTTGGGACTCCAGTGGATGAGCCCCCTGGTGATTAAACATGGTATTTACAGGTTTACATATATAACAACACTCCCCCCGCAAAGTCAGTAGTGTAACTATTTACAATGTGAGTCAATCTGGAGCCTTCCTTTCCCTGGTTGATCGTCTTGGTGCAAATGCTGGTTTTGGTGAGTTGTTTGTTGGGCCCTTGCTGGGCTGCTGCGCAGTTGGCCTTGCTGGGCAAGTGGGTGTGGTTAGTCCTGCTGGGCTGCTGTGGGTGATGGGTTTTGCTTCGTGGTCAACCGCTGGGTCGGTTGCCACTTGTGTGTGTGTTGGAGGGTCGAAAAAGATAGAGTCTATTGTGGGTTGTTCTGGATAGTCTGTAAATCTGAGTTTGGTTTGGTCCAAGTGTTTCCTGCAGGTGAGTCCATTTGAAACTTTGACCTGAAACACCCTACTCCCCACTTTGGCCACGACGGTGCCGGGAAGCCACTTGGGACCTTGTCCATAGTTCAACACAAATATAGGATCATTAATCTCGATTTTGCGTGACACATTTGCGCGATCATGATATGTATTCTGTTGAAGCTGCCTGCTCTCTACCTGTTCATGTAGATCAGTGTGGACTAACGAGAGCCTTGTCTTAAGTGCCCTTTTCATGAGCAGTTCAGCGGAGAGAACCCCAGTGAGCGAGTGGGATCTTGTGCGGTAACTAAGCAGGATTCGGGATAAGCGAGTCTGCAGTGAGCCTTCAGTTACCCTCTTCAAGCTCTGTTTGATTGTTTGCACTGCTCACTTTACCTGACCGTTAGATGCTGGTTTAAACGGGGAAGATATGACATATTTGATCCCATTGCAGGTCATGAACTCTTTGAACTCGGCACTGGTAAAGCACGGCCCATTGTCACTTACAAGGACATCAGGCAGGCCGTGCGTGGCAAACATGGCCCGCAGGCTTTCAATGGTGGCAGCGGACATGCTTGCCGACATTATCACACATTCAATCCATTTGGAGTATGCATCTACAACCACTAGGAACATTTTTCAAAAGAATGGGCCTGCATAGTTGACATGGACCCTGGACCATGGTTTGGAAGGCCAGGACCATAAACTTAGTGGCGCCTCCCTGGGTGCATTGCTTAACTGTGACCATGTATTACATTTGTGCACGCAAGACTCTAAGTCTGCATCGATACCGGGTCACCACACGTGGTATCTGGCTATCGCTTTCATCATTATGATGCCTGGGTGGGTGCTGTGGGGGTCACTGATGAAGGTGTCCCTGCCCTTTTTTGGCACCACTACTCGATTCCCCATAGGAGACAGTCTGCCTGTATAGACATTTCATCTCTGCGCCGCTGGTACGGCTTTATTTCTCTAACGGGATCAACTCCCATGGAGCACACAGTTTTTTACTAAGGACAGTAAGGGATCCTGGCTCGTCCAGGTTCTAATCTGTTGGGCGGTAACAGGTGATTGCTCACTCTCGAATGCTTCCATTACCATAACTAAATCTGCAGGCTGTGCCATCTCCATCCTGGTGGTGGGAAATGGTATCCTACTGAGAGCATCGGCACGATTTTCTGTGCCTGTCCTGTGGCGGATGGCGTAGTTGTATGCAGACAACGTGAGCGCCCATCTCTGGATGCGTGCCGATGTATTCATATTCATCCCCTTACTTTCAGAAAAGTGGCTTATAGTCAGTTTTCAATTCAAATTGGAGCCCAAACAGATATTGATGCATTTTCTTTACCCCATAAACACATGCTAACGCTTCTTTTTCGATCATGCTGTAGGCCATCTCAGCCTTAGACAGATTTCTGGATGAAACATAGAAACATAGAAAATAGGTGCAGGAGTAGACCATTCGGCCCTTCGAGCCTGCACCACCATTTGATAAGATCATGGCTGATCATTCCCTCAGTACCCCTTTCCTGCTTTCTCTCCATACCCCTTGATCCCCGCGAGCCAGTCCATTATGAGCAAAAAGACTTTTGATAAATTGTGGTGCAGCAAGGCCTCAAGGCCAGTCCTGACTCCCATTTGTACTAAACTGAGAGCGTACACAAAGGAACTGATTCCCGTAATCAGGAGTGCTACCATAAAGGTCTCCTACGATGGAGTGGTGCACAAATTACAACTCTGGGTGGTACAGGGCGATGGCCCCACGCTGTTCGGCAGGAACTGGCTGGGAAAGATACGCTGGAACTGAGACGATGTCCAAGCGCTCTCGTCCGTTGACGACACTTCGTGTGCCCAGGTCTTAAACAAGTTCCCCTCGCTGTTCGAACCGGGCATCGGGAAGTTCCAAGGAGCAAAAGTGCAGATCCACTTGATGCCGGGGGGCACGACCCATCCATCACAAGGCGAGAGCAGTACCATACATGATGAGAGAGCGGGTGGAGATCAAACTGGACAGGCTGCAATGAGAGGGCATAATTTCGCCGATCGAATTCAACGAGTGGGCCAGTCCGATTGTTTCAGTCCTCAAGGAAGACGACACCGTCAGAATCTGTGGTGATTACAAAGTAACTATCAATCGTTTCTCCCTGCAGGATCAATACCCGCTACCAAAGGCAGGCGACCTATTTGCGACACTGGTGGGAGGAAAAATGTTCACGAAGCTGGACTTGACCTTGGTCTACATGACGCAGGAGCTGGAGGAATCTTCGAAAGGCTTCACCTGCATCAACACGCACATTTACAACAGATGCCCGTTTGGGATTCGATTGGCCGCGGCGATATGCCAGAGGAACATGGAAAGCTTGCTGAAGTCGGTCCCTCGCACCGTGGTCTTCCAGGACGATATCTTGGTTACAGGTCGGGACACCGTCGAGCACCAGCATAACCTGGAGGAGGTTCTTAGTCGGCTTAATCGTGTGGGGCTCAGGTTAAAACGCTCGAAGTGTGTTTTTCTGGCACCTGAAGTGGAGTTCCTGGGGTGAAGAATCATGGTGGACGGCATCAGGCCCACCGATTCAAAGACGGAGGCAATCAAGAACGCACCGAGACCACAGAACGTGACGGAGCTGCGGTCGTTTCTAGGACTCCTGAACTACTTTGGTAACTTCTTACCGGGTCTTAGCACATTGTTACAACCACTGCACTCTTTACTGCATAAAGGAGATAAATGGGTATGGGGTAAAAGCCAAGAAAATGACTTTGAGAAAGCTAGGAAACTGTTATGCTCAAACAAATTGCTTGTGTTGTATGATCTATGTAAGCGTTTGGTACTAGCATGTGATGCATCGTCATATGGTGTCGGGTGTGTATTGCAACAAGCTAATGAATTTGGGAAATTGCAATCGATTGCTTATGCAGACTGGATCAACTGGGCCTTTATACATTGGGGTTTAGAAGGATGAGAGGGGAGCTCATAGAAACATATAAGATTCTGACGGGACGGGACAGGTTAGATGCGGGTAGAATGTTCCCGATGTTGGGGAAGTCCAGAACCAGGGGACACAGACTTAGGATAAGGGGTAGGCCATTTAGGACTGAGATGAGAAGAAACTTCACTCAGAGAGTTGTTAACCTGTGGAATTCCCTGCCACAGAGAGTTGTTGATGCCAGTTCATTGGATATATTCAAGAGGGAGTTAGATATGACACTGGAAGTCCATTTAGTTCAATCTTCAGCATTATCGGGAGACACTTTGTGGTAAATGTGTGCACCCCATATATCTCTGCCTCCTCAGTCTGAGGCTCTGGTTCGTCGTGATCCACCGTGGATCTGTCCTCCTGTGCAATATGGTGGTTTGCAGGATTAACAGGGTTTGCAACTCGCCTGCACATACGTTGGAAGTGTCCCATTGTTCCACAGCCCTTGCAAACGTATCTTTTGAAGCGGCATGAATGGAAACCATGATCACCCCTGCAACGCCAACAAGGTGTTAATGGCCTTGCATTCACCACCCTTGATGGTGGGCTCTGAGTCACCTGCCGACGTGCAGCTGTGGGCATGTAGCTCCTGTCCTGTTCATTACGATTCGAAAACAACATTACTTTATTCACAGTACTTGCAACAGCAAGTTTAGTACAAATGGGAGTCAGGACTGGCTGCACCACAATTTATCGAAAGTCTTTTTGCTCATAATGGACTGGTGATGAATGCCTGGGCTATCGCTATGGCTTTACTCAAGGTTGGGGTCTCTACAGTCAAAAGTTTGCCAAGTATTATTTCATGGCCAATGCCAAGTACAAAGAAGTCCCTGAGCATGTGCTCCAAGTGTCCTTCAAATTCGCAATGTCCTGCAAGGCGCCTTAGCTCGGCGACGTAGTTCACCACTTCCTGGCCTTCGGGAGGATGGGGGGGCGGGGCTTGTGTGGGGGGAGCATGCTGTGTTGGTGGCTGTCAAAGTGACCACAGGCCTTAATGTCTTGGCCAGTGGCTCCTTTCAGTCTGTTGCGGGGGACACCAACTGTATATCCCGGTGCGCTGAATTAAACAGGTCACCTTCCTCATTGAGCTCAACAGTAAACATGAGAGAGCTCGATGATTTGTAGCAGTGGCTGGTTTTCCTCACATGCAGGGTATCATTGACTGCACACATATTACTATCAGAGGTACCAGAATACCACGAGTAGCGTTTGTCAATAGAAAAGCTTACCACTCCATTAATGTCTAGCTAGTCTCCGATCACAGGAGCAGGCTCATGCAAGTTTGTGAATGGTACCCAAGCAGCTGTCATGATGCATTTATCTTGTGAAAGTCTACCACCCCCCCAATATTTGACCATAGTAAAATAGTTACTGGAGGACAAGGGATATCCCCTACACACATAGCTCATCACACCCCTTTGCAATCTCACCACGCCTCAGCAACTCAGGTAAGATCAAAGCCTGGGACCATCAGGATCATTATTGAACATGCCATAGTGAAGCAGAGGTTTAGGTGCCTTGACAAGTCTAGGAGTCATGACAATATGCCCCATAAAGACTCATCCTAGTATTGTGCTGTATCCTGCACAACCTCACCATATAGAGAGGTCTGCATTTGGAAGATGCAGAACAGCAAAAGCAGCAAACCTTGTCGGGTGAGGAAGATCGGAGGAAGGCAAGGATGCAGTGGAAGTAGGGAGACCACCTCAGCAAAAGATGTGAGATCAGCTAATTGCTCAGCGATTCCACTCACCTACTCATTCTCCTGCCCTGAAAACTTACATGGAGCTCCTCTGCATTAACAGTCCTTGTTACGTCCTTCACCACTCCCTTAATCCTGCATTAAGGAACAGTCAAACCATTCAGACAACTGCTATATCAATAGGCAGACTCAGAACTTGCTATTGAATCACACTGTCGATCAAAATGCCAAATGTAATAAAGGTAATTGCCTTCTATTCATTTCTCACCCAAGTGTCATTTTTTGGTGCCTTTCTTATAAGAAAGTTTCTTAACTCTACTACTCCTATGATATGCTCCCCTAGTGGCTTCAATAATCATCATCATCATAGGCAGTCCCTCGAAACGAGGATGACTTGCTTCCATCCAAAAAGGGATGAGTTCACAGGTGTTTCAATGAAGGACCTAATATTCCAGGTCCTGAACTACATCTTGAAGGATGGAAGATGCCTGTACATGGATTTTTTTAACGTGGGGTGGCCGTTGCACACCAGCCACCACACGAGCTTGACAGAGCTAGGTCTTGATCCACTGGCAAGGATTAGCCAAGACGACTGGAGACCAGCTCTGCTGCATGGGCCTAGTGCGCACACATATCGCAGAGTGGGCTGGCCCATGCTGCCCCTGGGCCCTTCCCTCTTTTGGCCCAGAATTCACGCCTCTCCCAGGCCCTGATCACATCCTTGTACATTCTCTCATCACGCCTTCACCCCGTGTGCTGCCCCTGGGCCCTTCCCTCTTTTGGCCCAGAATTCACGCCTCTCCCAGGCCCTGATCACATCCTTGTACATTCTCTCATCACGCCTTCACCCCGTTTTATGATTTGGACCGCACGTTCCGTCTGGCCATTGGAAGCCGGCTTGAACGGCGCTGTCCTGACATGTTTGATGCCATTACCCGACATGAACTCCCGGAATTTATAGCTAGTGAAACACGGGCTATTGTCGCTAACTAGGATGTCCGGCAAGCTGTGGGTCGCAAAGACCGCACGCAGACTCTCCACTCTGGTGGATATCGTGCACGAATTCAATATGATGCACTCGATCCATTTCGAGTACGCATCAACAAAAATGAGAAACATTTTTCCCATGAACGGGCCCGCGTAGTCTATGTGAATGCGTGACCATGGCTTGGTGGGCCAGGTCACGGGCTGAGAGGGGTCTCCCTGGGGGCATTGCCCAGCTGGGCACACGTCTTGCACCTGCAAACACAGTGTTCCAGGTCCGCATCAATTCCCGGCCACCATACATGTGACCGGGCAATGGCCTTCATAAGCACTATGCCTGGGTGCTCGCTGTGGAGTTCCCTGATGAATGCTTCCCTATCCCACTGGGACATGACTACCCGGCTGCCCCAGAGTAGGCAGTCGGCTTGGATGGAGAGTTCATCCATCCGTCTGTGAAACGGTCTGACCTCTTCAGGGCATGCTCCGTGTGCGGGCGCCCAATCCCCAGTCAGAACACATTTCTTAATCAGAGATAGGAGGGGATCTCTGTTTGTCCAGGTTTTGATCTGGTGGGCTGTGATGGGGGAGCCTGTGCTGCCAAAGACATCGACAGCCATGACCATCTCCGCGTTTTTCTCCGCTGTCCCCTCAGTGGTGGCCAGTGGAAGCCTGCTGAGCGCGTCAGCGCAATTTTCGATGCCTGGCCGGTGCCATATGGTGTAGTCATATGCAGCCAGCATGAGAGCCCATCGCTGTATGCGAGCTGACGTATTGGCATTGACAGCTTTGCTGTCGGACAACAGGGATGTTAACGGCTTGTGGTCCGTTTCTAACTCGAACCTTCTGCCAAAAAGGTACTGGTGCATCTTTTTCACCCTGTAGACACATGCGAGTGCTTCCTTTTTAACCATCCCATACCCCCTTTCTGCTTGGGAGAGCGACCTGGAGGCATAAGCCACAGGTTGGAGTTGACCCTCATCATTAATCTGCTGCAACACGCACCCAAATCCATAGGATGATGCATCGCATGTCAAAACCAATTTCTTACAGGGGTCGTACAGGGTCAATAACTTATTAGAACAAAGCAGGTTCCACGCCTGATTGAAAGCCCCTTCCTGACAGTCCCCCCAAAACAAATCGCAACTCTTACGCAGGAGCACATGTAACGGCTCCAGCAATGTACTTAAGTTCAGTAGAAAGTTCCCAAAATAGTTCAATAGTCCCAGCAATGACCGCAACTCTGATGTGTTGCCGGGCCTGGTCATGCGACGGATTGCCTCTGTTTTGGATTCGGTAGGCCGAATCCCATCTACGGCAACCCTCCTGCCCAAAAACTCGACCTCTGGGGCCAAAAACACACACTTGGGCTTCTTTAGTCGAAGGCCTACTCGGTCCAGTCGGCGTAGCACCTCCTCCAGGTTGTGGAGGTGTTCCTCGGTGTCTCGACCCGTGATAAGGATGTCATCCTGAAATACGATTGTTCCAGGGATGGATTTTAGCATGTTCCATGTTCCATGTTCCTCTGAAAGATAGCGGCTGCTGAACGAATGCCAAATGGACACCTGTTGTAGACAAACAGCCCCTTGTGCGTGGTGATGGTGGTCAGTAGCTTGGATTCTTCGGCCAGTTCCTGGGTCATGTAGGCCGAAGTGAGGTCCAACTTGGTGAGCAGCTTGCCGCCTGCCAGCATGGCAAAAAGATCCTCCGCTCTCGGAAGCGGGTATTGGTCCTGAAGGGACACTTGGTTGATGGTGGCCTTGTAGTCGCCACAGATCCTGACCGAGCCATCCGTTTTTAGAACAGGGACAATGGGACTTGCCCAGTCGCTGAATTCAATGGGCGAAATTATGCCCTCTCTTAGCAACCTGTCCAACTCACTCTCAATTTTCTCCCGCATCACATACGGCACAGCTCTGGCTTTGTGGTGCACTGGTGTGGCGTCCGGGGTGATGCGTATCCTTACTTTGGTGCCTCTGAAAGTCCCGACGCCAGGTTGAAATAATGACTCAAATTTTAGTAGGACCTGTGAGCATGAACTTCATTCCACAGATGAAATGGCGTGCACATCACCCCATTTCCAGTTCATCTCGGCTAGCCAGCTCCTCCCCAAAAGTGTGGGACCATTTCCCAGGACAATCCAGAGTGGCAGCCGGTTCTGAGATCCATTATGTGTGACCACCAACATTGCACTGCCTAGCACTGGGATGATCTCTTTGGTATACGTCTGTAATTGCGTGTCAATACATTCGAATTTGGGTCTGCTAGCTCTGAGTGGCCACAGTTTCTCGAATTGTTGGACACTCATACGTGACTGGCTGGCTCCATGCGTACCGGGGATGCCGTTTAACAGTACTCTCATCATCATAGGTGGCGTTTTTGTGTATGAGCTGTGGATGTTTGCCACCTGGACCCGCTGAACTTCAGCGTCCATTGCTGTGTCCCAGGCATACCCCTGCCTTACAGACCCCTCTTGTGATTCATCCACTTCATAAACCAGCCTCGCTGCAGGCTTCCTGCACATCCTGGCTAAATGTCCACTCAAGTTACAATTTCTGCAGATGAATTGTTGAAACCGGCAGGTCTTCGCAGCATGTTTGCCCCCGCACCTCCAGCACAAGCTGAGATTGTTGTGAACAAAAGAGCTGTTACCAGGCATTCCTCTCTGATTGTCTCTTTGATTACTCTTGAGCACTCTGTTTGTGGGTGTCAATGGTCCCATCCTGGGACGTATTGTCCCTTGTGATGGTGTAAATGTCCGTTCAACCTGCCATTGTCTCTGTTGCGGGCCCACCCTAGAGTATGTTACTGCCTGGTTGGTGTCGAATTGCCCTTGCCTGCCTGCGGGGTTCTGAGTCGCATTTACCATGTTAACTCCCTGCTCCATCGCCACGTTGGGAGCAGAGTTGCGCGCATATGTGATCTTGGTTTCCTCCTCCCCCGCCATGAAGGTTTGAGCCATCAACGCCACTGCTTCCAAGGTCAAGTCCTTGGTCTCAATTAGCTTCCTAAAAATCCCGGCGTGACCAATGCCCTCAATAAAGAAATCCTTTAACATCTCCCCCCTGCAGGCGTCCGTGAACTTACAGAGGTTGGCCAAGCGTCGAAGGTCCGCAACGAAGTTCAGTATGCTCTGCCCTTCCCGACGTCGGTAAGCGTATAGTATCGATGTCGGGCCATGTGTATACTACTCGCCGCTTTGAAGTGCTCACCGATCAGTTTGCTGAGCTCCTCGAAGGTCTTGTCCGCCAGCTTCTCGGGTGCGAGCAGGTCTTTCATCAGCGCATACGTCTTAGGTCCACAGCTGGTCAGTAGATGCGCCCTTTGCTTGTCAGCCGCTGCCGCTCCCAGCCAGTTCTTCGTGACAAAGCTCTGCTGGAGCCTGTCAATGACTTCATCTAACTCCTTTTTGAATATATTTAGTGAATTGGCCTCAACAACTTTCTGTGGTAGAGAATTCCACAGGTTCACCACTCTCTGAGTGAAGAAGTTTCTCCTCATCTCAGTCCTAAATGACTTACCACTTATCCTTAGACTGTGACCCCTGGTTCTGGACTTCCCCAACATTGGGAACATTCTTCCTGCATCTAACCTGTCTAAACCCATCAGAATTTTAAACATTTCTATGAGGTCCCCTCTCATTCTTCTGAACTCCAGTGAATACAAGCCCAGTTGATCCAGTCTTTCTTGATAGGTCAGTCCCGCCATCCCGGGAATCAGTCTGGTGAACCTTCGCTGCACTCCCTCAATAGCAAGAATGTCCTTCCTCAGGTTAGGAGACCAAAACTGTACACAATACTCCAGGTGTGGCCTCACCAAGGCCCTGTACAACTGTAGCAACACCTCCCTGCCCCTGTACTCAAATCCCCTCGCTATGAAGGCCAACATGCCATTTGCTTTCTTAACCGCCTGCTGTACCTGCATGCAAACCTTCAATGACTGATGTACCATGACACCCAGGTCTCGTTGCACCTCCCCTTTTCCTAATCTGTCACCATTCAGATAATAGTCTGTCTCTTTGTTTTTACCACCAAAGTGGATAACCTCACATTTATCCGCATTATATCCACCGTGGATCTGTCCTCCTCTGCAACATGGTGGTTTGCAGGTTTAACAGGCTTTGCAGCTCACCTGCACACTCGTTGGAGGTGTCCCATTGTTCCACAGCCCTTGCAAATGTACTCTTTGAAGTGGCATGAATGGAAACTATGATCACCCCCGCAGTGCCACCAAGGTGTTAATGGCCTTTCATTCATCACCCTTGATGGTGGACTCTGAGTCATCTGCGGACATGCAGCTGCAGGTATGTGTGACCTGCCCTGTACGTTATGATTCGAAAACAACATCACTTTGTTCACTGTACTTGTAGCAGCATTTGGATGCTGAGAGATTTGTTTTGTGTTGTCACTGGTGGCAATGAACGCCTGAGCTATCGCTATGGCCTCACTCAAGGATGGGGTCTCTACAGTCAAAAGTTTGCGAAGTATGATTTCATGGCCAATGCCAAGTAAGAAAAAGTCTCTCAGCATGTGCTCCAAATGTCCTTCAAAAATTCGCAATGTCCTGCAAGGTGTCTTAGCTCGGTGACATAACTCGCCACTTCCTGACCTTCAGACATTTTGTAGGTGTAGAACCGGTACTTCGTCATCAGAACGCTTTCTTTCGGGTTCAAATGCTCTTGGACCAGTGTGCACAAATCGTCGTACGATTTCTCCGTGGGTTTCGCTGGAGTGAGCAGATTCTTCATGAGGCCATACGTTGGTGCCCCACAGACGGTGAGGAGGATCGCCCTTTGTTTGGCAGTGCTCTCTTCCCCATCTATCTCGGCCACGAAGTATTGGTCGAGTCGCTCCACAAAAGTTTCCCAATCATCTCCCTCCGAGAATTTCTCCAGGATGCCCACTGTTCTCTGCATCTTTGGGTTCGCTATCTGTATCTCTTCGCCAATTGTTGTGTATGGAGAAAGAGTCAGACTGAACACTGTGAGCTCAAAGTAAAGTGTGACCTTCGTCTTTTATTGCAGGTCTCTAGAGTGCCTCTCCAACCTGTGAAGCCTCCTTAAATACCTGTGCTCCCAAGGGATTATGAGATCCCTTGGGACTCCAGGGGATGAGCCCTCCGGTGGCTGTACAGAGTAAATACAAGTCCACGTATATAACAGAAAGGGTAAGTGAAGATGTGTGGGGATTGTTCATATCGTACAGGTAGTGAGAGATAGAGAAGAAGGAAGATGGATTGTGGATAGGGAGTTGAGGAATGTAAAGCCATGTGTGTAAAATGCAAAGTGTGCAAGGAATGCTAGGATGTGAGAAGAAAATGCTGTTCATGTATGGTGTGAAGAGAGCAAAGGAAGAGGTGAGTGTGTTTGGAATTAGAAAGAGAGGTGTTGCCTTTGTGATTACATGCTGAAGGATGTGTTGGAGGGGAGGGAATTGTTGAAGTGGTGGTGGAGGGGTAAGAGGAGTGTTAGGTGTTGTTGAAAGACATGGAGAGGTGAAGGGTTGAAGAGCTGTATTCACGCTTACTGCACTGCACTTGTGAGGTCTTTCAACCTCTTCCTACATTGAAGCCAGGTCCTGGAGGTGATGCCGATGGCAATGATCCTGCCAGCCAGCACAAGCTGCTGGGAAAGAGCACCTCCCTCCTTACCTCCTCCTCCACCAGGATCTCCAGGGTGGCATCAGAAATCTTGAGGTGGGGCAGCCCTCCAGCTCATTTCTGTTGCCACCCTTGGATTCTACCATTGAAAATCAAAGCAGAGTATGTAACCTGACTTTAAGAGGTGCATCCCACCATAAATAGGCCTTGGGAGATCTGCTGTGTGATGTCGGCAGGCTGTCCAATTCCCACTGGGGCTTCTATAAATATTACACAAGCTGACAAGAAGATAATTTAAATCTTGTACAATTCCTCCTGCAACTATTTATTCCCACTCCAGTTTTGTTTGGTGTATCATATGACAATAATAGCATCTTGTCGTCTACACCTCAGCCTGACAAAAAGATTTACAAAGATACTTTATTGAAAACATGTCTTGTGCATACAACAGCTTTCTGTACAATATTTTCAATATAAATACTCAACACTTATTGATGGCTTTGTTTTAATGGTCAAGACCGAGCTTGTGACTTTGATGATAAACCAGTTAACTTGGTATTTTTTAAATAATCTTTCCTGTTTACTGCATTGACTTGTTTTGACTCTGGATGTTTATTGCTTGTAATTTTCATCTAAAACACTAGAGACCAGTCTTGCACTGATGTCCACAAGGCTGAAAGCTAATTATTTATCTTTTTTAAAGCATAGCATAATAGCCAAGGACAAAAAATGGCATTTGACCTCTTGGAGCTCATCCCATGAGTACCCTAACTGTCTCAGCCTAGAAACCATTTACATTTTTAATGCTCTAATATCCTTGCTCTACCTTGCTTCGTAGAATATTCCAAAAGACATTTGACTACAGTACCTCAAAGCTTTTTTTTCCCATAGCAACTGTCAAGGCTGCTCTATAAACATTCGGCAGGAAGGTCACTGCTGACAGTGAGTTTGACCTGGATCGTCCTTCTACCTAGTGATGGAGCACTATGCTACTGCAAAGTGATTAATTTAATAGTCAAGCTAAGAGTTGGCAAAATTTGCTCCTTGGAGAGGCTCAGGATTGACAGGCAATTGAGAGTGGGTCTTAAACTTCTGGCTTCTGATACAAAAAAAGGAATCATGTAGCAGTAGATCATTCTGTGTTCTTTTAATGTAATGCTCATTTCCTGTGCCTTTATGATATTACTTTTTATAATTAAAGCTTACATGATTTACCTTCTCGTTCCTCCTATGTTCCAAATATGGTACCCTATTCGCTGTTCCTCCTTCCTGCATCCCCAATCTGTTGAAAGTAAGACTTACTGCACCCACTCTAATTTATTCATTCCCTGGACCTCAAAACTGTGGACTTCTTACTACCCTCAGTGTTTCCTTTATCCTATAATCTTTTGGTTTTTAAAATCCAAGCATGGTATTATCTAATCACTATTACATGATTTACCTCCTCTATTCTTTCCAACCTTGGTCGTGTCTTGCATAATTCTTCACTTAAGTTTTTGCAGACTGTAGCTAAATAAATTGCCACAGAGTGGAGCTATTGCATGATCATTCACTACAGCACAGATGGTGTTAGCAAACATTGTGTGCCCATCAAAGTGAGGAAAGTTACTGCTGGGAATGGAATTCTTTTTATTTTGGGCAGCTGGTATAACCATTTGGAGCTCTCAGGTACAGGTACAGCACAGCCAGATGAACAGTGGAGTTCCCTTTGCTTTACCCCCAACAATATTCCATGGCAGGAATAACACCATTAATTACATTTACCACCTTTAATGTCCCAAGGCACTTCACATAGGTATAATCAAGCAATCATGGATGTCCAGCCAGAGAAGGAGATTTTAGGAAGGGTGACCAAAATTAGTCAAAAGTGGTGGGTTCTAGCGAGGGTCTTAAAGGTAGAGATAGAGATGGCGATGCAGAGGGGATTCCAGAGTGTAGGGCTGAGTATGCTGAAAGCACGACCGGCAATGTAGGGTGAAGGGAGGGATCTACAAGAGACCAGAAGCAGAGGAACAGAGGGTTCTGGAGTAGTGGTTGTAGAGCTGGGGGAAATAACAGCGATAGGGAGGAACCAGGAGTGGATTTAAACACAAGGATGAACATTTTAAATTGGAGGCGTTGAAGGACCAGGAGCCAATGTAGCTCATCAAGGACAGGAGTAATGAGTGAGCAAGGATACGATATGGGCAGTTTTGGATGAGCTGAAGTTTATAGAGTATGGAGCTTGGGAAGCTGGCCAGGAGGCCATTGGAACACTCGAGTCTGGAGGTGACTGCGATGGATGAGAGTTTTAGCAGCAGATGGGCTAAGGCATGGCGTGCTGGGCAAAGTTATGGAAGGGGATCTTTGTAATGGAGCGGTATGGAGTTGAAAGTTCAGTTCTATGTCGAATAGGACACAGAGGTTGCGAACAGTCTGATTCAACCTGACACTGTGGATGAGAAAGTAGATGGAATTAGTGGCAAGGATAAACAGCTTCTTGCGGAAGCTGAAGACGATGACTTTGGTCTTCCCACTGGTGGAAATTGTGGCTCATCCAAGACTGGATGTTGAACAAGCAGTCTGACAGTACACAGGCACTGGAGGTTTTAAGAGAGATGGAGAGGTAAAACTTTGTGTCATCAGTGTACACATGAAAGATGATGTCACCAGTGGGTAGCATGAGGATGAGGAAAAGGATAAATTCAAACATGGAGTTGCGGGAAAGGTAGGCACAGACTTAGAAGGTGACTGCACATTCATGAACTTTGGATAAGATAAGCAAATCTCAGAAGCACATCCCTTATTGCATCAGTCTGATATTTTTCCGACTTCCAACACCAGCCATTCTATGGCATCTTTGATTGAGATTAACAATTAGTGTAAAATCAGGGATAGAGACATAAGCATAGACATAGAAAATAGGTGCAGGATCAGGCCATTCGGCCCTTAAAGCCTGCACCACCATTCAAGAGGGAGTTAGATATGGCCCTTATGGCTAAAGGGATCAAGGGGTATGGAGAGAAAGCAGGAAAGGGGTACTGAGGTGAATGATCAGCCATGATCTTATTGAATGGTGGTGCAGGCTTGAAGGGCCGAATGGCCTACTCCTGCACCTATTTTCTATGTTTCTATGTTTCTATGTTTCATGGCTGAACATGCAACTTCAGTAACCCACTCCTGCCTTCTCTACCCCCGATCCCTTTAGCTGTAAGGGCCACATATTGAATATATCCAATGAACTGGACTCAACAACTTTCTGTGGTAGAGAATTCCATAGGTTCACAATTCTGTGGGTGAAAAAGTTTCTCCTCATCTTGGTCCTATATGGCTTACCCCTTATCCTTAGACTGTGACCCCTGGTTCTGGACTTCCCCAACATCGAAAATATTCTTCCTGCATCTAACCTGTCCAATCCCGACAGAATTGTATATGCTTCTATGAGATCCCCTCTCATTCTTCTAAATTCCAGTGAATACAAGCCTAGTCGATCCAGTCTTTCCTCATATGTCAGTCCTGCCATCCCGGGAATCAGTTTGGTGAACCTTCGCTGCACTCCCCCAATAGCAAGAATGTCCTTGCTCTGGTTAGGAGACCAAAACTGCACACAATTTTCAAGGTGTGGTCTCACCAAGGCTCTGTACAACTGCAGCAAGGCCTCCCTGCTCCTATACTCAAATCCTCTCGCTATGAAGGCCAACATGCCATTTGCTTTCTTAACTTCCTGCTGTACCTGCATGCCTACTTTCAATGACTGATGTACCATGACACCCAGGTCGCGTTGTACCTCCCCTTTTACTAATCTGTCACCAATCAGCTAATAATCTGCCTTCCTGTTTTTGCCACCAAAATGGATAACCTCACACTTATCCACATTATACTGCATCTGCCATGCATTTGTGCACTCAATTAGCCTGTCCAAGTCACCATGCAGCCTCTTACATAGAAACATAGAAAATAGGTGCAGGAGTAGGCCATTCGGCCATTCGAGCCTGCACCACCATTCAATAAGATCATGGCTGATCATTCACCTCAGTACCCCTTTCCTGCTTTCTCTCCATACCCCTTGATCCCTTTAGCCATAAGGGCCATTTCTAATTCCCTCTTGAATATATCCAAAGAACTGGCATCAAAAACTCTTTGCGGTAGGGAATTCCACAGGTAAACAACTCTCTGAGTGAAGAAGTTTCTCCTTATCTCAGTCCGAAATGGCTTACCGCTTATCCTTAGACTGTGTTCCCTGGTTCTGGACTTCCCCAACATCGGGAACATTCTTCCTGCATCTAACCTGTCCAGTCCCATCAGAATTTTAAATGTTTCTATGAGATCCCCTCTCATCCTTCTAAACTCCAGTGAATATAGGCCCAGTCGATCCAGTCTCTCCTCATATGTCAGTCCTGCCATCCCGGGAATCAGTCTGGTGAACCTTCACTGCACTACCTCTGTTGTGTATATGTAAAGCATGCACTCCCATGTTCCGCCACCAGGGAGTGCATCTGCTGAAGTCCAAAGGGATCCCAGCATCCTCTGGGAGCACTGTATATATGATCAGGTAGATAGCAGGTGGCAGCAACAAAATGTAAACAATGGTCGCGCCTCTGTATCACAGGAAATTGATCTGAATGACCCTGTGTATGTGCTAAACTATGGACATGGTTGCAAGTGGATCACGGGCACGGTTATAGCTAAAGAAGGGAGTAGGGTGTTTGTAGTCAAACTAGACAATGGACAAATTTGCAGAAAGCCTCTGGATCAAACGAGGCTGCGGTTCAAGACTGCCCTGAATAACCCACAGCAGACACCACCTTTTTCGAGCCCACAACACACACCCAAAGGATCAATGACACCACCCCGGACCAAGAAATCGAACCCATCACGCCCAACAGCCCAGCAAGGCCAGGCTCACCCAGCAGCCCTGCAGAGCCAACAACACGCCAGCCCAGCGAGGGCACAGCCAACACATCAGAACAAACATTTGTACCGAGGCAGTCCACCAGGGAAAGAAAGGCTCCCGACCGCCTCACCTTGTAAATAATTTTCACTTTGACTTTGGGGGGCAGGGATGCTGTTGTGTATCTGTAAAGCATGCACTCCCATGTTCCGCCACCAGGGAGTGCATCCCCTGAAGTCTAAAGGGATCCCAGCATCCCTTGGGTGCACTGTATATAAACCGGCCCCTAAGGCCTGTTCCTCACTCTGGAATGTCTTAATAAAGACTGAGGTCACTGTTACTTTAACCTCCCTGTGTGCAGTTTCATCTGTGTTAAGAACACAACACCCTCAATAGCAAAAACGTCCTTCCTCAGATTAGGAGACCAAAACTGAAAACAATATTCCAGGTGAGGTCTCACCAAGACCCTGTACAACTGCAGTAAGACCTCCCTGCTCCTATACTCAAATCCCCTAGCTAAGAAGGCCAACATACCATTTGCCTTCCTCACTGCCTGCTGTACCTATATGCCAACTTTCAATGACTGATATACCATGACACCCAAGTATTGTTGCACCTTCTCTTACCCTAATCTTCCACCATTCAGATAATATTCTGTCTTCGTGTTTTTGCCCCCAAAGTGGATAACCTCACATTTATCCATATTATACTGCATCTGCCATGCATTTGCCCACTCACCTAACCTGTCCAAGTCACCCTGCAGCCTCTTAGCGTCCTCCTCACAGCTCACACTGCCACCCAGCTTAGTGTCATCTGCAAACTTGGAGATATTACACTCAATTCCTTCATCTAAATCATTAATGTTTATTGTAAATAGCTGGGGTCCCAGCACTAAGCCCCGTGGCACCCCACTAGTCATTGCCTGTCATTCTGAAAAGGACCCGTTTATCCCGACTCTCTGCTTCCTGTCTGCCAACCAGTTCTCTATCCATGTCAGTACATTACCTCCAATACCATGTGCTTTGATTTTGCACACCAATCTCTTGTATGGGACCTTGTCAAAAGCCTTTTGAAAGTCCAAATACATCACATCCACTGGTTCTCCCTTGTCCACTCTACCAGTTACATCCTCAAAAAATTCCAGAAGATTTGTCAGCATGATTTCCCTTTCATAAATCCATGCTGACTTGGACCGATCCTGTCACTGCTTTCCAAATGCGCTGCTATTTCATCTTTAATAACTGATTCCAACATTTTCCCCACTACTGATGTCAGGCTAACCGGTCTATAATTACCCGTTTTCTCTCTCCCTCCTTTTTTAAACAGTGGTGTTACATTAGCTACCCTCCAGTCCATAGGAACTGATCCAGAGTTGATAGACTGTTGGAAAATGATCACCAATGCATCCACTATTTCGAGGGCCACTTCCTTAAGTACTCTGGGATGCAGACTATCAGGCCCCAGAGATTTATCGGCCTTCAATCCCATCAATTTCCCTAATGCAATTTCCCGCTTTATAAGGATATCCTTCAGTTCCTCCTTCTCATTAGACCCTCGGTCCCCTAGTATTTCCGGAAGGTTATTTGTGTCTTCCTTCGTGAAAATAGAACCAAAGTATTTGTTTAACTGGTCTGCCATTTCTTTGTTCCCAATTATAAATTCACCTGAATCTGACTGCAGGCTACCTATGTTTGTTTTCACTAATCTTTTTCTCTTCACATATCTATAGAAGCTTTTGCAGTCAGTTTTTATGTTCCCAGAAAGCTTCCTCTCATACTCTATTTCCCCCCTCCTAATTAAACCCTTTTTCCTCTTCTGCTGCATTACAAAATTCTCCAAGTCCTCAAGTTTGCTGATTTTCCTGGCCAATTTATATGCCTCTTCCTTGGATTTAACACAATCCTTAAGTTACCTTGTTAGCCTCGGTTGAGCCATCTTTCCCATTTTATTTTTTACTCCAGACAGGGATGTACAATTGTTGAAGTTCATCCATGTGATCTTTCAATGTTTGACATTGCCTATCCACCGTCAACCCTTTAAGTATCATTTGCCAGTCTATTCTAGCCAATTCATGCCTCATACCATCGAAGTTACCTTTCCCCAAGTTCAGGACCCTAGTCTCTGAATTAACTGTGTCACTCTTCATCTTAATAAAGAATTCCACCATATTATGGTCACTCTTCCCCAAGGGGCCTCGCACAACATGATTGGTAATTAGTCCTTTCTCATTACACATCATGCAGTCTAGGATGGCCAGGCCTCTAGTTGGTTCCTCGACATATTGGTCTGGAAAACCATCCCTAATACACTCCAGGAAATCCTCCTCCACCGCATTGCTACCAGTTTGGTTAGCCCAATCAATATGTAGATTAAAGCCACTCATGATAAACATAAAACATAGAAACATAGAAAATAGGTGCAGGAGTAGGCCATTCGGCCCTTCGAGCCTGCACCGCCATTTAATAAGATCATGACTGATCATGATATCTTCTGTACCTTTATTGCACGCATCCCTAATTTCTTGTTTGATGCTGTCCCCATCCTCATTACTACTGTTTGGTGGTCTGTATACAACTCCCACTAGCGTTTTCTGCCCTTTGGTATTCCGTAGCTCCACCCATACAGATTCCACATCATCCAAGCTAATGTCCTTCCTTACTATTGCATTAATTGCCTCTTTAACCAGCAACCTCACCCCACCTCCTTTTCCTTTCTGTCTATCCATCCTAAATGTTGAATACCCCTGGATGTTGAGTTCCCAACCTTGGTCACCCTGGAGCCATGTCTCCGTGATGCCAATTACATCATACCTGTTAACTGCTATCTGTGCAGTTAATTCATCCATCTTATTCTGAATACTCCTCGCATTGAGGCACGGAGCCTTCAGGCTTGTCTTTTTAACACCCTTTGCCCCTTTAGGATTTTGCTGTAATGTGGCCCTTTGTGCTTTTTGCCTTGGGTTTCTCTGCCTCCACTTTTACTTTTCTTCTTTCTATCTTTAGCTTCTGCCCCCAATTATACTTCCCTCTGTCTCCCTGCATAGGTTCCCATCCCCCTGCCATATTAGTTGAGTCCTGGTACTATTCTTGTGAATCTGCGCTGCATTCCTTCAAATGCCAATATACCAAGGTGCAATGCCCAGAACTGTTCACAATACACCAGATGTAGTCTAACCCAGGCTTTTTTCAGCTGTAACAGAACTTCCTTCCCTTTATATTCTAACCCTCTAGTTCTAAAGGCTGACATTCCATTAACCTTTTGTACCTGACTACAACAACACTTGTGTTTATATAGCACCTTTAATGTTGTGAAACGTTCTCGGGCTCTTCACAAGAGTATTATGAAACAAAAAAGTTGGCACCGAGCAGCATAAGTAGAAATTAGCGCAGGCGACCAAAAGCTTGGTCAAAGAGGTAGGTTTTAAGGAGCGTCTTGAAGGAGGAAAGAGAGGTAGAGAGGCAGAGAGTTGTAGGCAGGTAGTTGCAGAGCTTGAGGCCTAGGCAACAGAAGGCACTGCCACCGATGATTGAGCGATTATAATCAGGGATGCCCAAGTGGGCAGAATCAGAGGAGCGCTTACATCTTTGGGGGTTGTGGGGTTGGAGGAGATTACAGAGATAGGGTGGTCGAGGCGAGGCCCTGGAGGGATTTCAAAATAAGGATGAGAATTTTGAAATTGAGGCATTGCTTAACCGGAAGCCAATGTAGGTCAGCGAGCACAGGGGTGATGGGTGAGCGGGACTTGGTGCGAGTTAGGACATGGGCAGCCGGGTTTTGGATCACCTCTAGTTTATGTAGGGTAGAATGTGGGAGGCCAGCCAGGCGTGCGTTGCAATAGTTAAATTTAGAGGTAATAAAGGCATGGATGAGGGCTTCAGCAGCGGATGAGCTGAGGCAAGGGCTGAGATGGGTGATGTTACGGAGTTGGAAATAGGCGGTCTTACTTATGCTGCAGATATGTGGTCGAAAGCTCATTGCGGGTTCAAATATGACACCATGGTTGCAAACAGACTGGTTCAGCCTCAGGCAGAAGTTGGGGAGAGGGATGGAGTCAATGGCTAGCGAATTGATTTTGTGGCGGGGACCGAAAACAATGACTTCGGTCTTCCCAATATTCAATTGGAGAAAATTTCTGCTCATCCAGAACTGGATGTCGGACAAGCAGTCTGACAATTTAGAGACCGTGGAGGGGTCGAGAGAAACGGTAGTGCGGTAGAGCTGGGTGTCATCAGCGTACATGTGGTTCCAGGGTTACAGGATTATATCTGGTTACAGGGTTTTCAGACGGGATAGAAAGGGGGGTAAAAAAGGAAGGGGGTGGGGTCGCAGTATTAATTAAAGAAACAATTACAGCTGTGGAAAGAGATGATATGTTAGAGACGTCATCAAACGAGGCCATATGGGTTGAATTGAAGAACAAAAAAGGGGTGATCACACTTGTGGGAGTGTACTATAGACCCTCAAACAGTCAGAGGGAGATAGAAGAACACATATGTGGGCAAATTGCTGAAAGGTGCAAATACTATAGAGCTGTAATAGTGGGAGATTTCAACTATCCTAAAATTAACAGTATGAATGGTACAGAGGGTGCGGAATTCCTAAAATGCATTCAGGAGAACTTCTTTAGCCAGCAAGTAACAAGCCCAACAAGGGAGGGGGAGGTTTTGGACTTGGTTTTGGGGAATGAAGAGGGGCAGGGCAGGGGTATCAGTGGGAGGGAATTTGGGTGCTAGTGATCATAATTCAGTAAGATTTAGGGTAGTTATGGAAAAGGACAAAGGTGGACCAGGAAAAAAATTCTCAATTGGGGTAAAGCCAATTTTGCTGAGCTGAGATGGGATTTGGCTAAGATGGACTGGAAACGGCTACTTGATGGTAAATCAGTGTTAGGGCAGTGGGAGGGATTCAAGGAGGAGGTCCTGAGGGTACAGAGCAAGTATGTTCCATTAAAAAAAAGGGTAGGGCTAACAAAGCTAGAGCCCCCTGGATGTCAAGGGACATAGAGGGTAAGATAAAGAAAAAATGGAAGCTTATGACAGATTCCGAGAACTCAATAATGCAGAGACTCTAGAGGAATATAAGAAGTGCAGGGGTGCAATTAAAAAAAATATCAGGAAAGCAAAGAGAGAGCATGAAAGAATGTTGTCAAGTAAAATCAGGGAAAACATAAAGATGTTTTATAAATTCATTAAGAGCAAGAGGATAACTAGAGAAAGAATGGGGCCTATTAGAGACCACAAAGAAAATCTGTGTGTGGAGGCAGAAAATGTGGGTATGATTCTTAATGAATACTTTGCATCTGTTTTCACAAAAGAGAGTGGCGATGCAGACTTTGCAATGAGGGAGGAGAAGCATGAAATATTGGACAAGACATGCATAGTGAGAGAGGAAGTACTAAGGGGCTTAGCAGCTTTGAAAGTGGATAAATTCCCAGGCCCGGATGAAATGTATCCCAGGTTGTTAAGAGAAGCAAAAGAGGAAATAGTAGAGGCTCTGACCATCATTTTCCAATCCTCTCTGGCTACAGGTGTGGTTCCAGAGGACTGGAGGACTGCTAATGTTGTACTTTTGTTTAAAAAGGGAGAAAGGGATAGACCAAGTAATTACAGACCAGTCAGCCTGACCTCAGTGGTGGGAAAATTATTGGAAAAAATCCTGAGGGAGAGGATAAATCTTCATTTGGAAAGACATGGATTAATCAAGGACAGTCAGCATGGATTTGTCAAGGGAATGTCGTGTCTGACGAACTTGATTGAATTTTTCGAGGAGGTAACCAGGAGGGTCGATAAGGGCAGTGTATATGATGTAGTGTATATGGATTTTAGCAGACTGGTCATGAAAGTAAAAGCCCTTGGGATCCAGGGCGAAGTGGCAATTTGGATCCAAAATTGGCTCAGAGGCAGGAAGCAAAGGGTAATGGTTGATGGGTGTTTTTTGACTGGAAGGCTGTATCCAATAGGCTTCCACAGGAATCAGTGCTGGGCCCCTTACTTTTTGTGGTATATATCAATGACTTGGACTAGAATGTTGGGGGTATGATTAAGAAGTTTGCAGATGACACTAAAATAGGCTGTGTGGTTGATAATGAAGAAGAAAGCTGCAGATTGCAGGAAGATATCAATGTACTGGTCAGGTGGGGACGTAACAGTGGCAAATGGAATTCAATCCGGATAAGTGTGAGGTAATGCATTTGGAGAGGTCCAACAAGGCAAGGGAATACACATTAAATGGTACGACACTGAAAAGTGTAGAGAAACAAAGGGACCTTGGAGTGTAGGTCCACAGATCCCTAAAGGTAGCAGGCCAGGTAGATAAGGTGGTTAAGACTTGCCTTTATTAGTCGAGGCATGGAATACAAGAGCATGGAGATGATGCCTGAACTGTATAAAACACTGGTTAGGCAGCAGCTGGAGTACTGTGTGAGGTTCTGGTCATCACATAACAGGAAAGATGTGATTGCAATGGAAGGGGTGCAAAGGAGATTTCCAAGAATGTTGCCTGGACTGGAGAATTTTGGCTATGAGGAAAGATTGGAGATGCTGGGTCTGGTTTTCTTTGGAACAGAGGAGGTTGAGGGGAGACCTGATTGAGGTGTATAAAATTATGAGGGGTCTGGATAGAGTGGATGGGAAGGACCTATTTCCATTGGCAGAGGGGTCAGCAACCAGGGGACATAGATTTAAAGTAATTGGGGGGAGGTTTAGCGGAGATATGAGGGGAAATGTCTTCACCCAATGGGTAGTGGGGGGTCTGGAACTCACTGCCTGAAAGGACGATAGAGACAGAAAGCCTCACCACATTTAAAAAATACATAGATGTGCACTTAAAGTGCCGTAACCTGTAGGGCTATGGACCAAGAACTGCAAAGCAGGATTAGGCTGGATAGCTCTTGGTTGGCCTCCTTCCATTCTGTAAATTTCTTTGATACTATTTGGAAACTGACGCTGTGTTTTTGGATGATGTTGCCAAGGGGCAACATATAGATGAGAAAAAGGAGGGGGCCGAGGATAGATCCTTGGGAGACACCAGAGGTAACGATGTGGGGGTGGTAAGAGAAGCCATTTCAGGTGAATCTCTGATTACGATTAGATAGTTAAGAATGGAACCAGGTGAGTGCTATCCCACCCAGCTGGACGACGGTGGAGAGGCATTGGAGAAGGTTAGAGTGGTCAACTGTATCAAAGGCTGCACACAAATCAAAAAGTACAAGGAGGTATAGTTTGCCTTTGTCACAGTCACAATGGATGTCATTTGTGACTTTGATGAGAGCCGTTTCGGTACTGTGGCAGACGTGGAAACCGGATTGGAGGGAATCAAACTACATTTTAGTGATCTGGGTACGTGGACCCCTCAATCTCTTTGGACCTCCACTTTTCACCATTTAAAAAATACTCGTATGTATCCATTTTGTTCTAAAACCTTACAATTATTAGCACTGAAATCCATCTGCCACAGTTTGGTCCACTCACTTAATTTCTCAATGTCTCTTTGCAATTTTATGCTCCCAGCTACACTACTTGCTATACCACTATTCTTTGTGTCATTGGCAAACTTGGATGTAGAGTTCTCGATTGTGCTATCGAGGTCTTGAATATATATAGTGAACAGTTGAGGCCCCAGTACAGATCCTATGGGACACCACTAGTCACTTCCTTACAGTTCGTGTACATACCCATTATCACTACTCTATGTCTTCTATCACCTAACCAATTTCCTAACCAGGTCAATAATTTGCCTTCAATTCCATGAGCTTTAATTTCAGCTAAGTAATTAGGAAGGCAACTGGAATGCTGGCCTTTATTGCAAGGAGGATGGAGTATAAAGTAGGGAAGTCCTGCTACTAAGGGGTTATGGGGAGCGGACAGGGAAGTGGAGCTGAGTCCATGATCAGATTGGCCATGATCTTATTGAATGGCGGAGCAGGCTCAAGGGGCCATATGGCCTACTTCTGTTCCTATTTCTTATGTTCTTATGTTCTTATGTAACTATACAGGTGAGACACCTAGAGTTCTGCATACAGTTTTGGTCTCCTTATTTAAAGAGGGATTTACTTGCATTGGAAGCAGTTCAGAAAAGGTTCACGAGGTTGATTTCTGAGATGAAGGGGTTGTCTTATGAAGCTAGGTTGAGCAGGTTGGGCCTATACTCATTGGAGTTTAGAAGAATGAGAGGTGATCTTATTGAAACGTATGATTTTGAAGGGGCTTGATAAGGTAGATGTACCGAAGATGTTTCCCCTCATGGGGGAATCTAGAACTAGGGGACATAGTTTCAGAATAAGGGGTCGCCCATTTAAAATGGAAATGAGGAGGAATTTCTTCTCTCAGAGGGCCATGAATCTTTGGAATCCTCTGCCCCAGAGAGCTGTGGAGGCTGGGTCATTGAATATATTTAAGGTGGAGATAGACAGATTTTTGAATGATTAGGGAGTCAAGGGTTATAGGGAGCGGGCAGAGAAGTGGAGTTGAGGCCAAGATCAGATCAGCCATGATCTTATTGAATGGTGGAGTAGGCTCAAGGGGCCAAATGGCCTACTCCTGCTCCTGTTTCTTATGTTTTTATGTTCTTATATTCTAACAGTCTCTTATGTGAAACCTTATCGAATGCCTTCTGGAAGTCCCTATAAACTATATCCATAGACATCCCCCTGTCTACATAGAAACATAGAAGAAACATAGAAAATAGGTGCAGGAGAAGGCCATTCAACCCTTCGAGCCTGCACCACCATTCAATAAGATCATGGCTGATCATTCCCTTAGTATCCCTTTCCTGCTTTCTCTCCATACCTCTTGATCCCTTTAGCCATAAGGGCCATATCTAACGCCCTCTTGAATATATCCAATGAACTGGCATCAACAAATCTCTGAGGCAGGGAATTCCACAGGTTAACAACTCTCTGAGTGAAGAAGTTTCTCCTCATCTCAGTCCTAAATGGCCTACCCCTTATCCTAAGACTGTGTCCCCTGGTTCTGGACTTCCCCAACATCGAGAACATTCTACCCACATCTAACCTGTCCTGTCCCGTCAGAATCTTATATGTTTCTATGAGACCCCACCTCATCCTTCTAAACTCCAATGTATAAAGGCCCAGTTGATCCAGTTTCTCCTCATATGTCAGTCCAGCCATCCCGGGAATCAGTCTGGTGAACCTTCGCTGCACTCCCTCAATAGCAAGGACGTCCTTCCACATATTAGGAGACCAAAACTGAACACAATATTCCAGTTGAGGCCTCACCAAGGCCCTATACAACTGCAGTAAGACCTCCCTGCTCCTATATTAAAATCCCCTAGCTATGAAGGCCAACATACCTTTTGCCTTCTTTGCCTGCTGCACCTGTATGCCAACTTTCAAAGACTGATGAACCATGACACCCAGGTCTCGTTGCACCTCCCCTCTTCCGAATCTGCCGCCATTCAGATAATATTCTGTCTTTGCGTTTTTGCCCCCAAAGTGGATAACCTCACATTTATCCACATTATACTGCATCTGCCATGCATTTGCACACTCACCTAACCTGTCCAAGTCACTCTGCAGCCTCCTAGCATCCCTCTCACAGCTCACACTGCCACCCAGTTTAGTGTCATCTGCAAACTTGGAGATATTACACTCAATTCCTTCATCCAAATCATTGATGTATATTGTCAAGAGCTGGGGCCCCAGCACTGAGCCCTGCGGCACTCTATTAGTCACTACCTGCCATTCTGAAAAGGACCCGTTTATCCCGACTCTCTGCTTCCTGTCTGCCAACCAGTTCTCTATCCACGTCAGCATATTACCCCCAATACCATGTGCTTTGATTTTGCACACCAATCTCTTGTGTGGGACCTTGTCAAAAGCCTTTTGAAAGTCCAAATACACCACATCCACTGGTTCTCCCTTGTCCACTCTACTAGTTACATCCTCAAAAAATTTCAGAAGATTTGTCAAGCATGATTTCCCCTTCATAAATCCATGCTGACTTGGACCGATCCTGTTACTGCTTTCCAATTGCGCTGCTATTTCATCCTTAATAATTGATTCCAACATTTTCCCCACTACTGATGTCAGGCTAACTGGTCTATAATTACTCGCTTTCTCTCTCTCTCACCTTTTAAGTAGTGGTGTTACATTAGCTACCCTCCAGCCCATAGGAACTGATCCAGAGTTGATAGACTGTTGGAAAATGATCACCAATGCATCCACTATTTCTAGGGCCACTTCCTTAAGTACTGTGCGATGCAGACTATCAGGCCCCGGGGATTTATCGGCCTGCAATCCTATCAATTTTCCTAACACAATTTCCTGCCTAATAAGGATATCCTTCAGTTCCTCCTTCTCACTAGACCCTCGATCCCCTAGTACTTCCGGAAGGTTATTTGTGTTTTCCTTCGTGAAGACAAAAGCAAAGTATTTGTTCAATTGGTTTGCCATTTCTTTGTTCCCCATTATAAATTCACCTGAATCCGACTGCAAGGGACCTACGTTTGTCTTCACTAATCTTTTTCTCTTCACATACCTATAGAAGTTTTGCAGTTAGTTTTTATGTTCCCGGCAAGCTTCTTCTTGTACTCTACTTTCCCCCTCTTAATTAAACCCTTTGTCCTCCTCTGCTGAATTCTAAATTTCTCCCAGTCCTCAGGTTTGTTGCTTTTTCTGGCCAATTTATATGCCTCTTCCTTGGATTTAACACTCTCCTTAATTTCCCTTGTTAGCCGTGGTTGAGCCACCTTCCCCATTTGATTTTTACTCCAGACAGGGATGTACAATTGCTGAAGTTCATCCATGTGATCTTTAAATGTTTGCCATTGCCTATCCACCATCAATCCTTTAAGTATCATTTGCCAGTCTATTCTAGCCAATTCCCACCTCAAACCATCGAAGTTACCTTTCCTTAAGTTCAGGACCCTAGTTTCTGAATTAACTGTGTCGCTCTCCATCTAAATAAAGAATTCTACCATATTATGGTCACTCTTCCCCAAGGGGCCTCGCACAACAAGATTGCTAATTAGTCCTTTCTCATTACACATCACCCAGTCTAGGATGGCCAGCTCCCTAGTTGGTTCCTCGACATATTGGTTGAGAAAACCATCCCTAATACACTCCAGGAAATCTTCCTCCACCGCATTGCTACCAGTTAGGTTAGCCCAATCAATATGTAGATTAAAGTCACTCATGATAACTGCTGTACCTTTATTGCATGCATCCCTGATTTCTTTGATGCTGTCCCCAACCTTACTACTACTGTTTGGTGGTTGTACACAAAACCCCAAAATGTTTTCTGCCCCTTGGTATTCCGTAGCTCCACCCATACCGATTCCACATCATCCAAGCTAATGTCCCTTTTTACTATTACATTAATTTCCTCTTTAACCAGCAATGCCACCCTGCCTCCTTTTCCTTTCTATCTATCCTTTCTAAATGTTGAATACACCTGGATGTTGAGTTCCCAGCCTTGGTCACCCTGGAGCCATGTCTCCGTGATGGCAATTACATCATACCCGTTAACTGCTATCTGCGCAGTTAATTCATCCACCTTATTCCGAATACTCCTCGCATTGAGGCACAGAGCATTCAGGCTTGTCTTTCTAACACACTTTGCCCTGTTAGAATTTTGCTATAATGTGGCCTTTTTTGCTTTTTGCCTTAGGTTTCTCTGCCCTCCACTTTTACTTTTCTTCTTTCTATCTTTTGCTTCTGCCCCCATTCTACTTCCCTCTGTCTCCCTGCATAGGTTCCCATCTCCCTGCCATATTAGTTTAACTCCTCTCCAACAGCACTAGCAAACACTCCCCCGAGGACATTGGTTCCGGTCCTGCCCAGGTGCAGACCGTCCGGTTTATACTGGTCTCACCTGCCTCAGAACCGGTTCCAATGTCCCAAGAATTTGAATCCCTCCCTTCTGCACCACTCCTCAAGCCATGTATTCATCTGAGCTATCCTGCAATTCCTTCTCTGACTAGCACGTGGCATTGGTAGCAATCATGAGATTACTACTTTTGAGGTTCTACTTTTTAATTTAGCTCCTAGCTCCCTAAATTCGTCTTGCAAGACGTCATTCCGTTTTTTACCGATATCGTTGGTACCTATATGCACCACGACAACTGGTTGTTCACCCTCCCTTTTCAGAATGCCCTGTACCTGCTCCGAGACATCCTTGACCCTTGCACCAGGGAGGCAACATACCATCCTGGAGTCTCGGCTGCGGCCACAGAAACGTCTATCTATTCCCCTTACAATTGAATCGCCTATCACGATAGCTCTCCCATTCTTTTTTCAGCCCTCCTATGCAGCAGAGCCACCTACAGTGCCATGAACTTGGCTGCTGCTGCCCACCCCTGATGAGTCATCCCCCTCAACAGTACCCAAAGCGGTGTATTTGTTTTGCAGGGGGATGACCGCAGGGGACCCCTGCACTACCTTCCTTGCACTGCTCTGCCTGTTGATCACCTCTTCCTACCTGGCTGTGTACCCTTTACCTGCGGTAAGATCAACTCACTAAACGTGCTATTCACGTCATTCTCAAAGTCGTGGATGCTCCAGAGTGAATCCACCCGCAGCTCCAGTGCCGCAATGCAGTCCGTCAGGAGCTGCAGGCGGATGCACTTTCCACACAAATAGTCGTCAGGGACACCGGAAGCGTCCCTGACTTACCACATAGTACAGGTGGAGCATAATACGTGTCCGAGCTCTCCTGCCATGACTTAACCCTTAGATAAACTTAAATTGGCAACAACAATGCTAAAGGTTACTTACTGATATAGAAAAGAAAAAGAAAAACTACTTACCAATCACCAGCCAATCACTTACCCCCTTGGCTGTGATGTCCCCTTTCGATTTCTTTCTACTTTTTTTTTGCCTTCCTGCTGCAGCTGTACCAGCTGGCCTCTTGTAGGCCTCACCGACGTCCCGCTCCACCTCCTCGACTCCCTGCTGGGCCTCCCGACTCGACGCTGGCCTCTTGTAGGCCTCACCAACGTTCCGCTCCACCTCCTCGACTCCCAGCTGGGCCTCCCGACCTATCGCTGGCCTTTTGTAGGCCTCACTGACATCCCGCTCCACCTCCTCGACTCCCTGCTGGGCCTCCCGACTCGACGCTGACCTCTTGTAGGCCTCACCGACGTTCCGCTCCACCTCCTCGACTCCCAGCTGGGCCTCCCGACCTATCGCTGGCCTTTTGTAGGCCTCATTGACGTCCCGCTCCACCTCCTCGACTCCTTGCTGGGCCTCCCGACTCGTCGCTGGCCTTTTGTAGGCCTCACCGATGTCCCGCTCTGCCTCCTCAACTACTTTAATTAACTTCCTCAAACAATTCAATTAAGTTTGTTAGACATGCACTACCCTTTACAAATCCATGTTGGCTCTCTCTAATCAGCTCAAATTTCTCTAAGTGCTCAGTCACTCTGTCCTTAATTATAGATTCCAATAACTCCTCCACAACCGATGTAAGACTGGCAGGTTTATAATTTCCTGGTTTCTGGCTCCCCATTCTTAAAGAATGGACTTACATTTGCAATTTTCCAATCTAAAGTGACAATTCCTGAATTGAGAGAGCTTCCAGCTCATAATGTGTGTGTTTTCCTGCCTGCCATATTGGATGCTTAGCAGATTGTTTAGTGCCCGTATAATGAACCATTGTGTTCAGAGATTACTCTCGTCAGGGGTTGTCTGGTATAGGCCCTCCCCTCTGAATGGACAGAGATAAAACGAGAGACAGAAAGACACACTGACTGTCAGGTTTTTAAATGAAAGCTGAGGCATCAAGCTTTCATTTTATACAGGTTAGGATGCATGAGAGCAGTTATTTTGCTTAAATCAGGCAAGACGACAATAAAGTGAGGAAATGTAGCATGTTCATTATGTGAAACAAAATTACCATGAATCAGGACATGACTAGAACAGAGGGATAAGAAAAACTTGAAGCCAGAATTTAAATGGAATAGAAAATGGAAATAGTTTTCAAGACCAGAATGCAATGTCAGTATATATATTTTATTGTCTCTGGAACACTCTTAGTTCAACTTAACTCAATTTATTTGGGAGATCAGCCAGCCATGTGGAGCTTAATATGGTGTTCCTTCACAGACCCTCTCTCAATACAATTGCCTATACCTCCAAGTTGGAGAGCGCTATACATTATATCAATACCTCCTAGCTTGAGGGCGCTATCCATTATCTCGTTACACCTTTCCTTTCATAAGAAACAAAAATGAATTAAAGTTAGCTTCTTATGAATACATGTATTAAACAACCACAAGTTTAACAACAACACAAAACTCTTGTCTTATTAATTCTTTATCCAAGTGTCTAGTGTCCATGATTTCTTATTTCTGTACATAGTGTTCCAGATATTTTGGTGTTGTGAGGATTCTGTTGCTTCGCCTCAAACTGGTTGTTTCAGTGGTGTTCTGTGCACTGATTGCTTTAGTCCCTTGATCAGTGCTCTGAGGGGAAATATCAGGCAACACATCCCTGTTTTCACGTGTTGTCGTTGAAGTGCTGCTTCACATGTTAGTTGGCTGTGTTGGCAGCGGATCATCTGTGGGTGTCACTGAGATCTCTGGAGTTTTGTTGAATGTCTCAGTGCTCTTTCTTAGATGTTTCCTATTTCTGTGATACTCACGGCCATCTTCTGTAATGACCTGATATGAACAAATGCTGACTTGTTTCTGAACCTGAGCTTTTTGCCACTCTTTGCTTTCTCGTGTTTGTTTGAGTCTCACTGTTTCTCCTTCCTGCAGTGTAGGAAGTGCTGTAGCAGTGTGCTTGTTTGGCATGGTTCCTTTCTTTGTTGATGATGATGTCATGTATGATTCTTGGTTTGAGTAGTTCATTTGCAATTGGGATGTTTGTCTTTGTGCAATGACCGAGTAAGCGTTGTGCTGGCGAACTATCATGGCCTTCAGTTGGTGTGTTTCGCCAGATGACAAGGTTCATGTAGAAGTCACCACAGGTTTTCTTTGTCTTCTTGGTTAACCGCTTTGCGAGATTAACCGCGTTCGCAACCTTTCCGTTGCTTTGTGGATATCCTAGTGAGCTTGTTGCGTGATCGAATCAATATTCTGTGGCAACATTTCTGAACTGTTGTGAGTTGAAGGGAGGTCCATTGTCAGATTGAACCTTGCCTGGAATACCGTGGTTAGAGAAATGTTTCTTGAGGTGTTTGATGATGACAGTGGCATCGTTCTTTCCATGCAGATTGACCATCTCAAAATAGTCCGAGTAGTAGTCCACTGTGCATAAGTAGTCTTTGCCATCGTGTGAATATGTCACAACCAATCTTTTCCCACGGTCTCTGAGGAAGGTCATGACTTATCAATGGCTCTTTTGGCTCGATATGTAGGTGCTGCATGTTTCACACTTTGAAACATAGGGCTAGACTTTCCACTTTTGTGTAGATCGGCCAAAAATTGGCGTTATTTCCAGTGTGGGTGGTAAAAATGGGTTTTGAGATCGCCGGAATATCGCTCATTTTCAGAAACACTAATTTTCCATTTTTGAAAATGGGCGTAACTGCGAGCGATCTGAAATAGACGTTAGCGTTAAAATGTTTTGACCTTCTGCCGTAAAATGTCGCCGACCATAGCAATGACATGGCAACGCTCATTTCACGCGTTTCAGGAGGTCAGGGGTCATCATTACATGCACATAAGAGGAGACAGAGAGAGAGAGAGCAGAGAGGGACGGAATGCGTATGTGGGTATGGTGTGTGCTTCTTTGGCTGTTGTGGGAGGCACGAGGGAGATTCACCAGGAGCAAAAAGCCTATTAAGCACAAGGAAGGTCGTTGGCACCGAGTTTTTGTGGAAAAAATAATATTTAACATGGAAGGGATGAAGGAGGTGACCCAGCATGCTGTGAAGACTGTTGGCGAAAGCAGTGAGCTGGGAGAGGAACAATTGGGAGGACGCAAAAGAGCAAGGAGGTTCTCGGATGAGGCAAATGCCTCCCTCATGCAGGAGGTCGAGTCACGCTGAGGTCAATTGACCTAGGGAGGGTGTGGGAAGCCCACCCCAAAGACCTACCAGAAGATATGGGCCCAGATAGCCGAGGTGGTCTCGTTGGCGACCAACGAGATGCGTGAGGGCAACCAATGCCGCAAGCGATGGAACGACCTTGTCAGGACGGCAAGAGTAAGTATTACATTTATTTACGTGTACTTATATATTTATATAATTGGAATTGTAAGTGTAATGCATGATTAAAATCAGATGTGATGTCTTGCACTTATACCGGGAAGGTTGTACTCAAAGCCTGCGATCACGGTGTACGTCTTTAGGTAAAGAATGATAATTTTCATTATAATCATGATTACATCTGTCGGTTATGTGTTGTATCAGTCTCTGTGACAGTACCTAGCAATGATATCATGCAATCATCTCATGCCATGTCGTACTGTTGTTATCTTTTATAGAAATAGCTTTCGAGGAATCGGGCCGAGCAGAGGCGAACGGGTGGCGGGTCACTAGTCATCATTGACTTCACCGACATCGAGGAGCGGGTGCTGGCACTAGTGGGGAGCCACCCCGGTCAGCTACACAAGCAGCAGCAAAGCCTGATGTGATGCCACGTGAGTATAGTATACACTATTGCGTAATGTAAATTCAATAGATGCCACACCCACTCATATCCGACCAATATTATATGATAGATGAATCATAAAATTCTTCTCTAAATAATGATGTCCTCATGAGAATCATTGCAATGCAGAATTTGGTGATGGTCATGAAATGTGATGTCTGTGATGATCTTGATAGCGCTGTTGCTTTTGTCGTGCATATGCTGTGTGTAGCGCTGGACTCATCCTGTGACCCTAGCACCCCCTTCTCCTCTTTATGTTTTGCAGCTCAGCCAGCAGCGCGGCTCCATGCAAGAACACCAAACCCAGAAGGTGGGGACGCGGGGACGGACTCGCTGGATTCTCCTCCTTCTGGTGTTGAGGAGCACCGATTCTCGCCCGTGCATCTGTTGGGTCCCTTCTCAACGGATGACAGTGCCGACTTTGAGGAGCTTGCATCCCCAACCTCCATAATCCATTCGACACCGATGACATCTAGTGCTCCTGCGGCCATTCCCACATCCACCGTGGAAGTACTGGGCCCAAGCACCTTGCCACAGGACACCCCAGGTATCTCTAGGATGGTGCCAACCAAGCGGAGGTTGGTTCGACATGGCAGGTCTGCTCCACGAGCGGCAGATCTGAGCGGGGACATGGTACACTTGTCCAGGAGGAGTATAGGTCAGCAGATCCAGCAGATAATGGGGGGGGGGGCATATCCCTTGAGCTGGCAGAGGCCCTGGAGCTGATAGCCAGGAACACTGGTGGCAGAAGCCTCCCAGTGGTCTCGGAGCTCGGCACTGCACCCCTATTGCCAACGACACGAGAGCCAGGAGGAAGATCTTGCTTCTGGTCCAGAGGACGTTCCCACCTTGGGACTGTCCTCTCCCGTATCCATCCAAGCAGTGATTTTGCCGTCATCTCCCCACCAAGGAAGCAGCGCCTGAGGAGCTCCTCGGCCAGGCGACTTGGAGTCAGGAGGGGAAGGGGAAGGGTAGAGGTGGGGAGGAGAAGCGGGGCGGTGGGGGGGGGGGGGGGGGGGGAAGGAAAGTGAGGCGCATGGCCGCAGGTGTTGTCTTGGGCAAACTTTTATGTTGTTGGTGTTATTTTGGTGGGAGGGTCAGGGGAAAGGGCAAGGAGGCTACCTTGCTGGTTTGCATTTGTGTTCTGTGTTGCTGGAAATAGTGACTAATCGAATGATGTAAATGTGATAAATTTGTTGTGGGGTGGGGTGGGGTATTTTTTACAGTTATAATTATGATTTCACACAAATGGTCGGATTAAATATTTTTTATTTAACATAACCTTGTATTTAACATAACCTGAGCATTGTCTCAGATAGCTGCACCGTTACACACTGGTGATTCCTTAACATGAAAGGGTATAATTACACTTAACTTGAATCAACTTAAACTTTAACTGTCACCAAGGTGATGTGATGCACACCACTGATGTATGACCTGCACACCCAGCAGTGTTGCAGCTTTGTAAATAACAACAACGTTCTTTCAAGCAAAGCGCTCATTTATGAGCTGCTGATGTAAGAGTCTTGCAGCTATGTAGCCACCATGGGCCCTTTCCTGTGGTCTAGAGGTGGGCGGGGGCATGGATTCGGCATCTGCCTGATTGTCTGGCTCTAGGTCAGCGTCCACCTCCTTGTCCTCCTCTTGCTCTCTCTCCTGAGGTGGACCATCAGTCCCTTCTGGCAATTCTTGTCCCCTCCTGATAGCCAAGTTGTGCAGCATTGAGCAGACCACCACGAATTGAGCTACCTGCTTAGGGTGGTATTGGAGTTTGCCTCCTGAGTGGTGCAGGCATCTAAAGCATTGCTTAAGCACTCCAATGGTTTTCTCCACGATATTGCGGGTGGCTCTATGGCTCTCGTTGTATCGCTTCTCAGCTTCGGTGTGGGTGTCACGCAGGGGGGTCATCAGCCAGGTGGCGAGGCCATATCCTTTGTCACCAAGCATCCAGCATTGACCTTGTGGCTGACTGGTAAACATGTCAGATAGAGCGCTCTCATGCAGGATGTGAGCATCATGGATGCTGCCTGGAAATTGGCATTCACTGCCATAATTATTTGCTGGTGGTCGACAACGAGTTGTACATTCAGGGAGTGGACTCCCTTGCGGTTCCTAAAAACCTCTACATCCTGAAAAGATGCCCGCATCGCGATATGCGTACAATCTATTGCTCCCTTCACGTTGGGGAAGTTAGCAATTCGGTAGAAACCTAAAGCCCTCTCAGTCTGAGTCTCCCTGGTCATAGAAAAGCTGATAAAGTCCATCCTGCGTGTGTAAAGGGCTTCAGTGACGTATCTAATGCAGCAGTGTGTAGTGTAAAGTCCTTACTCTACAGTATGAAACCACACGAGGCACATTCTTGGGACAAGGTCACGCAGTGACCTGAACTCTTTATTCACAGGACTCCAAAGACACTGACCCTGCGTGGCACCTCCCTTTTTATACCTGATTGATCAGGTAAGGCGTGTCTCCCACAAGTTCACCCCTTGTGGTCAAGGTGTGCATCTAGGTTGAGTGTATACAGTAATACAATGGTGTTACATTGTAGTTACAAACATGACATCACCTCCCCCCACAAAGTCTTATTGGGATCATAGGTTTAGTCTTTCAGGTGGTCTACACTCCCTCGTGGAGTGCCACAGTTGGGGCTCTGGTTGTTGGACACTGACGTGAGTGTCTGTCACCTGTGGTGATTCCGGCCTGTCCGGGCTGACCGCAGGGACTGTGCATTCTTCTGATTGCTCTTGTTGCTCGTTCACTGGCGGTGTGGTGAGTTCCATCTCATGGTACCTCTGTGTCGATGCTGAACCTTTTTTTTACTTGGTCCAGATGCTTACGGCATATCTGACCATTGTTGAGTTTTACCACGATGACCCTATTCCCCTCTTTGTCAATTATAGTGCCCTCAAGCCATTTGGGCCCCATGGCATGATTGAGGACGAATACAGGATAATTTATTTCTATACATCTTCCCCTCGCATTATGGTCATGGTGCTTATTTTGTGACTTGCGCTTGCCCTCAACTATGTCGGTCAGGACTGGGTGAATGAGGGACAACCGAGTTTTGAGTGTCCATTTCATTAGTAGCTCTGCGGGCGGGATCCCCATGAGCGAGTGCGGTCGGGATCTATAGGCCAGCAGGAGACGCGATAGACGGCATTGTAGGGAGACCCTTGAATTATGAGCATATCTTGCTTAATGATTTGGACCGCATGTTCTGCTTGGCCATTGGAGGCCGGCTTGAACGGCGCAGTCCTGACGTGGTTGATGCCATTGCGCGACATAAACTCTCGGAATTCGTAGCCATTATCGCTAACCAGTATGTCCGGCAAGCCATGGGTTGCAAAGATCGCACGTAGGCTTTCCACAGTGATGGATGACGTGCATGAATTCAGAATGATGCACTCGATCCATTTCGAGTACGCATCTACCACAATAAGGAACAGTTTACCCATGAACACGTAGTCAACATGAATGCGTGACCATGGCCTGGTGGGCCAGGGCCACGGGCTGAGCGGGGCCTCCCTGGGGGCATTGACCAGCTGGGCACACGTCGAGCATCTGTGAACACAGTGTTCCAGGTCTGAATCAATTCCAGGCCACCAAACGTGTGACCGGGCAATGGCCTTCATCAGCACAATGCCTGGGTGCTCGCTGTGGAGTTCCCTGATGAATGCCTCCCTGCCCTTCTGGGGCATAACTACCCGGCTGCCCCATAGTAGGCAGTCGGCTTGGATGGAGAGCTCCGTCTGTGGAACGGTCTGACCTCCTCAGGCATGCTCAGTGTGCGGGCGCCCAATCCCCAGTCAGGACACATTTCTTAATCAGGGATAGGAGAGGATCTCTGTTTGTCCAGATTTTGATCTGACGGGCTGTGATGGGGGAGCCTGCACTGTCAAAGGCATCGATAACCATGACCATCTCGGCGCTTTGTTCCGCTGCCCCCTCAGTAGTGGCCAGTGGAAGCCTGCTGAGCGCGTCAGCGCAATTTTCAGTGCCGGGCCGGTGCCGGATGGAATAGTCATAAGCAGCCAGCGTGAGAGCCCATCGCTGTATGTGAGCTGATGTGTTGGCATTGACAGTCTTGCTGTCTGACAACAGGGATGTTAATGGCTTGTGGTCCATCTCTAATTCAAACTTCCTACCAAATAGGTACTGATGCATTTTTTTTTACACCGTAGACACATGCAAGCGCTTCCTTCTCGACCATCCCATATCACCGTTCTGCTTGAGAGCGCGACCTGGAGGCATAAGCCACAGGTTGTAGTTGACCCTCAGCATTGCCCTTCTGCAACACGCACCCAACCCCATAGGACGATGCATCACATGTCAGAACCAATTTTTTACAGGGATCGTACAGGGCCAACAACTTGTTTGAACAAAGTAGGTTTCGCGCCCGATCAAAAGCCCATTCCTGACAGTCCCCCCAAAACCAATCACAACCCTTATGCAGGAGCACATGTAGCGGCTCCAACAACGTTCTCAAGTTCAGCAGAAAGTTCCCGAAATAGTTCAACAGTCCCAGGAATGAACGCAACTCCGATGTGTTGCAGGGCCTGGGTGCTCGTCGAATCGCCTCTGTTTTTGATTCGGTGGGCTGAATCCCATCTGCAGCAACCCTCCTGCCCAGAAATTCAACCTCAGGAGCTAAGAACAAACATTTAGACTTTTTGAGATGCAGGCCTACTCGGTCCAGTCGGCGAAGCACCTCCTCCAGATTGTGGAGGTGTTCCTCGGTGTCTCGACCCGTGATGAGGATATTGTCCTGGAATACGATCGTTCCAGGAATGGATTTAAGCAGGCTTTCCATGTTTCGTTGAAAAATCGCGGCCGCTGATCGAATGCCAAACGGGCATCTGTTATAAACAAACAGCCCCTTGTGCGTGGTGATGGTGGTCAGTAGTTTAGATTTGTCGACCAGTTCCTGGGTCATATAGGCTGAAGTGAGGCCCAACTTGGTGAACAGCTTGCCGCCTGCCAGCGTGCTCTCGGGAGCGGGTATTGATCTTGTAGGGACACCCAATTGATGGTGGCCTTGTAGTCGCCACAGATCCTGACAGAGCCATCTGCTTTTAGTACGGGAACGATGGGGCTTGCTCAGTCACTGAATTCGACAGGCGAGATGATGCTCTCTCTCAACAGATGGTCCAGTTCACTCGATCTATTCCCCCATCACATACGGCACCACTCTGGCTTTGTGGTGCACTGGCCTGGCGTCCGGGGTGATGTGTATCACTACTTTAGTGCCTTTGAAAGTCCCGACGCCAGGTTGGAATAGTGAATCGAATTGTTGTAGGACTTGTGAGCACGAACTTCGCTCCACAGATGACATTGCGTGAACATCCCCCCATTTCCAGTTCATCTCGGCTAACCAGCTCCTTCCCAACAGTGCGGGACCATTGCCCGGGACAATCCAAAGCGGTAGCCGATTCACTAACCCAATGTGTGTGACAGCCAACATTGCACTGCCTAGCACCGGAATGATTTATTTCGTGTAAGTCCGTAATTGTGTGTCAACACGTGCTAATTTGGGTCTACTGGCTTTGAGTGGCCATAGCTTTTCAAATTGTTGAACGCTCATGAGTGACTGGCTGTCCTCAGTGTCCAGCTCCATGCGTGCAGGGATACCATTTAATAAAACCCTCATCATCATTGGTGGCGTTTTGGTGTATGAACTGTAAATATTCGCCACATGGACTCGCTGAACTTCGGCGTCCATCGATTTGCCCCAAAGGTCATCCTGCCTCAAATAACCCTCTGCTGGTCCATCCGCCTCATATATTAGTCTGCTTGCAGGCTTCCTGCACATTCGAGCTCGGTGGCCACTGAGATTGCAGTTCCTGCAGACAAACTGTTGAAATCTGCAAGATATAGCTGAGTGTTTTCCCCCACACCTCCAGCATGAGTTAAAGTTTCCATTGTTGGTAACAAAAGGGCTATGGCCTGGCATTCCGCGTTGACTCTCCCTTTGACTGCTCTTAAGTAGCCTATTAGTGGGTGTCAATGGCCCCATTCCTGGCCGCATTGTCCACTGTGATGGCGTGAATGTCCGTTCAGCCTGCCATTGCCTCTGTTGAAGTCCTGCTCTGGGGTCTATTGCTTTGGACTGCCCCTGCCTGCCTGCGGGGCTCTGAGTCGCATTGATGATGTTGACTCCCTGATCCATCGCCACTTTAGAGGCAGAATTGCGCGCGTATATTATTTTTGTCTTTTCCTCCCCCGCCATGAAAGTTTGAGCCATCAACGCCGCCGCTTCCAAGGTCAAATCCTTGGTCTCAGTTAATTTGCGGAAAATTCCCGCATGACCGATGCCCTCGATAAAGAAGTCCCTTAGCATCTCCCCACTGCAGGCATCTGTGAACTTACAGAGGCTGGCCAAATGCCGGAGGTCCGCTATGAAGTCTGGTATGCTCTGTCTTTCCTGACGTCGGTGGTTGTAGAATCTGTGTCGGGCCATATGTATGCTACTCGGCGGTTTGAGGTGCTCCCCGATCAATTTGCTAAGTTCTTCAAAGGTTTTGTCCGCCGGCTTTTCAGGTCCTTCATGAGCGCGTAAGTCTTTGGTCCGCAGCTGGTCAAGAGATGAGCCCTTCGCTTGTCGGCCGCTGCATCCCCCAGCCAATCTTTCATAACGAAGCTTTGCTGAAGCCTCTCAACAAAATCGTCCCAGTCTTTCCCAACACAGTACCGTTCCTCTGTGCTACCGGTGGCCATTCTCGTGGGTCGTGAATTCCCGTTTCTCGTCGCCAATGTAAAGTCCTTACTCTACAGTATGAAACCACACAAGGCACATTCTGGGGACAAGTTCGCTCGGTGACCTGAACTCTTTATTCACAGGACTCCAAAGACACTGACCCTGCGTGGGATCTCCCTTTTTATACCTGAGTGATCAGGTAAGGAGTGTCTCCCACAAGTTCACCCCTTGTGGTCAAGGTGTGCATCTAGGTTGAGTGTATACAGTAATACAATGGTGTTACATTGTGGTTACATACTTGACATATAGCATGCTGAGATATACCGCAAATGTCGCCGGCTGAGGCCTGAAAGGAACCCGACACGTAGAATGAAAGTGCCGCGGTGACCTTGACATCGACAGACAGTGCAGTCCTTATGGTGCTGCCAGGCTGCAGATCTCATGAGCTGGCATATCTCACTGATAACCCCCTTGTGGAAGCGCAGTCTCCTAAGGCAGGTGCTATCGGACAAGTTGAGGTAAGAGCACTTCTCCCTGTAAGTGTAGGGGATGTAAGGTATGGTCCTCCTCATCAGTCTGGCACGTCTTAGATTGGGCACATAATGCTGTTGAATATATCTTCTGCCATCTCTAGTCTGCAGCATGTGCGTACTCATCAAGACAGGCTGAGAAATGACAAGCCCCATTCCAATAACTATCAGTATTACATCGATTGTTCACAAACTATAAATGTCCCCACTAAGACACCTACAGTAAATTCCAATCGTTCACAGTATGATAAGATATTTGTTCAGATGTTCACATCACCTTAAAAGACCTCCAGAGTACATCCAAACTCCCCCGAAGTTGAAGCAGAGCAATCTTTTAACTGGAGTGACCTGCGATTTGGAAAATAGCATCCATATCGCTGTGATTAGTTCAGGTGAGAGCAACTTTTTCACAGTGTTTTTTTTTGGCGAGCGATATTGACGACGAGATGTATCCGAGGAGCCGAAAGCAAAGCCGGGCAATTTTCTGGGTGTTAGTTTCGGCAAACATGATCTTTACGACAAAAAACTGGCCGGGCGGTATTATTAAATCTTGGCATTAATTACGTGCCAAAAATAATGCTCGGCGATAAGTGACCGAGAAATGGGCTAGTTTCCATTTTGTGGCTAAATGGGCGATATATTGCCGTTATACCTCATTTCAGCGTTAAAATGGACGTTAAGTGGGCGGTATGCATGCAAAAATAATTTACTCCAAAGTCTTTTATATCACTGGCCAGTAAACGAATTCTCTGGCATGTCGAACAGTGCTCTCAACGCCAGTGTGAGCAGCATGAAGTCGCTGCCGAACATCAGATCTCAGGGATTTTGGTATGACACAGCGATAACCGTTGAAGACAATGCCATCCTGTGTTGTGAGTTCGTCACAAACTTTGAAGTATGCTTGTGTTTCAGGCGGGCATTCATGTGGCATTTCTGGTCATCACAAGAGCAGACACGGGAGGATCGAGAGGCCCATAAAAGGGCCCGAGAATCGGAGGAGCCACAGGAGCAGGAGCAGGAGGATCGAAAGGCCCATTAAAGGGGCCCGAGTTTCGGAGGAGCCATAGGAGCAGGAGCGGGAGAATCGCGAGGCCCTTAAAAGGGCCCAAGAATCGGAGGAGCCACAGGAGCAGGAGCGGGAGAATCGCGAGGCCCTTAAAAGGGCCCGAGAGTCGGAAGAGCCAGCTGGTGCAGGGACAAAAAGTTAAAAAAATCAAAATCAAAGTGTGACGTCACAGCCAAGCGGATAAATGATTGGCTGGTGGATTGGTGAATATTTTTCTTTTCCTTTTCAGCAGGAAACCTTTGGCATTGCTGTAAGTAGGAACTGCAAGTAAATATATTATGTAAGGAAGCTAGATAATTAAATCGGCTGTTTGCTGAGTAGCGGCTGGGTGTGTTGTGCTAAGGTTTAGAGTTTAGTTCTACTCAATAGTTGCGAGTGTAACTAGAGGGATGGCAGGGCAGTTCAGCCCCGTGGATTGTACATCCTGTGGGATGTGGGAAATCCCGGATGCTTCGCGCAGCCGGGACGACTGTTATGTATGCATGTAAACCTTATCAAAATATAAGACTTGCCACTAGGGGGAACACCTGTGGGAGACCTAAGGGTCACCTGTGCACCTTGGGGCAAGCAGGTATAAAAGATGATTCACCATGCTGCTTCCCACTCTGGAGTCTGAATAAAGAGATCAAGGTCACAACAGTTTGAGCTTGCGATATAGTCCTGTGGATTTATTCTGGCGACGAGTAACGGATCACGAACTTTCACGCGGTAATGGCTGCCATTGGTATTCTTGAGAGATTTGTTGAGTGTGATGATTGGGAAGCCTTCGTTGAATGCCTCGACCAGTACTTTGTGGCCAACAAATTGGACACGGCTGAAACAGAGATCAAGCGCAGGGCGATTCTCCTCACCGTATGTGTGTCATTGGTATATGGCCTCCTTAAATATTTGCTGGCACCGGTCAAACTAATGGACAAATCTTACACAGAGCTGTATACTCATGGCCAGGTGCCGCTTTTATACGCATCGTTGCTCTGAGGGCCAGAACGTGGCGAGTTTTGTCGCCGACCTCAGACGCCTTACAGGCAGTGCGACTTTGCAGGATCCTTGGAGGAAGTGTTGCGGGACTTTTTCGAATTGGCCACGAGGTCATCCTTCACAAACTGCTGTCTGCTGAATCCCTAGATCTGAGCAAGACCATCACGTTAGCCCAAGCCTTCATATCCACGAGCGATAATACGAAACAGATATCTTCACAGAATCGGAGTTCACCGGCAAGCACCGTGCACAAAATAATGTTTCCAGCAGGCAGAACGGCACAGGCCAGAGCCCACATGGTTGCAGAGGCCAGACCGAGGCCTAGAGTGACTTAAAGTCCGCCGTGGGCGTGAATGCATATCAATAGCACCATGTTGATGTTGCAGGGGCAGCCATAGAGCTCATCAATGTCGATTAAAGCCCTATGTGTGCAAGGACTGTGGAACAATGGGGCACCTCCAGCGAATGTGCAAATGACCTGTGACTCACCACATGGCAGAGTCAGGAGAGTACGACCGATCCAGCAAGGATTACGATGAATGAGCAGGAAAGGCAACTGAACCTGAGGATGAAGAGGAAGTATATGGGATACACACCTTCGCCACCAAAAACCCTCCGATAATGTTAAAAGTTGAACTTAACTGCACTCCAGTCTCCATGGAACTAGACACGGGGGCGAGTCAATCAGTTATGAGCCAGAAGGCATTGGGGAGGCTGTGGAGCGACGAAACACAGCGACCCAAGTTGATCCAGATTCAGGCAAAGCTGTGCACCTACACCAAGGAACTGATACCAGTTATTGGTAGTGCGGACATAAGAGTATTCCATGAGGGAGCAGTGCACGATTTACCACTGTGGATTGTTTCAGGTAATAGGCCAACGCTGCTTGGCAGGAGGTGGATGGGGATGATTCGATGGAACTAGGAAGACCTCTGCGTAACTTCTCCGGCGAATGAGGTCTCCCCTTCTCTAAGGCTGAGCAAACCCCCACCTTCAGCTGAACGAGGCATCGAAGTGCAGATCCATTTGCAGATCCCCGAGGCACAGGCCACGAGGAAGTGAAGATCAACCGAGCAGCAGTACAGGCGCGGTACCCACCACCCAAAGCCGACGACCTCTTCGCGACGATGGAAGAGGCTTCAGGTCGACCATGCAGAGTGGGACTCCGGCCAAAATGATCGGAATGAGTCTTCCCAATGCCAGAGGCAAAATACCTGGGGAGGAAGATCATGGTAGTCGGCGTCACGGACACGGACGAGAGGGCGTCCAGATCATGGGACAAGAGAGCGTACAGACCACGGGACGCGAGAGCATCCAGACCACGGGAGGTCGCCGCAACGGAACGGAGGAATGTGTCACCCAGCAAGGAAGATGACTGGGTTTGGGGCAAAGGTAAAGGGGCGGCCGCTGAGAAGGCCAGGAACCCACTACACTCCAATAAATTGTATGCACCATGTAACCCTTGTGAGCGGCTTTTCGTGGCCAATGATGTACCATTATATGGGGTTGAGGGTACCTTACAACAAGCCAAAGTAGCGAGCGAACACCAACCGGTCGTATATGTATCTGACAAAGTACTTGTAGCAAGTGATGTGTTACCACACGGGGTCGGGAGTGTTGTGCAGCAAGCAAAAGTAGCGGGCGAGTCCCAAACGATTGAACATGTATCCAATAAGTTAAACAAAGCAGCAGCCTGTATTCACGGAACTAAAAAGACGTACCAAAGAGTGTCCCAAAATGTGCTCGAGTCAGACAAGCTGCTCATCCCACAAGCTTGGGAGAGCAGTGGCACCATTATCGATGCATTGTTTCGAGAAGGCCTAACACTGTCTGTGCACTGCAGCATGATCCACCACGGGACAGGCACTGAGAACGGCACTAATGCCCTCAGTTGACTCAGTTCCACTGGGGTGGAAACGGAGCAGCCTGCAGACTCACTCGCGGTCGTGGAAGTGCTTGAAAGCGAGGGGTCAACTGTAACGGCACCCCAGCTTAGGACCTGGACCAGCCAGGATCCCACGATAACGCCTGCCAAAGGTAAACTGCTAGACGGGATGTGGCAAACTATCCGTCGCAGAGACAAAAGACCCATCCTTACGTTGCAAAGTAAGGCAGGGTGGCTCCACACAGTCGGTGGTCTGGGGCCCCCATACCACGGCTCAGGGTCCACGAGGACCACTAGGCCTCCCGCCACTACCGAAAGTCTCAAGGCCCTTGCGGCCATCCTGGGCTTGCCTGACCTCAGGATCAGCGACAATAGCCCGGAGCAGGCAGCCCAAATCACTAAACCTGGCATCACAAGTATCACGGTAGACTCCCTACAGTCCCGGCGATCCTGGGTGCTATGCAGTCACCAGTCAGAATCACTCAGGACTGAGCCTTTTGCATGCCATCAGCAGAGAATGCACCATAATTGCACGGCCTCTCCACGTGACATCAGAATAAGTGATGTAGACCAGGTTCAGGGCCCCAGTTGGGCCGCTAGCACTGCATTAGCCAAGGGAGGGAATGGAGTGTATGTGATGAAAATGGAGCGTTTGATTGTGAAACCATGTACCGGGCTAACGAATAAAGCATTTGGACAAGACCAAATTGCGAACCACAGATAACCAGGAACCACCGTGAAAGGACCTGGCCCCCAGCGACCCACTAACACGATCAACCTCACCGTTGACCATGAGGATGAACCCACCATGTCAGGACGTCAACCCAGGCAATCGACCCGGGGACGTGGGGCGCCAGATCGCCTCAACTCACAAATATCTTGCACGTGAGACTTTAGGGAGGAGTGATGTTATGTCTGCATCTAAACCTTACCAAAATGTAAGAATTGCCACTAGGGGGCACACCTGTGGGAGACCTAAGGGTCACCTGTGCACCTTGGGGCAAGCAGGTATAAAAGGTGATTCACCATGCTGCTTTCCCACTCTGTAGTCTGAATAAAGAGCCCAAGGTCACAATAGTTTGAGCTTGCAATACAGTCCTGTGGATTTATTCTGAACATAACAGCGACCATATGTGCAGAAGGTGTCTCCAGCTGCACCAACTCGAGCTCCGTGTTTTGGAACTTGAGCGGCAGCTGGAGTCACTGCGGTGCATCCGTGAGACTGAGAGCAATGTGGATAGCACGTTTCTAGAGGCGGTCACCCCTCAGCTTAAGAGTGTGCAGGCAGAGAGGGATTGGATGACCGCCAGAGAGAAGAGGAGGACAAAGCAGGTGGTGCAGCAGTCCCCTGAGTCCACCTCACTCTCCAACCGGTACTCTGTTCTGAGTACCGGTGGGGGCGATGGTGGTTCTGGGGAGTGCAGCCAGAGCCAAGTCCACGGCATCAAGGGTGGCTCAGCTGCACAGTGGGGGAGGAAGAAGAATGGAAGAGCTATAGTGGTAGGGGATTCAATAGAGGATGAGACCGGGGAATTAGTAATGGGGAACATGGAGATGGCAGAAACTCTGAATAAATATTTTGTATCAGTCTTTATGGTAGAGGACACCAACAATATTCTGACAGTGGATATTCAAGGGGCTATAGGTGGGTAGGAATTTAATACAATCACAATCACTAAGGAGGTGGTACTCAGTAAGATAATGGGACTAAAGGCAGATAAATCCCCTGGACCTGATGGCTTGCATCCTCGGGTCTTAAGAGAAATAGTGGCAGGGATTGTGGATGCATTGGTTGTAATTTACCAAAATTCGCTGGATTCTGGGGAGGTCGCAGCAGATTCGAAAACTACAAATGTAACGCCCCTATTTAAAAAAGGAGGCAGACAAAAAGCAAGAAACTATAGACCAGTTACATAGAAACATAGAAAATAGGTGCAGGAGTAGGCCATTCGGCCCTTCGAGCCTGCACCACCATTCAATAAGATCATGGCTGATCATTCCCTCAGTACCCCTTTCCTGCTTTCTCTCCATACCCCTTGATCCCATTAGCCGTAAGGGCCATATCTAACTCCCTCTTGAATATATCCAATGAACTGGCATCAACAACTGTCTGCGGCAGGGAATTCCACAGGTTAACAACTCTCTGAATGAAGAAGTTTCTCCTCATCTCAGTCCTAAATGGTCTACCCCTTAACCTAAGACTGTGTCCCCTGGTTCTGGGCTTCGCCAACATCGGGAACATTCTACCCGCATCTAGCCTGTCCCGTCCCGTCAGAATCTTATATGTTTCTATGAGATCCCCTCTCATCCTTCTAAACTCAATGTATAAAGGCCCAGTTGATCCAATCTCTCCTCATATGTCAGTCCAGCCATCCCGGGAATCAGTCTGGTGAACCTTCGCTGCACTCCCTCAATAGCAAGAACGTCCTTCCTCAGATTAGGAGACCAAAACTGAACACAATATTCCAGGTGAGTCCTCACCAAGGCCCTGTACAACTGCAGTAAGACCTCCCTGCTCCTATACTCAAATCCCCTAGCTATGAAGGTCAACATACCTTTTGCCTTCTTTGCCTGCTGTACCTGCATGCCACCTTTCAAAGACTGATGAACCATGACACCCAGGTCTCGTTGCACCTCCCCTCTTCCTAATCTGCCGCCATTCAGATAATATTCTGTCTTCGTGTTTTTGCCCCCAAAGTGGATAACATCACATTTATCCACATTATACTGCATCTGCCATGCATTTGCCCACTCACCTAACCTGTCCAAGTCACCCTGCAGCCTCCTAGCGTCCCCCTCACAGCTCACACTGCCACCCAGTTTAGTGTCATCTGCAAACTTGGAGATATTACACTCAATTCCTTCATCCAATTCATTGATGTATACTCTAAAGAGCTGGGGTCCCAGCACTGAGCTCTGCTGCACTCCACTAGTCACTGTCTGCCATTCTGAAAAGGATCCGTTTATCCCGACTCTCTGCTTCCTGTCTGCCAACCAGTTCTCTATCCATGTCAGTATATTACCCGCAATACCATGTGCTTTGATTTTGCACACCAATCTCGTGTGTGGGATCTTTGCAAAAGCCTTTTGAAAGTCCAAATACACCACATCCACTTGTCCCTTGTCCCTTGTCCACTCTACTAGTTACATCCTCAAAAAATTCCAGAAGATTTGTCAAGCATGATTTCCCTTTCATAAATCCATGCTGACTTGGACCGATCCTGTCACTGCTTTCCAAATGCGCTGCTATTTCATCCTTAATAATTGATTCCAACATTTTCCCCACTACTGATGTCAGGCTAATCGGTCTATAATTACCTGCTTTCTCTCTCCCTCCCTTTTTAAAAAGTGGTGTTACATTAGCTACCCTCCAGTCCATAGGAACTGATCCAGAGTTGATAGACTGTTGGAAAATGATCACCAATGCATCCACTATTTATAAGGCCACTTCGTTAAGTACTCTGGGATGCAGACAATCAGGCCCTGGGGATTTATCGGCCTTCAATCCCATCAATTTCCCTAACACAATTTCCCCCCCTAATAAGGATATCCTTCAGTTCCTCCTTCTCATTAGACCTTCGGTCCGCTAGTACTTCCGGAAGGTTATTTGTGTCTTCCTTCGTGAAGACAGAACCAAAGTATTTGTTCAATTGGTCTGCCATTTCTTTGTTCCCAATCATAAATTCACCTGAATCTGACTGCAAGGGACCTACGTTTGTCTTCACTAATCTTTTTCTCTTCACATACCTATAGAAGCTTTTGCAGTCACTTTTTATGTTCCCGGCAAGCTTCTTCTCGTACTCTATTTTCCCCCTCTTAATTAAACCCTTTGTCTTCCTCTGCTGAATTCTAAATTTCTCCCAGTCCTCAGGTTTGTTGCTTTTTCTGGCCAATTTATATGCCTCTTCCTTGGATTTAACACTATCCTTAATTTCCCTTGTTAGCCACGGTTGAGCCACCTTCCCCATTTTATTTTTACTCCAAACAGGGATGTACAATTGCTGAAGTTCAACCACGTGATCTTTAAATGTTTGCCATTGCCTATCCACCGTCAACCCTTTAAATATAATTTGCCAGTCTATTCTAGCCAATTCACGCCTCATACCATCGAAGTTACCTTTTTATAAGTTCAGGACCCTAGTCTCTGAATTAACTGCGTCACTCTCCATCTTAATAAAGAATTCTACCATGTTATGGTCACTCTTCCCCAAGGGGCCTCGCACAACAAGATTGCTAATTAGTCCTATCTCATTGCACATCACCCAGTCTCGGATGGCCAGCTCCCTTGTTGGTTCCTTGACATATTGGTCTAGAAAACCATCCCTAATACACTCCAGGATATCCTCCATCGCATTGCTACAGTTTGGTTAGCCCAAACAATATGTAGATTAAAGTCACCCATGATAATTGCTGTACCTTTATTGCATGCATCCCTAATTTCTTGTTTGATGCAGTTAGCCTAACAGCTGTGGTTGGGAAAATGTTGGAGTCCATTATAAAAGAAGCAGTAGCAGGATATTTCGAAAAGCAAAATTCAGTCAGGCAGAGTCAGCATGGATTTAGGAAGGGGAAGTCATATTTGACAAGTTTGCTGGAGTTCTTTGAGGATGTAACGATTAGGGTGGGTAATGGGGAATCAGTCGATGTGTTGTATTTGGACTTCCAGAAGGCATTTGACAAGATGCCACATAAAAAGTTACTGCACAAGATAAAAGTTCACGGGGTTGGGGGTAATATATTAGCAGTGATAGAGGATTGACTAGCTAACAGAGAACAAAGAGTCAGGATAAATGGTTCATTCTCTGGTTGGCAACCAGTAACTAGTGGGGTGCCGCAGGGATCAGTGCTGGGACTCCAACTATTTACAGTCTATATTAACGACTTGGAAGAAGGGACTGACTGTAACATAGTCAAGTTTGCTGATGATACAAAGATGGGAGGAAAAGCAATGTGTGAGGAGGACACAAAAAATCTGTAAAAGGGCATAGACAGGCTAAGTGAATGGGCAAAATTTGGCAGATGGAGTATAATGTCGGAAAGTGTGAGGTCATGCACTTTGGCAGAAAAAATCAAAGAGCAAGTTATTATTTAAATGGCGAAAGATTGCAAAGTGCCGCAGTACAGTGGGACCTGGGGGTACTTGTGCATGAAACACAAAAGATTAGTATGCAGGTACAGCAAGTGATCAGGAAGGCCAATGGTATCTTGGCCTTTATTGCAAAGGGGATGGAGTATAAAAGCAGGGAAGTCTTGCTGCAGCTATATAAGGTATTGGTGAGGCCACTCCTGGAATACTGCGTGCAGTTTTGGTTTCCATATTTACGAAAGGATATACTTGCTTTGGAGGCAGTTCAGAGAAGGTTCACTAGGATGATTCCGGGAATGAGGGGATTGCCTTATGAGGAAAGGTTAAGTAGGTTGGGCCTCTACTCATTGGAATTCAGAGGAATGAGAGGTGATTTTATCGAAACGTATAAGTTTATGAGGGAGCTTGACAAGGTGGATACAGAGAGGATGTTTCCACTGATGGGGGAGAGTAGAACTAGAGGGCATGATCTTAGAATAAGAGGCCGCCCATTTAAAACAGAGATGAGGAGAAATGTCTTCTCTCAGAGGGTTGTAAATCTGTGGAAGCTGGGACATTGAATAAATTTAGGACAGAAATAGACAGTTTCTTAATCGATAAGGTGATAATGGGTTATGGGGAGCAGACGAGGAAGTGGAGCTGAGTTTGTCACCATCTTCAGCCATGACCTTATTGAATGGCGGACCAGGCTCGAGGGGCCGTATGACCTTCTTGTGTTCCTATTTCTTATGTTCTTAGGTTCATATCCCATTGTGATTTGTTGTATGACCAGTTGTAATGTGGAGTCACTTGCAGTTGCGCGTTGTATGGTGGTCAGTCCTTGTTTGGAGAGTGGGAGAAGGTCCACCATGTGGATGCATTCCACTGCAATTTCTGTCGGTGATCTCTCAACGTTTTTGAGGTATGCACGGGAGAGGGTGTCTGCTAGGTACATTTCCATTCCTGATTGATACTTTATTTCAACGAGATATTGGTTGAGCCGAATGAGCAGACATTGTCGTCACTTGGGTGCTGCGGATAACGGCTTGCATCCTATAGCAACCAAAGGCTTGTGGTCTGTCCATAGCGTGATCTTGCGACTGTATACATATTGTTGGTTTCGTTCCATCCCGAAGACTTGAGCAAGTTTGTCACCATCTTCCACCTGCTCCATGACGACATGCAAGCCATGATCCTGACCAATGGATCCACCACAGACTCAATCCATGTCCGGACTGGGGTCAAGCAAGGCTGCATCATCACGCCAACGCTCTTCTCGGTCTTTCTCGCTGCAATGCTCCATCTCATTCTCAACAAGCTCCCCGCTGGAGTGGAATTAAACTATGGAACCAATGGGAACCTGTTCAACCTTCGTCACCTCCAAGCTAGATCCAAGGTCATCCCAACCTCTGTCATCGAACTACAGTACGCGGACGACGCTTGTGTCTGCGCACATTCAGAGGCCGAATATCGTCAACATCTTCACTGAGGCATACGAAAGCTTGGGCCTTACATTAAACATCCATAAGACAAAGGTCTTACACCAATCTGACCCCGCCTCACAGTCCCCCTGGCCATCAAAATCCACAGCGTGGCCTTGGAAAATGTGTACCATTTTCCATACCTCGGAAGCCTACTATCAGCTAGGGCAGACACCGACGAAGATGTCCAACACCGCCTCCAGTGTGGCAGCGCAGCCTTCGGTCGCCTGAGGAAGAGAGTGTTTGAAGACCAGGACCTCAAATCTGGCATCATGCTTATGGTCTACAGAGCAGAAGTGATACCCACCCTCCTATATGGCTCAGAGACATGGACCATATACAATAGACACCTCAAAGTGCTGGAGAAGTACCACCAGCGCTGTTGTGTATGCAGTAACTCAATAGACTGAATACTGTAAACTCCGAACAGGTACAAACCTGGCTCTACTTTATTAGGGCCCAAAGTGATTACATTACAAGATAGCTGGCCTTTTATACCTGGGTCGCACACACGTGCACACAGCCCAATGACCTCCGACAGTGGTGCCACCTGGTGGCTAGTAAACTCAAGCATACATACATAATAATATCCCCCTTTAAGATATTAGTAACAGTCTTTTTACAAATTGAGATGGTCAGGGGCTTTCCGCTCCCGAGTTGAATGTCTCAGATCAACTCCAGCCTTGGGCGAGAGTTCTGAGTCAGTTATGACTGGGGTCTGGGTAGCTCATCTGATGGGAGTGGCAATGACCACGTCAGGGATTGAAATTCCAGATTCATTGACCATGTCAGTGATTGAAAGTCCAGACTCATTGATGACAGCGGAGTCTTCTGATGACTGAGGGTAGATTGGTTGGTCACCGATTGTGTCTTCCTCAGACTGTTCCGGTTCATTCGTGTGCCGCAGCTTTATCTGATCGACATGTTTCCTGCATGTCTGCCCATTCTTGAGATTAATGATAAACACTCTGTTATCCTCCTTGGCCGTAACAGTACCAGCGATCCATTTGGGACCTTGACCATAATTCAGTACATACACAGGATCATTGATAGAAATGTCGCGTGACTCAGTAGCGTGAACATACCCTTGCTGACTTTGACGTCTGTATTCGACACGATTATTCAAGTCAGGGTGGACAAGAAAGAGCCTGGTCTTGAGACCTCTCTTCATCAATATTTCAGCAGGGGAGACCCCGGTAAGCGTATGGGGTCTTGTCCTGTAACTAAGCAATATGCGTGACAAGTGAGTTTGCAGTGAACCTTGAGTTACCCGTTTCATACTCTGCATGATGGTTTGGACCGTACACTCTACTTGTCCATTGGATGTGGGTTTGAATGGTTCTGACCTCACATGTTTGATACCATTGGGTTTCATGAATTCTTGAAACTCCAAACTGGTGAAGCAAGATCTGTTGTCGCTTCCAACGATGTCAGGCAGACCATGCGTAGCAAACATGACACGAAGGCTCTCAATGGTAGCTGTGGATGTGCTGGATGACATGATTGTACACTTTATCCACTTGGAATAAGCATCCACCACAACTAAGAACATCTTTCCCAGGAAGGGACTTCCAAAGTCGATGTGGATCCTGGACCATGGTTTAGACGGCCACGACCACAAACTCAGCAGCGATTCCGTTGGTGCTTTCCTAAGCTGTATGCAAGTGTTGCACTGATGCACACATGATTCCAGATCAGAGTCAATTCCAGGCCACCATATATGAGACCTGGAAATGGCTTTCATCACGACAATACCAGGATGAGTGCTATGTAGATCATGCACAAATTTCTCTCTGCCTTTCTTGGGCATAACAACACAATTACCCCACAGTATACAATCTGATTGAATGGATATTTCCTCTTTGTAATGGATGTAAGGTTTGGTCTCCTCACACATTTGCTTGGGTATGACAGACCAATCACTACTAAGGATAAACGTTTCACAACCGATAATATCGGGTCCTGGCTGATCCAGGTCTTAACTTGTTGGGCCATGACAGGGGTTCCTTCACTTTCAAAAGCATCCATGACTAATAGTAGGTCTGCTGGTTGTGGTGTTTCCACCTCCGGTGTGGGCAACGGCAGATGGCTTAATGCATTGGCACAATTCTCAGTGCCGGGTCTATAGCGAATGACATAAAAATGTCAGCGCCCACCTCTGGATGCGGGGCGATGCATTGGTGTTGATACTTTTGTTTTCCGAAAACAATGAAATGAGTGGCTTGTGATCTGTTTCCAGTTCAAACCGAAGACCAAGCAGGTACTGATGCATCTTTTTAGCCCCATACACACAGGCTAGCGCTTCTTTCTCTACCATGCTATAGGTTCTTTCTGCCTTTGACAAACCTTTTGAAGCATATGCAACAGGTTGTAATTTGCCCGACTCATTAGCTTGTTGGAGCATGCAACCAACTCCATATGACATAGAAACATAGAAAATAGGTGCAGGAGTCGGCCATTCGGCCCTTCGTGCCTGCACCACCATTCAATAAGATTATAGCTGATCATTCATCTCAGTACCCCTTTCCTGCTTTTTCTCCATACCCCTTGATCCCTTCAGCCGTAAGAGCCATATCTAACTCCCTCTTGAATATATCCAACGAACTGGCATCAACAACTCTCTGCGGCATGGAATTCCACAGGTTAGCAACTCTCTGAGTGAAGAAGTTTCTCCTCATCTCAGTCCTAAATGGCTTACCCCTTATCCTTTGACTTGGTCTCCTGGTTCTGGACTTCCCCAACATTGGGAACATTCTTCCTGCATCTAACCTGTCCAGTCCCATCAGAATTTTATATGTTTCTACGAGATTCCCTCTCACCCTTCTAAACTCCAGTGAATACACGCCCAGTCGATCCAGTCTCTCCTCATATGTCAGTCCAGCCATCCCAGGAATCAGTCTGGTGAACCTTCGCTGCACTCCCTCAATAGCAAGAACGTCCTTCCTCAGATTAGGAGACCAAAACTGAACACAATATTCCAGGTGAGGCCTCACCAAGGCCCTGTACAACTGCAGTAAGACCTCCCTGTTCCTATACTCAAAACCCCCAGCTATGAAGGCCAACATATCATTTGCCTTCTTCACCGCCTGCTGTACTTGCATGCCAACTTCCAATGACTGATGTACCATGACACCCAGGTCTCATTGCACCTCCCCTTTTCCTAATCTACCGCATCACATTCCTAATGACGAAGCATCACAGGCCAATACTAGATGCTTACATGGATCATAATGTACCAGCAGCTTGTTAGAGCAAAGCAGATTAGTAGCTTTCTCAAAAGCTCTATCTTGAGACGCACCCCAAACCCAGTTGTCGCCTTTTCTTAGCAGCATGTGCAGTGACTCTAATAAGGTGCTCAATCTAGGTAAGAAATTACCGAAGTAGTTGAGTACAGCAAGGAACGAATGCAGCTCCATCACATTCTTGGGTGCATTTTTGATGGCCTTTGTTTTCGAGTCCGTAGGCCTGATACCATCAGCAGCAATTTTCCTCCCCAGGAATTCGACTTTCAGTGCCATGAAGCCGCACTTCAAGTGTTTCAGACTGAGTCCCACTTTGTTCAGGTTGTTCGGATGTCGGCGGAGTCACGACCTGTGACCAGTATATCATCTTGGAATGGACTTCTGTCGACTCTCCATGTTCCTCTGAAATATGGCTGCAGTCGAGCGAATTCCAAAAGGGCACCTGTTGTAGATAAACAGTCCTTTATGAGTGTTGATGCACGTAAGTTTCTTTGACGTGACGACCAGCTCCTGTGTCATGTAGGCCAACGTCAGATCCAGTTTTGTGAACGACTTTCCCCCGGTTAGCGTTGCAAACAGGCCATCAGCCTTCGGTAATGTGTATTGATCCTGTTTTGAAACTCGGTTGATCGTAACCTTGTAGTCTCCACAAATCCTGACAGTACCATTACTTTTCAACATGGGAACAATGAGGCTGGCCCATTTGTTAAATTTGACCGGTGATATGATCCTTTCACGCTGGAGTCTGTCCAGTTCGATTTCGACCTTCTCCCTCATCATGTACGGAACTGTCCGAGCTTTATGATGGACGGATCTTGCATCCAAATCCACATGGCACTGTACCTTGGCTCCCGTGAAATTGCCGATGCCTGGTTCAAACAGCGAAGGGAATTTGCTCAGCACAAGAGCACATGGAGTATTCTCCTCCGACGATAATACTTTGATCTCGTTCCAGTTCCATTTGATTTTTTCTAACCAGTTCCTGCTGAACAGCGTTGGACCATTGCCTGGAACAATCCATAACGGTAAATCATGAACCGCACTATCATATGACACCTTGATTACTGAACTGTTAATCACCATTATGAATTCTTTAGTGTACGTATGCAACTTGGCATTGACTGGACTCAGCTTAGGCCTCACAGCCTTAGTGCCCCACAGCCTGTCGAATGTCCTCTGGATCTCATTATTGATTGATTCGCATCCGTATCCAATTCCATCAATACCGGCACACTATTAAGTTTTAATTAATCATTATCGGTTAGCTCTTTGTTAGGAACGAATACAGTCCATACATTTCCTCCTCTGGTATCTCGGATTGCATATCCGGATCCACGCTAGACGGGTCATCATCCTCCATGTGGTGTGTTGCAGCACGCTTGCTCAGTTGCGGACACATGCGCTGGAGATGCCCCACTCTCGAACAGCCTTTACAAATATACTGTTTAAACTGACACTGATGATGCCGATGATTTCCCCCATAACGCCAACATGGTGATATCGGATTTATTCCCGTTAGCAGACTTTGAGCAGCCACAGGTTTCGCATATGCAGTCAGGTAGGCCCTGCCATCTGCCAAACGATGATACTATCTTGTTTACAGTACTTGCCAAGTTCCGATTTTTCAATGATATCTGCTTTAAGCTTTTGTCCATCGTCATGCATGATTGGGCAATCGTGATGGCCTTGCTCAAATCCAGCGTCTCCGCCGCCAGTAGCTTACGTAGGATCACCTCATGTGGTTGATGCTGATTACAAAGAAGTCCCACAGCATATCTGCCAATGCAGTTTTGAACTTACACGGTCCAGCTAGATGTTTTAGGTCAGCAACGAATTCCGATACATCCTTGCCTTCAGAACGTCCGTGCGTATAGAATCGATATCTTGAGATGATGATGCCTTCATCTGGTTTGAGATGGTCACGTACCAAAGCACACAATGTTTCATAGTCCTTGTCTGTTGGACTTTAGGACGAGAGGAGATTCTTTATGAGTCCATAGATTTTCGGACCACAAACCGTGAGGAGGACCGCCCGGCACCGAACTGCGTCTGCCTCTTTCTCCATTTTATTGGCCACGAAGTACTGGTTCAAGCGGGCTACAAAGTCTGCCCAATCTTCTCCCTCCACGAATCGCTCCAGAAATCCATTTGTGCTCATTTTTGCATGCGAAGGTTCTTGTTACCTCGTCGCCAAATGTTGTGTATGCAATAGCTCAATAGGCTGAATACTGTAAACTCCGAACAGGTACAAACCTGGCTCTACTTTATTAGGGCCCAAAGTGATTATATTACAAGATGGCTGGCCTTTTATACCTGGGCTGCACACACGTGCGCACAGTCCAATGACTTCCGACAGTGGAGCCACCTGGTGGCTAGTCAACCCAAGCATACATACATGACAAGCGCTGCCTCCACAAGATCCTGCAAATCCACTGGGAGGATAGATGCACCAATGTCAGTGTTCTTGATCAGGCCAACATCCCCAGCATTGAAGCACTGACTACACTTGACCAGCTCTGTTGGGCGGGCCACATCATCCGCATGCCCAACATGAGACTCCCAAAGCAAGCGCTCTACTCGGAACTCCTACACGACAAGCGAGTCCCAGGTGGGCAGAGGAAACATTTCAAAGACACCCTCAAAGCCTCCTTGATAAAGTGCAACATCCCCACCGGCACCTGGGAATCCCTGGCCCAAGACCGCCCTACGTGGAGGAAGAGCATCCGGGAGGACGCTGAGCACCTCGAGTCTCGTAGCCGAGAGCCTGCAGAAACCAAACACAGACAGAGGAAGGAGCGTGCGGCAAATCAGACTCCCCACCCACCCTTTCCTTCAACGACTGTCTGTCCCACCTGTAACAGAGACTTAATTCCTGTATTGGTCCTGAGAACTCACTTTTAGGGTGGAAGCAAGTCTTCTCAATTTCGAGGAACTGCCTGTGATCTTGCGACCGTATAAATATTGATGGTTTTGTTCCATTCCGAAGACTTAAACAAGCAGCTCCTTTTCGATTTGAGAATATCGCGTTTCTGCTGGAGTGAATGCTCGGCTCGCATATGCAATTGGTTGTCCCTGTTGCAGAAGGATGAACCCAAGACCCTTGCTCGAAGCATCTCCTTGACCTTTGGTTGCAAGTTTGTGGTCAAAGTACCTGAGCACCGGAGAATCTGTCACACGTTGCTTGATAGCTTCAAACGCTTTGTCTTGTTCTTCCGTCCGTTTCCAGACTGTGTCTTTATGAGTAAGCCATCGCAGAGGCTCGCTGAGGTATGAAAGACCTGGCAAGAATTTTGTGAAGTACTTTGTCATGCCGACAAATCGTTGTACACCTGCAACATCCTGCGGTTTCTGCATTTCGTTGATTGCAACCGTTTTGCTTGGGTCAGCTTTGAGTCCATCACTAGACAGTATGCGTCCCATGTATTTCACTTGGGAGCTCTTGTATTCGAACTTATCGAAGTTTAGTTTGATCGTGATTGACCTCTTTAAGTGTCTCACTGCGTCCAGTGATTAAGATATCATCTGTAATCTTGTAGACTCCATCAAGGCACTTGAGGTTTTTGTCTAGCTTCTGCTGGAACATTTCTGGGGCAGGACTGGTGCCAAATGTTATTCTATTATATTGATATCATCCCCATGGAGTCTGGAAGGTCGTGTCGTAGGAGGACTCTGTGTTTAGTTCCCATTGTAAGAAACCCTCCTTGTAGCCTGCTTTAGTGAAGATCTTTGCAAGATGTCATCGATCACAGGAAATGGATAGTGTCCACGTTTCAGGGCACTGTTCAGATGTTGAGGGTCGATAATACTTGTATCTTTCTATTTGGCTTTTGTACAGTCACTAGACTGGATACCCAGTCCATTGGTTCAACCACTTTCGTGATGATTTGTCATTTTTCCAAACGATCGAGTTCCTCTTTTAGCGTTTGTTTGATCGCTATTGGCATCCGTCTGGGTGGCATTACAGAGGTGTCGCTGATTCATTAAGTTCAAGGTGAACTGTCCCTGGCATGTGTCCAAGTCCCTTAAACACATCTGGATACGCATTGTTGATATCAGTTTTTGACGCTAGCGAGATGTTTGCATTGTTCGTAGTTTGCGATTCGCGTGGTTCATTTACCATCTTGATATTCTGATGCTGCACTTTTATCAGTTGTAGCTGTTGAGCAGTGCGTGAGCCAATCAGTGGTGCACTTTGGCCCTCAATGATCACAAAGGGCACAACGTACTTTTGCTTGTTTTTTGTATTTTCCAGTGGCACATTACAAGTTCCTCCCACTGGAATGGTTGTCATATAGTGACAGTGTTGCCTTAGATTCTTTTACCTTTAAGCCTTTCAGTAAGTATCTAAGAGGTAGCACATTGCATGTGGCTCCACAATCTATTTGCATTTTAACCATTTGACCTTTAATGGAGAAGGTAGTCATAATCTTGTTAGGATACTTTCTGTCAGCTTTGTCCTTGATTTTGCGATCAACTTTACCAGCCATCTCTACAGTCATGACTTCAAAATCAGAATCATAACTCTCTTCATATAGTGCATAAAATTTTGGCTTGCCCTTATATTTAGGATTATTTGTAGACTTCTGCCTCGATCCACTGTCTGCACTTTTGAGAAAAGTGATTTAGTTTGCCGCAACTTGTGTAGGTCTACCCATATGCTGGGCATTTAGGTTTTGACAGTTCATGTCTTTTACCAAATATCTGCAATTGTTCGTGAACTCTTTGTCTGTTAATTCCTTCTTTGTGGGTCGGGGTTTCTGTCTGACAGCTTTGACATCTTCAGAATCTGTTTTAGTGAGCTTCATGGATTTCATTTGCGCAACTGTGGCCTCTGTACCTTTGCAGAGCATCACACATTTATCGAGTGTTGGGCTTGATTCTTGCAACAGTCTCTTACGCAGAGTATTATCAGATATTCCGCAGACTATGCGTTCTCTGATGAAATCATCCCTCAAATTGTATTATTTTGTATATTTTTTTCATACTTTTCATTAGTTCAACTGCAGCATATGATTTGAAGCCTTTACAGACTGCTCAAAAATTCTTTTCATTGTTAAAACTGTATATTCTTGCAAATCGCAGCTTTGTTAATGCTGAACATGTAACTTGGCAGATCAATCAATGTTTTGTGTTGTTCCAACTAAGAATGAAGAATCATATTCAGAAAAATCTTGTGTTATGAGAGTGTTATAATATGTTGCTTAGTTGTGTGGAATGTGCTCCACAGGCATTGACTTAGTTGATCGCCTAATTTGTTCTGGGTGCACGGCCCATTTACAGTTTTGTGCTTGCGCGAAGTTTAAAATTAAAAAAGCCGGTCCCAGCCTGCGCAGGACCAGCAGAGAATTGCTCTGCCACGCAGTCGCGCAGCTTTGAGGGGAACATTGCTCAGCAGGTCAAGCAGCATCTGCGGAAAGAGAAACAGAGTTAATCTTTCAGGTTGATGACCTTTCATCAGAACCATTACATCAGGATGTCTGTTTGGGTCACACAGCTCGCTGCACATATGTTAATGTGGTCCTGCCCTTGAAATGGGATGGGCCAGTATGCTTTGTCGGTCAACAACAACAGCGCCACCCTTGTCAGCAGGTTTAATGGCAATGCTAGGGTTGGACCTGAGAGAACGGAGTGCTGCAAGTTCAGAGGGAGGTAGGTTGGAGTGACTGAGGAGAACGGAGAAATTCCACCCGAACACAGACCTTCCCTTTTGTTCTTTCCTCCCGTTCTCCATTTATACTTGCTTAAAACCTGTTGGGGTAGAAATTGCCTCCCGCCCAAAACGGGGCGCTCCCATCCCCTTTCGATGGTTTTTACCGCAGCTGCAGTTTAGGTCGACCCTTGCGCGACATTCGACTCTTTGTAGTTTTTTTGTCCATGCATCCAGAACTTGATCATAATGGGGGCGGGGACAACACCTGAGGGGCAGAAACGCGGCGGTGACAGCAACTGAAGGGCAGAAGTTGGGTGCGGAGCGGATTCACCGCCGCGATGACGTCATCACGGCGCCACGTCACCACGGCTCTCCCCTTCATGTAAAGGGGAGCACCTCCGCGTTTTTTAAACTTCGGGCCACCAGGAAGGGTTTTGGCTGGGCCAGCGGCCTGGCACCCAAGAGGGGTGTCAGGTTGCCTGTTGGCGGCCCGGCCGAACTGAGGGGCATATTTGTTGGGCCAACATAATAATCGGCTGACAAAAGAAAAATGGCGGCAGCGGCAGTGCATCCTCCCCTTCAAGGGAAGCTGCGCCACTGCTGCAAAAGGCCACAGCCACACTGGACCACCAGGAAAAAGCTTGTTTTGGCACAGCCGGGTGGGCCGAAGATTTTCAGAATGTCTCCATTGGGGGTTAGATTGCCGATGTGCATGGTGATGCCGCGCTTAAGACGGATCGGCAGCAGCAGAGCAGTAGGGGCGGGGGATCGGGGCACCGCTAGGAAAACTCGGGAGGGCAATTGGGCTATCAGCGGTCATTCCACGAAAAGTCTGCAGTCACTCCACTCTGCAGCGTGGCCGCTGATTTGTGGTGGTAACAGGCCTTAAGGAGAGGGCTAATTACGGCTCCGTTATGTCTCTAACTTTTTCCAGTTCTGACGACAGGCCATCGATCTGAAACATTAACTGTTTCTCTCTCCACAGATGCCGTCTGAGTATGTCCAGCATTTTCTGTTTTAATTCATTTTTTGGGGGGGGTTTGTGGGTATCAAGGAAGTATTTATTGTCTATCCCTTGTTGCCTTGAGGTTATTAAGAGTCAACTATGCAGTATGGAGGTACCTGTAGGCTGGACCACGTAGAGATGGTAGGTCCCACCCTGAAGAACATTAGTACCTCAATGAGGGTTACATGTGTTGTGTATCTGTAAAGCATGCACTCCCATGTTCTGCCACCAGGAAGCGCATCCCCTGAAGTCTCAAGGGATCCCAGCATCCCTTGGGAGCACTGTATATAAGCCGGCCCCTGAGGGCTGTTCCTCACTCTGGAGTGTCTTAATAAAGACTGAGGTCACTGTTACTTTAACCTCTCTCTGTGTGCAGTCTCATCTGTGTTAGGAACAAAACAACTGTCGACGAGTATACGAATCCAACGCAAAGATGCAGCAAAATGTGGGCATCCTGGAGAAGTTCTCGGAGGGTGAGGACTGGCAAGCCTATGTCAAACGGCTAGACCAGTACTTTGTAGCCAACGAGCTGGACGGAGAAGCGCAAAAAGGAGAGCGGTCCTCTTCACGATCTGCGGGGCACCGACCTACAGCCTCATTAAGAAACTTCTGGCTCCGGTGAAACCCACAGATAAGTCGTATGAGGAGCTGTGTACACTGGTTCGGGAGCATCTTAAACCAAGGGGAAGCGTGCTGATGGCGAGGTATCGGTTCTACACGTGCCAGCGATCTGAAGGTCAGGAAATGGCGAGCTACGTCGCCAAGCTAAGGCGACCTGCAGGACAATGTGAGTTTGATGGCTACCTGCAGCAAATGCTCAGAGACTTTTTGTACTGGGCATTGGCCACGAGACCATCATACAAAAACCTTTGACTGTAGACACAACGACCCTCAGTAAGGCCATTGCGATAGCACGGGCGTTTATGTCCACCAGTGATAACACCAAACAAATCTCTCAGCACACAAGTGCTAGCAATGTTCATAAATTAACTGGAACTATGTTTGCGAGCAGAAATGTACAGGGCAGAATCCACGAGTCTGCAATTGCCAGCAGGCCTCAGGTGACCCAGATGACTCAGAGTCCGCAACAAAGGATGAATGCAAGGCAATTCACACTTTGTTGGTGTTGTGGAGGCTTCCATTCAGCCTATTCATGCCGTTTCAAAGGGTATGTTTGCAAGAGCTGTGGAACAATGGGGCACCTCCAACAAGCTTGCAGACGAGCTGCAAGCTCTGCAAAACCTGCTAACCACCACGTGGCAGAGGAAGATCGGTCCATGGTGGATCAATGCAATTTCGAGCCTCAGAGAGAGGAGGCAGATGCTGAAGTACACGGGGTGAACACATTTTCGACGAAATGTCAACCTATAATGCTAAATGTAAAATTGAATGGCTTACCCGTAGCCATGCAACTGGACACTGGCGCTAGCCAATCCATCATGAGTAAAAAGATGTTTGAGAGACTGTGGTGCAACAAGGCACTCAGACCAGCCCTGAGCCCCATCCACACAAAACTGAGAGCGTACACCAAAGAGCTTATCACTGTCTGGGCAGCGCCATGGTCAAGGTCACCTACGAGGGCATGGTGCACGAACTGCCACTCTGGATTGTCCCGGGCGATGGCCCCACACTACTTGGAAGGAGCTGGCTAGGCAAACTCCGCTGGAACTGGGATGACATCTGAGCGCTATCACATGTCGATGAGGCCTCATGTACCCAGGTTCTTAACAAATTTCCTTCCCTTTTTGAGCCAGGTATTGGAAACTTTTCTGGGGCGAAGGTGTGGATCCACTTGATCACAGAGGCATGACCCATTCACAACAAGGCACGAGCGGTACCTCACAGGATGAGGGAGAGTGTGGAAATCGAACTGGACAGGCTGCAAAGCGAGGGCATCATCTCCCCAGTGGAATTCAGCGAGTGGGCCAGCCCGATTGTTCCAGTACTCAAAAGTGATGGCACGGTCAGGATTTGCGGCGATTATAAAGTAACTATTAATCGTTTCTCGCTACAAGACCAATACCCGCTACCTAAGGCAGATGACCTATTTGCGACGCTGGCAGAAGGCAAGACATTCACCAAGCTCGACCTGACTTCGGCCGACATGAAGCAGGAGCTGGAGGAGTCTTCGAAGGGCCTCACCTGCATCAACACGCACAAGGGACTGTTCATCTACAACAGATGTCCGTTTGGAATTCGGTCGGCTGCAGCGATCTTCCACAGAAACATGGAGAGCCTACTCAAGTCGGTACCACGCACGGTGGCTTTTCAGGACGACATATTAGTCACGGGTCGGGACACCGTCGAGCACCTACGAAACCTTGAGGAGCTCCTCCAGCGACTGGATCGCGTAGGGCTGCGGCTGAAGAGGTCGAAATGCGTCTTCATGGCAACAGAAGTGGAGTTTTTGGGGAGAAAGATCGCGGTGGACAGCATTCGGCCTACAGACGCCAAGACAGAGGCTATCAGAATGCGCCCAGGCCACAGAACGTCACGGAGCTGCGGTCATTCCTGGGACTCCTCAACTATTTTGGTAACTTCCTACCGGGTTAAGCACCCTCTTAGAGCCTCTACATGTGTTATTGCGTAAAGGTGAGAACTGGGTATGGGAATAAAAACAAGTAATTGCTTTTGAGAAATCCAGAAGCATTTTAAGCTCCAACAAGCTGCTTGTATTGTATAACCCATGTAAAAGACTTGTGCTAGCATGTGACACGTCGTTGTACGGAGACGGGTATGTATTACAACAAGCTAACGTTGCTGGGAAGTTGCAACCTGTTGCCTATGCCTCCAGGAGCTTGTCGAATGCCGAGAGGGCCTACAGCATGATTGAGAAAGAGGCATTAGCGTATGTGTCTGGGGTAAAGAAAATGCATCAGTACCTGTTTGGCCTCAAATCTGAGCTGGAAACTCCTCATATCCCTGTTCATTGAAAACAAGGGGATAAATAATAATGCCTCAGCCTGCATACAAAGGTGGGCACTCGCGCTATCAGCGTATAACTATACCATCCGCCACAGGCCAGGCACCGAGAACTGTGCGGATACTCTCAGTCAGCTACCATTGCCCACCACGGGGGTGGAAATGGCGCAGCCTGCAAACTTGTTGATGGTGGCGCAGCCCGCAGACTTGTTGATGGTCATGGAAGTGTTTGAAAATGATAAATCACCTGTCACGGCCCGCCAGATTAGGACTTGGACCAACCAAGATCCTCTGCTGTCCCGTGTAAAAAACTGTGTACTGCATGAGAGCTGGGCCAGCATCCCTGTTGAAATGCAAGAGCTAATCAAGCCGTTCCAGCGGTGAAAGGACGAGCTGTCCATTCAGGCAGACTGCCTGTTGTGGGGTAACCGCGTAGTGCTACCCAAAAAGGGCAGGGAGACGTTCATCTCGGATCTCCACAGCACACTCTGGTGCAGTAATGATGAAAGCGATAGCCAGATCCCATGTGTGGTGGCCCGGTATCGACTCTTCGAGTCCTGTGTACGGCAATGCAGCATGTGTGCTCAGTTGAGCAACACGCCCAGAGAGGGACTACTAAGTTTGTGGTCCTGGCCCTCCAGGCCATGGTCAAGGATCCATGTCGACTATGCGGGCCCATTTCTCGGTAAAATGTTCCTAGTGGTGGTGGATGCTTTTTCAAAATGAATTGAATGTGAAATAATGTCGGGAAGCACTGCCACCGCCACCATTGAAAGCCTGAGGGCCATGTTTGCCACCAACGGCCTGCCTGACATACTGGTCAGTGACAATGGGCCATGTTTCACCAGTGCCGAATTTAAAGAATTCATGACCCGCAATGGGATCAAACATGTCACCTCGGCCCCGTTTAAACCAGCCTCCAATGGGCAGGCAGAGCGGGCAGTACAAACAATCAAACAGAGCCTTAAACGAGTCACAGAAGGCTCACTCCAAACCGCCTGTCCCGAGTACTGCTCAGCTACCGCACAAGACCCCACTCGCTCACAGGGGTGCCCCCGGCTGAGCTACTCATGAAAAGGACACTTAAAACCAGACTTTCGCTGGTTCACCCCAACCTGCATGATCAGGTAGAGAGCAGGCAGCAGCAACAAAATGTAAACGATGGTTGCGCCACTGTGTCACGGGAAATTGATCTGAATGACCCTGTGTATGTGCTAAACTATGGACATGGTCCCAACTGGGTCGCGGGCACGGTGATAGCTGAAAAAAGGAGTAGGGTGTTTGTAGTCAAGCTAGACAATGGACAAATTTGCAGAAAGCACCTGGACCAAACGAGGCTGCGGTTCACAGACTGCCCTGAGCAACCCACAGCAGACATCACCTTTTTCGAACCCACAACACACACGCAAAGTATCAACGACACCACCCCGGAGCAGGAAATCGAACCCATCAAGCCCAACAGCCCAGCAAGGCCAGGCTCACTCAGCAGCCCTGCAGGGCCAACAACACGCCAGCCCAGCGAGGGCACAGCCAACACATCAGAACAGACATTTGTACTGAGGTGGTCCACCAGGGAAAGAAAGGCTCCCGACCGCCTCACCTTGTAAATAGTTTTCACTTTGACTTTGGGGGGGGGGGGGGAGTGATGTTGTGTATCTATAAAGCATGCACTCCCATTTTCCGCCACCAGGGTGTGCATCCCCTGAAGTCCCAAGGAATCCCAGCATCCCTTGGGAACACTGTATATAAGCCGGTCCCTAAGGCCTGTTTGTCACTCTGGAGTGTCTTAATAAAGACTGAGGTCACTGTTATTTTAATCTCCCTTTGTGCAGTCTCATCTGTGTTAGGAACACAACAATATGATGACCCACAGCTTTCATGGTAATTTTTCTGATGATGTTTTGAATTCAATTTCATAACTTGCCATGGGATTCAAACTTACAGCCTCTCGGTTGCTAGCCCTGTACCATAACTACTGTGGTACCATACCTTGCTATTTATTTTACTGGGCAACTCCAGGGGAATCTCCCTGCTATCAACCATCTTCTCCCTGTGGCCAAGGAGGTCCTCCTTGAGTCACAGAGTGGATTTCGTCCCCTACGGGGCACAACGGACATGATCTTTGCAGCGCAACAGCTGCAGGAAAAATGCAGGGAACAGCGCCAGCCCTTATACATGACTTTTTTCGACCTTACAAAGGCCTTTGGCACTGTCAACCGCGAGGGTCTATGGAGCGTCCTCCTCCGTTTCGGATGCCCCCAAATGCTTGTCAACATCCTTCGCCTGCTCCATGGCGACATGCAGGCCGTGATCCTTACCAACGGATCCATTACAGACCCACTCCACGTCTGGAACGGGGTCAAGCAGGGCTGCATTATCGCTCCACACCTCTTCTCAATCTTCCTCGCTGCTATGCTCCACCTCACAATCAACAAGCTCCCCGCTGGGGTGGAACTAAACTACAGAACTAGTGAGAAGCTGTTTAACCTTCTCCGCCTCCAGGCCAGGACCACCTCAACCTCTGTCATCGAACTACAATACGCGGATGACGCCTGCGTTTGCACACATATAGAGGCTGAACTCCAGGACATAGTCGACGTATTTACTGAGGCATACGATAGCATGGGCCTTACGCTAAACATCCGTAAGACTAAAGTCCTCCACCAGCCTGTCCTCGCTGCACAGCACTGCCCCCCCCAATCATCAAGATCCATGGCATGGCCCTCGACAACGTGGACAATTTCCCATACCTCGGGAGCCTCTTATCAACAAAAGGAGACATTGATGAGGAGATCCAACACTGTCTCCAGTGCGCCAGTGCAGCCTTCGGCTGCCTGAGGAAAAGAGTGTTTGAAGACCAGGCCCTCAGATCTACCATCAAGCTCATGGTCTACAGGGCTGTAGTAATACCCGCCCTCCTGTATGGCCCAGAGGCATGGACCATGTACAGAAGGCACCTCAAGTCGCTGGAGATATATCACCAACGATGTCTCTGCAAAATCGTACAAATCTCTTGGGAGGACAGGAGCACCAACATCAGCGTCCTCGTCCAGTCTAACATCCCCAGCATTGAAGCACTGACCACACTCGATCAGCCCCGCTGGGCAGGCCACATAGTTCGCATGCCAGATACGAGACTCCCAAAGCAAGTGCTCTATGTGGAGCTCCTTCACGGCAAACGAGCCAAAGGTGGGCAGCGGAAACATTACAAGGACTCCCTCAAAGCCTCCCTGATAAAGTGTGACATCTCCACTGACACCTGGGAGTCCCTGACCAAAGACCGCTCTAAGTGAAGGAAGTGCATAGAAACATAGAAACATAGAAAATAGGTGCAGGAGCAGGCCATTCAGCCCTTCTAGCCTGCACCGCCATTCAATGAGTTCATGGCTGAACTGAAACTTCAGTACCCCCTTCCTGCTTTCTCGCCATACCCCTTGATCCCCCGTGTAGTAAGGACTTCATCTAACTCCCTTTTGAATATATTTAGTGAATTGGCCCCAACCACTTTCTGTGGCAGAGAATTCCACAGGTTCACCACTCTCTGGGTGAAGAAGTCTCTCCTCATCTCGGTCCTAAATGGCTTACCCCTTATCCTTAGACTGTGACCCCTGGTTCTGGACTTCCCCAACATTGGGAACATTCTTCCTGCATCTAACCTGTCTAAACCCGTCAGAATTTTAAACGTTTCTATGAGGTCCCCTCTCATTCTTCTGAACTCCAGTGAATACAAGCCCAGTTGATCCAGTCTTTCTTGATAGGTCAGTCCCACCATCCTGGGAATCAGTCTGGTGAATCTTCGCAGCACTCCCTCAATAGCAAGAATGTCCTTCCTCAAGTTAGGAGACCAAAACTGTACACAATACTCCAGGTGTGGCCTCACCAATGCCCTGTACAACTGTAGCAACACCTCCCTGCCCCTGTACTCAAATCCCCTCGCTATGAAGGCCAACATGCCATTTGCTTTCTTAACCGCCTGCTGTACCTGCATGCCAACCTTCAATGACTGATGTACCATGACACCCAGGTCTCGGTGCACCTTCCCTTTTCCTAATCTGTCACCATTCAGATAATAGTCTGTCTCTCTGTTTTTACCACCAAAGTGGATAACCTCACATTTATCCACATTATACTTCATCTGCCATGCATTTGCCCACTCACCTAACCTATCCAAGTCACTCTGCAGCCTCATAGCATCCTCCTCGCAGCTCACACTGCCACCCAACTTAGTGTCATCCGCAAATTTGGAGATACTACATTTAAGCCCCTCGTCTAAATCATTAATGTGCAATGTAAACAGCTGGGGCCCCAGCACAGAACCTTGCGATACCCCACTAGTCACTGCATGCCATTCTGAAAAGTACCCATTTACTCCTACTCTTTGCTTCCTGTCTGACAACCAGTTCTCAATCCACGTCAGCACACTACCCCCAATCTCATGTGCTTTAACTTTGCACATTAATCTCTTGTGTGGGACCTTGTCAAAAGCCTTCTGAAAGTCCAAATATACCACATCAACTGGTTCTCCTTTGTCCACTTTACTGGAAACATCCTCAAAAAATTCCAGAAGATTTGTCAAGCATGATTTCCCCTTCACAAATCCATGCTGACTTGGACCTATCATGTCACCATTTTCCAAATGCGCTGCTATGACATCCTTAATAATTGATTCCATCATTTTACCCACTACTGAGGTCAGGCTGACCGGTCTATAACTCCCTGTCTTCTCTCTCCCTCCTCTTTTAAAAAGTGGGGTTACATTGACTACCCTCCACTCGATAGGAACTGATCCAGAGTCAATGGAATGTTGGAAAATGACTGTCAATGCATCCGCTATTTCCAAGGCCACCTCCTTAAGTACTCTGGGATGCAGTCCATCAGGCCCTGGGGATTTATCGGCCTTCAATCCCATCAATTTCCCGACTAATAAAGATTTCCCTCAGTTCCTCCTCCTTACTAGACCCTCTGACCCCTTTTATATCCGGAAGGTTGTTTGTGTCCTCCTTAGTGAATACCGAACCAAAGTACTTGTTCAATTGGTCTGCCATTTCTTTGTTCCCCGTTATGACTTCCCCTGATTCTGACTGCAGGGGACCTACGTTTGTCTTTACTAACCTTTTTCTCTTTACATACCTATAGAAACTTTTGCAATCCGCCTTAATGTTCCCTGCAAGCTTCTTCTCGTACTCCATTTTCCATGCCCTAATCAAACCCTTTGTCCTCCTCTGCTGAGTTCTAAATTTCTCCCAGTCCCCAGGTTCGCTGCTATTTCTGGCCAATTTGTATGCCACTTCCTTGGCTTTAATACTGAGCACTTCGAGTCTCAATGCCGAGTGCGTGCAGAAATCAAGCGCAGGCAGCGGAAAGAGCGTGTGGCAAACCAGTCCCACCCATCCCTTCCCTCAATGACTATCTGTTGCACCTGTGATAGAGTCTGTGGCTCTCGTATTGGACTGTTCAGCCACCAAAGAACTCACTTCAGGAGTGGAAGCAAGTCTTCCTCGATTCCGAGGGACTGCCTATGATGATGATATGATGATGATTAGTGCTTGCCGAGAACTGCATATATTGCTTTCTTTTACTTTTGGACACCTGTTGTTTTTTCCACAATGAATGAAATACAGTCTGCAAATACAGTATATTAAAACGGAATTGATTTTATTAAGTGTACTGCTGCATACGTTTTGTTGTGTGTGCCCCCATGAACGTCTGCATGTTGCTTCTTTGTGTACTGTTCTACTATCTACTTTCCTAGTTAGGGGAGTAACAGTGGTGAATAGGAGGCCTGTTAACTGTTTCTTTCATCAGTTGATGGGATAGAATTGCTGATTGCATGAGCACAACATGCAGCTGCTGTGTTACTGCACTCATGCTACTGCTGGAGGACATTTTCTTACAAGATCAACTTATCTGTCTGTATCGAACAATGGGCTTGCATGAGGTCTCTGAGTCCCTCCTTGATAGCAGTCTATAACCTTTCTTCAAGAAAGCTGAAGTTGGCCATTATGGTAACATTCATGAGTAACATTCAGTGTATCTGCAGAATATGCTACATATCACAATTTCTACACTCCCATCCAACCTCTGAAGGCCTTATGCTTTCCAAACTATTTGTGCCAAAAAGATTGATGACAAAATCCTTATGGGATGTTACAGTTCTTGTTGTGCCTGTGGCCTATGGAAGTTAGATCCCTATCAAAGAGAAGCTGCCATGTACTGAATGGAAACTTTCAGTCCAGACAACAACTGCCATCATTCATATGGAGAAGATGTATATTTCCGGGTGTTAGACCCCTCGGGGCAGAAATTTCCCCCTCCATAAGCTCCATTACATCCTCCACGAGGCAGGAATCGAGCAGAGAGGTCTTACTGACGGATGGGCCAATCTGTCCGAAATTGCCCCTGGGCCGGAAGCGGCGGGAATGGATTTCTGCTCCGCCCGTTTTCCTGCCGTGTTGGGCATGCACTGACCCCTTACCGACTGGCGGCTACCCCCTTTCCATCCATTGTGCGGTATAGCCCCACGGGAAATTGTCTCATGCGGAATTGCCCCGCGGGAGCGGTGCCACCGCCGGTCGGTGCCACTGACAGCTTTCTCCGGCGGCGAACTGTCTATAGCTGGGCGACGCGTCTGTCCTTAAAGGGGAGGTCGCGCTGCCGGCGACTCAATTTTATTTTTTATTGTCGACCAACTGCCAGGTCGGGCTGCTAACAGGCAGCCTGGCACCCCCTCTTGGGTGCGAGGCTGATGGCCCAGCCGAAACCCTCCCTGGTGGCCCGGTGGACCTAACTAAAAACCTTGCAGAGTTCACAGCGGCCCTCCCCTTTAACTGAAGGGAAGGGACGTTGTGACATGTCAGCGTGACGCGGCACGTCCCCATCGTGCTGACGTCATCAGTGACACTCTGATAATTCGGAGCGACGGCTGTTCCGACTCGCCTGCACTTTCACCCTGCTGACGACACGACAGCTGCCCCGACCAAAAAAAGATAAACAAAAAAAAAAGAAAAAAAAAAGAAGAAAAAAAGAAAAAAAAGAAAAAAAGGGCCTTGTAAATGTCTGGTGTGTCATCCAGGTCAGGTGGCACGGATTAATGTTTTATGTTTTTCAGATAAACTCCAAAAAGAGTTTCCAAGTCCTGAATTTCTCCAGATTCTCCGCCCCATGGATTGGAGCGGCAAAAAGCTTTAAAAAATGGTCGGTGCGTCCCGTTTGCGGTGGGGCTCAATTTCGGGCCCCTCAACTCTAAACAGACAACCTTTACACTGCCGTGTGCTGGACAATATTCTCCTGTTGTTATAAAAGCCTGTTTCAAACCAAGTCTATTACGAACTGCTTAATTATGGAGCTCAGGAAGGGCACTTTGTGTGGGACCTCCATTTCGCACTGCTTGGCTCCTTCTGAATCATCTCTACTGCACTATTCCATCACAGCATCACTATCAATGACTCCTACAGTATCTATCTGTGCTAGTGCTTGGTGAAAGTGTGTGTATTGATGGCTGATGCTGTAGTAACTGTGACTTCTCTAATTTTGTTGGCAGGCAAGTGCTCAATTAAGAGAGTACAAGGCATATTATGTGTAAATGCGTTCATTTACCCATATAGGTACTTCATTGCCATTACAAATTGTTTATGCATTGTGTGCAGACATATTTGTATCACATATAGTGCAGATCATGTATCTATACAAAATGGTATATATTACTTCTACACTCTCATCCAACCTCTGAAGACATTATGTTTTCCAAACTATTTCTGCCAAAAGAATTGATGATGAAATCCTTACGAGATGTTAGAATTTTCTGTGTGGGCCTTCACCATCTGTTGTAGTTCTCACTCTCAGGTATAAACCAGTTTTTCCTTTAAACATAACAACAAAAACAACTACTACTTTTATTTATATAGCGCCTTTAACGTAGTAAAATGTCCCAAGGCGCTTCACAGCAGTGTTATAAAATAAAACAGATAAATTTGACACCGAGCCACATAAGAAGAAATTGCGGCTGATGACCAAAAGCTTGGTCAAAGAGGTAGGTTTTAAGGAGCGTCTTAAAGGAGGAAAGAGAAGTAGAGAGGCGGAGAGGTTTAGGGAGGGAGTCCCAGAGCTTAGGGCCCAAGCAGCTGAAGGTATGGCCACCGATGGTTGAGCAGTTATAATAAAGAGGGCAGAATTTGAGGAGCGCAGACAGCCCGTGGGGTTGTGAGGCTGAAAGAGATTAGAGCTTGGGAAGGGTGAGGTCATGGAGGGATTTGTAAACAAAGATGAGAATTTTGAAATCAAGGCGTTGCTTAACAGGGAGCCAACTGTAGCTCAGCGAGCACAGGGGTGATGGGTTATCAGGATTTGGTGCGAGTTAGGACATGGGCGGCTCAGTTTATTTGGGTAGAATGTGGGAGGCCAGCCAGGAGTGTGTTGGAGTAGTCAAGTCTAGAGGTAATAGGGGATATAGACAGCATTATTTAACCTACATAAATCATCCCTGCAGTATATTCTCTATCCCATCAATATATGTGTAATGCAGATTTTAATACCATTATTTTCACAAAGAGTACATTTTTGGTAACAGTTATTGTGTAAATAGTTTTTTTAAACACACATATATATATTTTACAAATGCACTGTTCGTGCCCGTCCACAGCTTATGCTCTTTCTTTAATATTCATACTGTACCTTAATGCTCTTTAATTAATCTATCTTTGCTTTAACTTTCATCTAGCATTTTGCATTGCTAAAATAGCATTTACCGAGTTCACAATATGCTTTTACACTTGCTTCCTTCTCTGCGCTCTTGTGCATTAACCTTCATTACCAATTGTTGTGTCATCTCTGCATTCCATTACAGATCATCTATGCATTCTTGTACCTCATCTACAAATCTTCATTTATGTTGTTGCTGTTCTGCCATTGCTTACAGCTGCATCAATTAACTTTTTGATATTTATACCAGTTAAATGACTTGTTAACTGCTTGAGAAGTGTTGAGGCAAATGTTTCATGATTACGTGCTATTTGTAACTGTTAACAAAATCTTTCTTGCAGGAATCAGATGCTACAAATTGTGAATTCCGATGTGTCTGTTAGCAGTTTAACTATATTTTTAAGGATTCAGTTATTTTGCACTGTGTTTCTGGATGATTGGCTCTCCATTATCACATGACCTGATTGCTGATTGGTCCCCTTGGAGGATAAGCCATACCCAGAGGTTTCTCTGGAGTGTGTAATTGGAACTGCCCAGCCCAGGTTCTGAGTGACTTTGCACAGTGTAATTCGAGCCACACTGCCTTCAGAACTCCCCTCCAAGCAATCACAGAGAGGATAGAGCTCCCAGCAAAAGTCTCCCAAACCTCTGATGCCAGCCCAAGTGAATGCCTCCCCTCCCCCAGCCGAAGTTCCTGACACCCCCAGCCCAAGTTCATCCCCCGCCCCCCGAGCCCAAGCTCCCCTGCACCCCCCCACTGCCCCGCAGCCCAAGTGCATTCCTCAATTCCTGCAGCCCAAGTCCCTGACACTCCCAGCCCAAGTTCATCTCCCCCTGAGCCCAAGTCCTCTCTCTCACAGCCCAAGTGCATGCCTTGGCCAGCCGAAGTTTGTTGCTTTTTGAAAACTAACCCAAAAGCCCGAGTAGCTGCCAATAGTCACTGACCCAAGTGACACGGAATTAATATAAAAAATGTAATGAAATTTATTGACAATAATCAGGTGACATTGTACAAATGAATTTCTAACAACACTACAAAGCAAGCAAACGCATCTCAGTTTTGCGTTTTTAGGAGTCGGAAGCTCCCAGCTCGGCGATCAATGCTCCGGGGTCCTCAGCAAAGCAACATGGGCAAAGCAAAACAAGCAAAAATCACAGATTTAAAGCACAGATGAATTTCTAGCAACGTTAGAAAGCATGCAAACGCGGTTGGAAGTTCCCAGCTTGGTCAACGGGTCGGAGACTCGGAGGATCAACAGCACAGCTGAGGTTGGAGGCTCGGAGGATCAGCGCTCGGAGGAACAATGTGGTCAATTGCGCCACCCCACTTCCGGTTTGGAGCTGCAGGAGTCTGCGTATGCGCAAGAGGCGTCGGGGGCAGAGTCCAGAGGACACAGGTGCAGAAAAAACAGTGCATATAGTCACTCTGTATTTTTAAAATGTAGACCTCTCTGGAGGCCCCGACCTGCGAGGGAACATCAGTGGCAGGTCGGGGCCATAAAAGGAGAGGCGAGCAGCGGCCATGGGCAGCGTGGAGGCATGCCACTTCAAGGTACAGTGAGCTGGTGTCGGAGGGTGACGGCTGTAAAGAGTGACGTCATCAAGATCCAGGTCGGTGATTGGAGAATGGGCAGTGCTATGTATGCAAACCTCACAAATGTGTAAGACTTGCCACCAGGGGGCACACCTGTGGGAGACCTAAGGGTCACCTGTGCACCCCGGGCAAGCAGGTATAAAAGGCAATCCACTGTGCTGCTTCCTCACTTTGGAGTTACATTAAAGAGACCAAGGTCACAATGGTTTGAGCTCACAACACAGTCTTGTGGAGTTATTCTGAACATAATAATTGGCGGCGAGTTACAGATCACGAATTTTCACGCGGTAATGGTTGCCATTGGTATTCTTGAGAGTTTTGTTGAGGGTGATGATTGGGAAGCCTTTGTTGAGCATCTCGACCAGTACTTCATGGCCAACGAGCTGGACATAGCTGAGACGGCGGTCAAGCGCAGGGTGATTCTCCTCACCGTATGTGTGGGTCTTCGATATATGGCTTCATCAAAAATCTGCTGGCACTGGTCAAACCAACGGACAAGACTTACACGGAGCAGTGCTCGCTGGTTCGGGAACACCTCAAGCCAAAGGAGAGCATCTTAATGGCCAGGTATTGCTTTTACACGCACCATCGCTCTGAGATCCAGAACGTGGCAAGCTTTGTCGCCGACCTAAGACGCGTTGCGGGACAGTGGGAATTTGCCGGATCTTTGGGGGAAATGTTGAGGGACTTTTTCGTGCTTGGAATCGGCCATGAGATCATTCTTCACAAACTGCTGTCTGCTGAATCCCTAGATCTGAGCAAGGCCATTACGATAGCCCAGGTTTTCATATCCACGAGCGACAACATGAAACATATCTTCACAGCATCGAAGCTCACCGGCAAATGCATAAAATAATGCCTTCAGCAGGCAGAACTGTACATGGCAGGGCCTACACGACTGCAGAGGCCAGGCCTAGGGTGACTCAGAGGCCGCTGTAGGGTGTGAATGCTTATCCATTAACGCCATGTTGGCGTTGCGGGGGCAATCATAGAGCCATTCAATGTCGATTCAAGTCCTATGTGTGCAAAGGCTGTGGAACAATGGGGCACCTCCACCGAATATGCAAACGGCCTCTGACTCACCATGTGGCAGTCAGCAAGCAGAGGACGACCGAACCAGCGCGGATCACGCTGAACGAGGAGAGAGGCAACTCAACCTGAGGATGAAGAGGAAGTGTATAGGGTACACACCTGCACCACCAAAAGCCCTCTGATAAGGTTAAAAGTTAAAATTAACGGTATTCCAGTCTCCATGGAATTGGACATGGGGACGAGTCAATCAATCATGAGCCAGAAGGCTTTTAAGAAACTGTGGGGCAACCAAGGCACAGAGGCCAAAACTAAGCCCGATTCTCACAATGCTGTGCACTTACACCAAAGAACTCATACCTGTTATCGGCAGTGCGGCAGTGAAAGTATCGTACATGGTGCATGATTTACCACTATGGATTGTACCAGGCGATGGCCCAACGCTGCTCGGCAGAAGCTGGCTAGGAAAGATCCGATGGAACTGGGACTGTCATGTATGTAACCTCTATGTAACACCACTGCAATACTGTATATACTTAAGCAATGCACACCTTGACCACAGGGGGTGAACTTGTGGGAGATACTCCTTACCTGGTCATCCAGGTATATAAAGGGAGGTCCCACGCAGGGTCATCACTTCTTGGTCCTGTGAATAAAGGTTAAGGTCATAGAGTGACCTTGTCCATAGAATGTACCTTGTGTGGGTTTTGTGTCATTGAGTAAGGACATTACATTGGCGACGAGAAACGGGAATCAACGACCCACGAGAATGGCCACTGGTAGCACAGAGGAACGGTACTGTGTTGGTGAGGACTGGGACGATTTCATTGAGAGGCTCCAGCAAAGCTTTGTCACGAAAGAATGGCTGGGAGATGCAGCGACCGACAAGCGAAGGGCCCATCTGCTGACCAGCTGCGGACCTAAGACTTACGCGCTCATGAAGGACCTGCTAGCACCCGAAAAGCTGGGGGACAAAACCTTTGAAGAGCTCAGCAAACTAATCGGTGGGCACCTCAAACCGGTGAGCAGCATACACATGGCCCGACACAGATTCTATACCCACCGACATTGTGAAGGACAGAGCATACCGGACTTCGTTGCGGACCTCCGGCGTTTGGCCAGCCTCTGTAAGTTCACAGACGCCTGCAGGGGGGAGATGTTAAGGGACTTCTTTATTGAGGGCATCGGTCATGCGGGGATTTTCCAAAAGTTAATTGAGACCAATGACTTGACTTTGGAAGCGGCAGTGTTGATGAATCAGACTTTCATGGCAGGGGAGGAGGAAACCAGAATAATATACGCGCGCAATTCTGCCTCCAACGCAGCGGGGGATCAAGGAGTCAATATCATAAACGCGACTCTGAGCCCCGCAGGCAGGCAAGGGCAGTTCGACACATCCCAGGCAGCAATAGACCCCAGAGTAGTTTTCAACAGAGACAATGGCAGGCTGAACGGACATTTATGGCATCACAATGGACAATGCTGTCCGGGATGGGGCCATTGACACCCATTAACACGGTACTCAAGAGCAGTCAAAGGGACAATCAGCGAGGAATGTTGGGTCAGAGCTCCTTTGTTCACAACAATGGGAATCTCAGCTCATGCTGGAGGTGTGGGGGCAAACACTCTGCCAGGACTTGCAGGTTTCAACAATTTGTCTGCAGAAATTGCAACCTCAGTGGCCATTTAGCTCAAATGTGCAGGAAGCCTGTAACCAGGCTAATTTATGAGGCGGATGGACCAGAAGAAGGGTCTGGGAGGCAGGATGACTCTTGGGGCAAATCAATGGACGCTGAAGTTCAGCGGGTTCATGTGACAAACATTCACAGCTCATATACCAAAACGCCACCAATGATAATGAAGATTTTATTAAACTGCACCCCTGTATGCATGGAGCTGGACACGGGGGCCAGCTGGAGTCATTCGTGAGCGTTCAACAATTAGAAAAGCTATGGCCACTCAAAGCCAGTAGACCCAAACTAGAACGCATTAAGACATAACTACGGTCATATACCAAAGAAATCATTCCAGTACTAGGCAGTGCAATGTTGGCGGTCACACACAATGGATCAGTGAACCGGCTGCCGCTCTGGATTGTCCCGGGCAATGGTCCCGCACTGTTGGGGAGGTGCTGGTTAGCTAAGATGAACTGGAAATGGGGGGATGTGCACGTAATGCCATCTGTGGAGTGAAGTTCGTGCTCACAAGTCCTACAACAATTTGAGTTATTATTCCAACCTGGCGTCGGGACGTTCAAAGGTACCAAAGTAGTGATACGCATCACCCCGGACTCCAGACCAGTGCACCACAAAGCCAGAGTGGTGCCGTATGTGATGCGGGAGAAAATTGAGAGCGAATTGGACCATTTGCTGAGAGAGGGCATCATCTCGCCCATTCAATGCAGCGACTGGGCGAGCCCCATCGTTCCCGTCCTAAAAGTGGATGGTTCTGTCAGGATCTGTGGCGATTACAAGGCCACTATCAATCAGGTGTCCCTACAAGACCAATACCCGCTCCCGAGAACGGAGGATCTTTTCGCCACGCTGGCAGACGACAAGCTGTTTACCAAGTTGGATCTCACTTCAGCCTACATGACGCAGGAACTGGCTGACGAATCTAAACTACTGACCACCATCACTATGCACAAGGGACTGTTCGTTTATATCAGGTGCCCGTTTGGCATTCGGTCAGTGGCCGCGATTTTTCAAAGAAACGTGGAAAGCCTACTTAAATCCATTTCTGGAACAATCGTATTTCAGGACGACATCCTCATCATGGGTCGTGACACCGAGGAACACCTCCACAACCTGGAGGAGATGCTACGCCTACTGGACCAGGTAGGCCTGTGACTCAAGAAGTCTAAATGTGTGTTTTTGGCTCCTGAGGTTGAGTTCCTGGGCAGGAGGGTTGCTGCAGATGGGATTAGGCCCACCGAATCCAAAACAGAGGCAATTCGACGAGCGCCCAGGCCCAGCAACATATTGGAGTTGCGTTCATTTCTGGGACTCTTGAACTATTTTGGGAACTTTCTGCCGAACTTAAGCACGTTGTTGGAGCCGCTTCATGTGCTCCTGTGTAAGGGTTGTGATTGGTTTTGGAGGGACTGTCAAGAACAGGCTTTCAATCGGGCACGGAACCTACTTTGTTCAAATAAGTTATTGATCCTGTACGACCCCTGTAAGAAATTGGTTCTGACATGTGATGCATTGTCCTCTGGGGTTGGGTGCGTGTTGCAGCAGAGTAATGCTGAGGGCCAACTACAACCTGTGGCTTATGCTTCCAGGTCGCTCTCTCAAGCAGAACGGGGATATGGGATGGTTGAGAAGGAGGCACTCGCATGTGTCTATGGTGTAAAAAAAATGCATCAGTACCTTTTTGGCAGGAGGTTCGAATTAGAAACGGACCACAAGCCGTTAACACCCTGTTGTCAGAGAGCAAGGCTGTCAATGCCAACGCGTTAGCTGGCATACAGCGATGGGCTCTCACGCTGGCTGCTTATGACTACTCCATCTGGCACCGGCCTGGCACCGTAAATTGCGCTGATGCGCTCAGCAGGTTTCCACTGGCCACCACTGAGGGGGCAGCAGAACAAAGCGCTGAGATGGTCATGGCCGTTGATGCCTTTGACAGTGCAGGCACCCCCATCACAGCCCGCCAGATCAAAATCTGGACAAACAGAGATCCCCTCCTATCTCTGATTAAGAAATGTATCCTGACTGGGGATTGGGCGCCCGCACACGGAGCATGCCCTGAGGAGGTCAGACCGTTTCACAGGCGAATGGATGAGCTCTCCATCCAAGCTGACTGCCTACTATGGGGCAGCCGGGTAGTCATGCCCCAGAGGGGCAGGGAGGCATTCATCAGGGAACTCCACAGCGAGCATCCAGCCATTGTGCTGATGAAGGCCATTGCCCGGTCACATGTTTGGTGACCGGGAGTTGATTCAGACCTGGAACACTGTGTTCGCAGGTGCATGATGTGTGCCCAGCTGCGTAATGCCCCCAGGGAGGCCCCGCTCAGCCCGTGGCCCTAGCCCACCAGGCCATGGTCACGTATTCATGTAGACTATGCGGGCCCGTTCATGGGAAAAATGTTTCTCATTGTGGTAGATGTCTACTCGAAATGGATCGAGTGCTTCATTTTGAATTTGTGCACGACATCCACCACTGTGGAGAGCCTATGTGCG